>NC_136490.1:153583917-154031417 GCF_053919585.1 Euprymna scolopes
AGAGAACGACGAAACAGTAAATCACATAATAAATGATTGCAACAATGCAATCTTAAAATAATACAAAAATAGATACGACTACGTGGGAGAGGTAGCATATTGGAAACTCTGCAAATGCTCATACCTTATACATAGAGAAGAATATTACAGATAAAAAACGGAGATAGTATTGGAAAATAATTTTTTTTCTGAGATATAGAGCTACAAACTTACAAACTCATTCAACTAATGAGATAATACGTCATAATAGTCAACAAAAAAGAAAATCCTACTTAATCGTTTATTTTACTTTTTTTTAACCCTAAACATTTCACAGTACTACTAAGTCGTAACGGGCTACTATTTAGAACCAGATTTGCAGGTATACTATGTAGTGATTTGGGTAGCGAGATGTTTGTATAGATTACACTTGAACTTCTGCATATCAGTACAGCAAGGGAAACAGGAGCCCAGGAGGGAATTCCAAAGTTCAGTAATTCGAGGAAAGAAGCTATTTGAATAGAAGTCTTTAGGACATATCGGGATCTATACAGTATAGGGGTGGGATTTAACTGCTTATCGGGTTTGTCGAGGGTATTTACATCGATGAGGGCACTAGTATTTTGTGGTTGTCCGAACGCTTACTATTAAAGTACTTGTAACACAAACACAGGGATGCCACGTTTCGTCAATGGGACAGAGCTCGGAGTTTGATCAACATTACAGGACCTATTACGCTGGCGACTCGTTTTAGAACGTTATCTAAGACCGACAGACTAATGGCTGATGACAACAATATTCCATGCATGGGCGAATAATGGTATTGTAGAGATACAAGATACTGTCACGTTATAGTAATTTTCTAGCACGGTAGTGGGAGCCCACTTTCTTGCATCAGTTTTCCCAGTTGGAAGAAAGATAATGAAATGCATTTTTATTTAAAGAATCACGAATAAACGCATTTCATTGGCCCTTCAAAAAATGGCATCCGATTTTTACATTTTTGTTTGTTTCTTTGCAACAGTACTAGACAACGGGTTAGGGTTTGTTCCAATTCAAGTAGTTTGGTAAATGTTAAGCCTAAGAAATTGAGGGAAGTGCGTTCAGGTAGTGTATCATTACCACAATCAATCAGTGGCTGAAAAAGTTTCTTGTAATCATTAAAGGAAATAAGCTTAGTTTGGACAGCATTGAACGTTACCATCCAGTTTCGGCTTCATTCCACTACTAGTGGAGATATTCCTTGAGAGTTTTAGCCATTTTTGCAGATATGAATTGATTCATTTTCCCCTCCAGTCTGTTATAGAGCATAGTGTCATCAACAAATATACTCATCCCAGAGACAATTTTATCAAGTCATTTATGAATATCAGGAATAATAAAGGTCGGAAGAATCATAGATTTCACCTTTCCAGAAAGTCGCAAGATGAGAATCGAAACAGTAGAATAACAAGACAGATACATAACACTTTCAAGGGAACTGAAAGAAATATGGAACACGAAGAAAATTACTATTATAACAAAAACAGTAGTGTTGTGTTGTCACCAAATCGACGTATTGTTGTATTCATATCTAATGACGTATGCCGTGTTTTTATCACCATATCGTATTGTATATTCTTATCTAACGGATCCTATATATATATATATATATATATATATATATATATATATATATATATATATATATATATATATATATATATATATATATATATATATACTAGAAAAAGTACCCGTCATTGACTGGGTTCAAAAACAGCCTACAGAAAATGGACTCTGATTTATGAAAGTATGATAGGTCATGAAAAGGAAGGGTTGTAAAGAGATAGCTTCGAATTTGGGGGTATAAAAACAAAGCAAAATATGATGAAAGTAAAAATAAAATAGATAAATCCCATAATTTATTATACCATACCTGCTCACACTGAAATACTTATCACCAGTGGCGGCTCGTGCATGGAGCTGTGGGACTGCAGCACCCCCAAGTTACTTCTACACAATATTAATGATAAAATTAAAAATAATAGGTTTGTTTTTTTATTATTATTATTTTATTTTTTTCTGCATGTACATTATAAAATCATTAAGTTTAATGTCGGTATCTCCAAATTTATACAAAAACAAGAATAAAACTTGCTTGGAGCTGTGAAATTCACAGTTACACTTTCTTAATGAAATTGTCTTGTGCGCATGCGCGCTTTAGGCAGCCGATGAAAGCTGCTTGAAGAACTGTCGCTTGTTGCAGTTCAACGTCGTGAAATTCGTTGTTTGCTTAGAGTGTGCGCCTATATAGATATGATAACATTGTTATTGAAAAAAATAAAAAAAAGGAGGTTTATTTACAATTTGTTTTTTTTAATTATTATTAAAATCTGCATATAACGTGTTCTTGTACATAAAATATTGTGCTTTTTCTTTTCTTTATTTTTAAATACGCACACTTAGCGTTGCGATTTAATTCGGTAGCAGACGAAAATATATAATATGCAGAAACTGTTTTTTTTTTTTATTAAAAGTATTCGGGGATTTAGCAGTGAAGCTAACACGCGACTAACGGTAAAAATCAAATCTACAATAAATAAATCTTACCATAAAAATAAAGTTACTTTTCCATCTACCTGCCTTTTTGTTTGTTTGTTTTAAGTACTTTTAAATGCTATTTATTTTGCAACAACTAAACTTTACAAAATTAAAAAAAAGCTGTTTACATTTTTTCAAACAAGCGAAGAAACAGTTTATGTTGAAAATACATTTTAGTTAGAAATCTTTTTAACTTGCATGTTTTAGATATAAAAAAAATTAGCATGTATTTGCCTCCAACGAGGACAATGTTAGAAGTTTTACACTTTGAAAAATGGGGGTTTTACACAAGGTTTTTTTTTTAATTAAAATGTGTTTGTAAGTAAAAAAAAAAAACCCAGTTTTTATAATTATGCATTTTAAAACTTTACATTGAATTTGTTAGTAGATGGGGCAGATAATACGCATTAAAAAAGTAATTAGAAATCCTTCTGGACTGAGACAATTTTAATTTTTTGTTTTCTTTGGGGAGAAAGCTACATTAAAATTCGATGTTTTATAATGCTTATATATGACATCCTATTTTCTTATAATAAATCTCCACTTAATGTCGATCTTTACCGGCATAGGATTAGCCAAGCTTATTTGCTCTTTTTATAATAAAATGCAAGTTGTTAAAAGATTTGTAAATAAAATTTTGTATCTTTAAAATATTTTTGCTTGTTTGTTCACTATATAAAAATGTAAACTTTTTTATTTTGTATTTTATTTACAAATACGTTTTGTTATAAATTCATCTTTAAAAATAAATTTTGTAAATACAACTGTTATGAAATAAAACGCTATTTTCAAATAGTAAACTCCTAAATTAACCCTCGTAGGGAGGCAAGTAAATTTCAAAGTTTTTCTTTTTTGATTGAGATTGTCGGACTGACCCTTTATTATTATTATTATTATTATTATTATTATTATTATTATTATTATTATTATTATTATCATTATTATTATTATTATTATTATTATTATTGTTATTGTTGTTGTTGTTGTTGTAGTAGTAGTAGTAGTAGTAGTAGTAGTAATAATAATAATAATAATAATAATAATAATAATAATAACAACAACAACAACAATAATAATAATAATAATAATAATAATAATAATAATAATAATAATAATAATAACAACAACAACGGGTTGGGTTCGAGACTCCTAACAAACGGTTTCCCAGTTCGATACAAAACACCTGACGAAGGCCGGAGGGCAAAACGGCCGAAACGTTGTGACAATAACAACCAAGGTGAGGAAGTCAGTCCGACAATCTTAATAAATGAAAACACCTCATCTCAAAAATACAGACAATTATTTTTCTTTTTTGTTTTTATAAAAAAGTAAGTTATTAAAAAATTGTAAATAAAATGTATTTTTAAAAATGTTTTTCGTTTGTTTGCAAAATAAAACAAAAAAATGCAAACTTTCATTTAATCTTAAAAGTTTAAAAGTAATAAATGTATATATTATTTTTTATTATTCTGTAAAGTGTACATAATTTAAAAAATATTTTTAATAAAAAAGTTTTTGCGTATTATCCATTTCTGATTGATTATTTGTATTTGTTATATATTTGAATATTTATTTGAATGTTTGTTTATTATTTGATTAAATATTTATTTATATATTCGAATTTCTTTTACACGATATTAAAAAAATACGTTTAATTTTTGAAGCAGCACCCCCACTAATCTCAGGCACGAGCCGCCACTGCTTATCACAATATTCTGTGCGTCTATATTAAAAAACCTTGTTAAACTTTGTGACATATTTCCATTCTATGGAGGTCAGGTGCGAACGAACACCCCATAATTTTATCATACCATATTTCTTCAAACTGAAACATAGTTATCAAAGTATACTTACGCAGAAAGATATGAATAGTCTTTATTAAAGTTTGTGCCTATTTCCATTCTATGGAGGACAGGCGCGAACACAGACCCCACAATTTTATTATACCATCCCTATTTAAGTTAAAACATACTTATCAAAGTATTATTATGCACATCTATATCAAAAACACTTGTAAACGTTTTTTTTTTAAATTTTTAAATGTTTTATTTCCATACTTTGTGGACCAGGCGCGAACGCAGACGCCACAATTGTAATGGACTAATGTTTTCTCAGATCAAACATACCCATTCCTGTGTCTCGATACATCTATCATTATATGTAATGTTTTTAAAATAGTCAACCATATAGGAGCCTTTTCGTGACCACACACACACACACACACACACACACACACACACACACACACACACACACACATTCAGCTTTATATTATATTATATATATATATATATATATATATATATACAGTGATGATCATATTTATTGGCACGGTAAAATAAAAGTTAAATTTTGTCTAATAAATTCTAAAAAAGGGATTAAATTAAATAACAAAGTATATTATGTATTTTTAACTGGCCTTTCCGATGCAGCAATCGGATTTTAGAAAAAATAAATAACAAAGGAACAACAAACATAATTGCAAAAAACCCTTCTTCAAAATTATTGGCACGATTTATTTAATAATCAATTGTATAGCCTTTGGCCTTGATTACCTTCCTCAGTCGCTTTTCATAGTTTACAACCAAGTTGTTGCACTCTTCAGTAGTAATTTTAGCCCACTCTTCCTGACAATAATCCTCCAATTGAATAAGATTCTTAGGCTTCCTTTGCATTACCCTCAATTTTAATGTTCTCCATAAATTTTCAATTGGATTAAGGTCTGAGCTTTGTGATGGCCACTCCAAAACATTAATATGATTGTCCTCAAGCCATTTCTTAGTCAGTTTAGCCGAATGCTTTGGGTCATTATCTTGCATGAACCACCAACGACGACCAAGCAGAGTCTTTCAGGTTTTCATCCAATATTTTAACATAATCTTCCTTATTTATTCTACCTGTGACCTTAACAAGTCGCCCTGGTCCAGAGGCAGCAAAGGATCCCCAAAACATCAAACTGCCTCCACCGTGCTTCACTGTGGGT
This sequence comes from Euprymna scolopes, assembly GCF_053919585.1. Classification (NCBI taxonomy): domain Eukaryota; kingdom Metazoa; phylum Mollusca; class Cephalopoda; order Sepiida; family Sepiolidae; genus Euprymna; species Euprymna scolopes. The sequence goes on from NC_136490.1 coordinate 153,589,463, forward strand.
ATGGTGTTCTTAGGCAGGAAAGCTTCGCCAGATTTTCTGTAAATATAAGACACTTTATTATGGCCAAATAACTCTATTTTCGTTTCGTCAGTCCATAGAACACGTTTCCAGAATGCAACATCTTTATCAATATGACGTTTTGCAAAGGCTAGCCTTGCTTTCAGGTGCATAGGCTTCAATAAGGGAGTCTTTCTCGGACGACATGCTTTTAAACCAGCTCTCTTCAAAACTCTACCAACTGTATGTCGAGATACATTCACTCCAGAGGTGCTCTGTTCATCAACAATCTCCCCAACAGAGATCCTTGGGTTTTGTTTTACTTGTCGAACAATTTTCCGTTCATCTCTTGGGGAAAGAATCCTTTTTCTCCCTCTACCCTCTAAACTCATAACGTGGCCTTGCGATTTGAACTTGTTTATTATGGCTCTAACAGTGGATTTGGGAAGGTTTAGCTTCTTTGAAATCTTATCATAGCCCTCCCCATTGGTATGGCATGCTACAACAAGCTTCCTGACGTCTTCGCTGTGTTCCTTAGTTTTAACCATGGCGATTGAAAATTATAATTTAGTCACTTATAATAGTTTAAATAAATCGCTATCTAAAAATTATCTGAAAAAAATTATTCACTGAATTAGCGTTAAACAAGCATAATATGGCTATAAAAAAGTTCAGAAAGCACGTAAACCGGAAATTGATTGATATTATACTGATACTAAAAGAAAAACAAAGCCGTGCCAATAATTTTGAACAAGGGTTTTTTGCAATTATGTTTGTTGTTCCTTTGTTATTTATTTTTTCTAAAATCCGATTGCTGCATCGGAAAGGCCAGTTAAAAATACATAATATACTTTGTTATTTTCTTTAATTTAATCCCTTTTTTAGAATTTATTAGACAAAATTTAACTTTTATTTTACCGTGCCAATAAATATGATCATCACTGTATATATATATCGCTGCCTTTTTAACGAACTACTGCCCGAAGATCCGTTATGTCTACTTAACGGCCTATGACACGTCTAGTGTTTTGGGTGCGTCTGAAGCAAACATAACACTTAAAGAAGAAGACGAGAGTCGGGTGTTCATATTGGAGCACATAACGGGGGCTCATAATACACGAATAACGATGGTGATGACTTTGAACATCATGACGACTGTGATGATAAATACGGAGGGAGACATGTATAACAGACTGAGGTTATTCTTGGGGACTTCATATTAATACAGACTGAGAGATATGATGCAACAGTTCTTAACACATATAGAGGAGAGGAGATTCATTATTTTGATGAAGGAGACACATTACTTGTAAGGGATTATACAAGAGTTCGTTTATAGATTAATATACCAAACACATTTACCTTTTCGGTTGTAAAGACGAGACGAAGACAACGCTTACAAGATGATTTTTTATTCTTCAACCGCGATTGGTGATGCCAGGAATTAAACTATTTTGACTACATGGTCTACTCGGTTAGCCTCTAAGTAGCTCCCACTCTCCAGCTTACTCTATCACCGTGTGTGATCTGCTTCGATTATCTGATCTTCATCTCACTGACTCTATCTTCGAACCCCAGATTCCTATATTGAGAAATCGCCTTTGTTTATGACGTCAGAAGTGTGGTTCCCCACGTGACTACTTTCATGTTGATTTACATATGTCTGTCCAAACGCACTTTTGGCAAACAAAGAATTCTCAATTCTAATTATTTGATATCTAACCTATTTTTAAATAATATTTTTAACTCACAGTGTCCATTCTTTTAACTGACATATTTAATATCCAGATTTCTAAAAAAAATTGACAATCGACTCTTTTTCTGACATTAATAATATTTAGTTATTTCTAAAAGAATTAATAATCGACTGAATTTCTAAGATACCAATTATCCATTATCTTTAACACTTGCCTACAGGGTTCGATTCTAGCCTTTTTCTAATATCATTTTCACTTATCTAGTCTGTGTTCTTACTTACCTGAGAAGGGGACATCCATTTCATGTAACAATAGGACGACATACCTGTCTGTCGCGAGCTTCTTCTAGAGGGATTCGCCAACCGACCTTGGAGGAGCCGGAACCTTCTGTAACAAAAACGCTTCTAGACATGAACCGAAGACGGTATGTATTTTATATGGTTTATTCACTACCAAGCGTGCCGTCAGCAGAAATGGAGTCACCGACGATCTCTGGCTTGTTGGTTCACTTTTTGAGACCGTTACCCTTTCCATGGGAAGACTCTCTTAACCCATCTTGCTTGCTCAGCGTCTCAGCTTCAACTCAACTAAGCTTAACCAGCTTACTCAAACCGGAGCACCTGATACGTCACATCCAGTCCCCGCTTCATACTTCCGGTGTAACTGATTGGTTAACAAAATTTGACGTCTGTCAAAACATTCCGCGATTCAAATTCTCTGTTGTTTACTCCGCTAGATAGATAGATAATTATATAGACAGACAGTCAGACAGATAGATAGACAGACAGATAGATAGATATATAGATAGATAAACAGATAATTAACTGCTTCTACCCGGCTATTATCTAAAATTCTTTCACCCCTTTTTTATCTAAATATATGACGAAAACATACATTTTCTACTTCTCTCGTTTAAATTAAGAGGAACTAAATATGCCCACTCCGTTGGTAAAGAAAGCTGTCATACCATAATCTACTGTAAAATAAAATCCATAATTAATGCTATGTTGCGCTAATCCTTGCGCCATGTTGAAACTACGATTCAGTTATCTATGACCCCATGGCCTCTTAGTCAAACCAAATTTTAATTCCAGGAGCCTCCCTCCGCTCCTGTCGACACTATCCGTAGTCGATAAAACCCTCGGCAATCAGCAAAAAAAAAAAAAAAGAATAAAAAGGCCCTTTGTTTCATCAACACGTACAAATCAGTGTCCCTGCCTTTACGGACGAGCTCTTTCTGCGAGTGGTACCAAAGTCTTCAACATCCCGAGCCTTACTCTCTCTGTCATTATCGACATTCAATCACACTACTAATTCTATGGAACAAAACAGTAAACTCTTTAGCTATAGGCTATCTAATGGTCTGCACACTAATTTTCAAGATACCATTAAGCATACAGATGTGACCCCTACGGGCCGGATCAAATGCACAGGCTTGGGAGAAACATGCACCTGTCCTCGTGACATCACCTTTACCTCCGTCCAGTGGTAGGATTTGCTCCCGCCGCCGTGGTTCGTCAACTTGTCTCCAAAACCTTGGTCCCGCTTTCAAACTGCGTCAACAGGGCCGATTTGAAATGGACTGCGCTTCCATGCAACAGGCGTTTTACAAACAAAGACAAAAGAAGTCAATGATTAGTTTTTTCATAACACAAAATAATTATTGCGCTAAAGATATCAAGTTAGAATGTTCATAGACGTTGGTTACTTTGTACAATTTATAGGGGATGGCAGCCGTTCGTTAAAGAAGTTCTTTGTTTATCGCCAATTTCTACTTAAGAAAAAAATTTACAAAGAAAGAAAACAGTGGCAAGTCTAAATCAGAATGCAATGGGAGGGATTGCCGAAGAAGACGTGTGAGTGTGTGTCATCTTAGATATCTTCACTTTTCGTTATATTGGAATCGGTTAGTTGTAACTCCGCCTCCCCAATACGGGTCCCAAATGGCCATCAGCAAATCGGAAGCCGTCCCTTTATCTTTCGTCGTTCGCTAGGTCCAGTTACGTTCCATCTCCAAAGGGGAGAATCCAAGTATTTCCATTACACTCAGAACTTCGCCAACCCATATTAAATGGAGAAATAGTCAACCACCTCAGCAGGAATAACCTTCTAAGTGACACACAATATGGTTTCCGCTCTGCAAGATCTACCGCAGATGTGCTGAGGTTATATCCCACAGGATTAGTGAATCTCTTGACAAAGGTTTCCTTTCTAGGGAAATTGCTCTTGACATATCAAAGGCCTTCGACAAGATATGGCATAAGGGTCTACTTCACAAGATTTCCAGCTACGGTATAACTGGAAATGTTTTCTCAATCATTAAATCATTTCTCTCCGATAGGCTCATAAGAGTAGTGGTAGATGGACAAAAATCGGAGGCCTGCAATATAAATGCTGGAGTCCCTCAGGGGTCAATCCTGGGCCCAACTCTCTTCCTGATCTACATCAATGAACCCCATAAACACATACTTAAATCATTCGTTGACATCTATGCTGATGACACGACCATCTACGGCAACATATCAAAGGCTGTAAATGACAAAGTTCTCTCTGATTCTCTCTCCTCTGATCTCGAGCGCGTGGTTCAGTGGGGGAAGATGTGGCTGGTTACCTTTAATGCATCCAAAACCAAACTCCTATTCTTACATCATCAATGCTCTGATCCCCATCTGGCATCAATAGTGATGGATGGTTCTCGTCTGGGTGAGGCCCCGTGTTTTGAAAAGCTTCTGGGTTTGACCTTTACTCCTGATCTGAAATGGAACACGTACATCAAGTCTGTTGCCAAGGTCGCAGGAAAGATAGTGGGATCCTTCTACCGCTCCAGAAGATATCTCACTACTGATGCAATTCTCTATCTATATAAAAGCTAAGTACGTCCAAGGATGGAATACTGTTGACATATCTGGGGAGGAGCTGCTAAAAACAGCCTATCCTGCCTTGACAGAGTACAAAATAGACTTCGTGGCTTAGTGGGAGATGCCCTTTTCTCTACCCTGCAACCTCTCTCCCACAGAAGAGACGTTGCGAGCCTATCCTTGTTTTATCATTATTTCTATGGCAGGTGCTCGTCTGAACTCCAATCTCTGGTCCCCCCTCGCCAATCTTTCAGGAAAACACCCGTCTAGCTGAATCCACTGTGAAAAATTTCCCCCACTCTATATCTGTACCTAAATCAAAACGCGGATTCCATGAACAAAGCTTCTTTCTTATAACTGCACGCCTGTGGAACTCTGTTCCGTCTGCCTGCTTCCCACCGGACTAAAACTTGGATGTCTTCAAGTCCAACGTTAACAAATTCTTAATGAACCGCCCCTTAAGTAAACACTTCATCAAATCTCCACACTAACATAATGTACTTGCAATAACCTTTATCCCTGAGTGGCTTCCGGGACTTGATAAGTGGTGATCACTGTGTAAAAAACAAAAACAAAAAAAAAGCACCCCAATCGCTGAACAACACTCTCTCGTTGTTTTATGTTTACTTAAATTCGTCAGCGGGCTACAGGTTTATTGCCCCCCCCCTCGACCTCTATCCCGACCGAAATCCATTCCGAAACTGAATTATCATATCAGTAAAAATAATAGCTACCCACGCACCCGTGGATGGGCGATTTTATGGCTTCACTCTCAGCTGTCGTCTTCACTTAGATGGCCCCTTCTATCCTAATTGACACATTTTCGACGGATACTCAACAACCAATTCGGGGACTACCCAAGAAGAACTGGTTTTAAGGTCCGATTTGATGAGAACCAGTCTTTATCTTGAAATAAACATTTTCGCTTTCGTTTTTCCTTCTCATTTTCTTCCAATGTCCACAAATAACAGTGTTGAATTAACACCATATCAACCTTTTCTACAATGCCTCTATTTTCTTATTATCGTATAGCATCATCGCTGCATCCGTGAACTTGTCACGCAGATCCGGGGGTTCACGACCATCAAACCAGAGTCATGGAAAGAAGGCAACTCCACACATTCAGTAACCTAACAATTTGCACCATCCCTACTGTGCCTAGCGGATCATTAACTAGCTAGGTAGATAAACATATAGCGTTACCATCCAGTTTTCCCCATTCCACTACTGCTGGAGATCTTCCTGTAGAGTTTTAGTCATTTCTTTAAGTACGTATTCATTCTTTTTTCTCTCGAATTCTTTATAGGGCGTAGTGTCATCAGTAAATATACCCACTTTAGAGACAATTTTATCAGGGAGATCATTTATTGATATCAGAAATAATAAAGGTCCGAGGAATCATATATTTCAGCTTTTCAGAAAACCACGTGATGAGAATCGAAATAGTAGAATAACAAAACAAATGCATTAAACTTGCCAAGGAACAAAAAAAATATGGAACACAAAGAAAATTACTATAATAACAAAACAGTAGTGTTGTGTTGGCACTAACTCGACATATTGTTGTATTCATATCTAACGACATATATTGTGTTTTTTATCACTATACCGTGTAGTATATTCTTATCTAATGGGCCATTTATATGTAACTATATAGTTTTTAAAACCTGGAAAATACTCGGAACTAAATTAATTGAAACCATAAAACACATCACAACAATGAAAACATTTGAAATCTTAAGGAAATTCATTGATGTGGACCAACCAACGCAAGTAACGAATTCTAGCCAGTCACAGGTTTAATTAGAGATTGCGCAAAATTATAGAAACTTCTATGAGTATTTTTAACAAATTTCTGGATCTGATCTTTACTCCTGACCTGAAATAGAAGACTTTAAATTAATCTGCGTGACAAGTTCACGGATGCAGCGATGATGCTATACGATAATAAGAAAATAGAGGCATTGTAGAAAAGGTTGATATGGTGTTAATTCAACACAGTTATTTGTGGACATTGGAAGAAAACGAAAGCGAAAATGTTTAAAAATAAATCTATTGCCAAAGTCGTCAGAAAAATGGTTGCGTCATTTTACCGTTCAAAAGACATTTAACTCCCGACGTAATTTTCTATCTGTATAACAGTCAAATACGTCTTAAAATGTACTGCTCCATATTTGGAGTTGCTCACGACACATTTCCTGCCTTGTCAAAGTTAAAAACCGGATTCGAAACCCTTTTCTCTTCCTTACAGCCTCTTTCCCACAAAAGAAATGTTACCTGTCCCTGCGCTATTGTTATTTTTATGGAAAGTACTCGTCTATGCTTCAATCTAAGCCCACTCCCACTTTCCAAACTTTCACAGAAAACACTCATCTCTACATCAACTATCAAGTCCCCTCTCTCTCTCTATCTGTGCCTAAATCTTTTTTTTTCTAGAACTGCCCTCCTGCGAAACTTTTTTTCGCTGACCTGCTTTCTAACTGACTACAATATAATCGTCTTCAAGTCTAATGTAAACAAGTTCTTGTTGAGCCGCCCCCTTAATAGTCCATTTCTACCCCATTTCTACCACAAACTATTAATACGCTATTGTCTCAGTGACAACCGGGCACACATTAACCCTTATCCTCGAGTGTCTTAATAAGTGATAGTTCTCAAGTATAAAAAGTATATGGCGTGAGCTCCAAAGGAATTGAAATTGCCAGAGATGCCATAAGCTGTTTTATCCCTCTCCTCCTCTCTTACCGAAACTCACGCAAACACAAACACACGCGCGTGCACATTTAGTGACATTAGCGTCGAATGGTAACGACCAAAATGACAATGAAGGGTTAATGGAAAGACCGAGGAGATAAAGCAATTATCAAATCTTCACTGTAAGGGTGTGGCGAATACAAGTATATTGAAAAGCTTTATTGCAACTGAAATTCCATCGAAGAGCAACAGTGAACAGCTGTTGCGATAGCACATGTGAGTTACAACAGTTATCAAGAGAAATGGACAGTTCTGTAAATCTTGGGAGACTCAGGTTCCAGGGAATCCCACAGGTGATTGTCAGTAAGCAATCAATAAAAATTGATCTTTGTGAAAACTAGTGGATAAATAATAATAACACGGCATGTTATGATTAAAGCAAACGATTCTGTACGACTTGAAACACAGAAAACCATAATAAATTTGATATAGATTTATAATAAGAAATCCTGCGATGAAAAACTACAAGCATAGATAATGGTCTTGTTTAGGATTCGCAAAATATTTGACGGAATTATCAATTTAATAGAAAAAACTAGCAGGAATACACGACGTTACCTGGATTGAATTAGGATCAACAAATGTTACACACTTCTAATACTTTTATTGTCATCGAAATCAGTGAATTGCTCATTTTTTGAGCAAATCGTTTCATTGCCTGTTCTAGTCAGGGAAGTTCCAAATGCCTTCCCACAGTGTCAGGCCACAATGAATTGTAGTCTACACTACTTGGTAGAAAACCTACGGTTGGTTTTATAAAATTATGTTTATATAATTGCTTAAATTAAAGTTTAAAATGCAAAGTTCAGTTATCATATTTCAATTGTGCTTTAAACAGAAACATTCAATTCGTAGGCGCCCCTGTCTCATCAAAGCACCTACTATTGATTTTATATGCTGGATCCTTTTTCTTGTGCGGTGATAAAACTTTTGAGGGAGCTGGGGGCTTCTATATTAATAAGCCTTGTGCCTAACTTGGTCTGCACTTGCGTGGAGGTAAACACACATTTCAGTGAGGGCACATTTTTTTAAGGTTAAAACTGTCGACACACGAAGATTAACAGTTGTTTATGAAACCAGTGCACAATGAAACTAAACTACTATGTTGACATAATTTGAAAAACAAAATATGGGTGATGAAACATCTTTCTTTCTTTTTTTCTTTTCTCTCCTCTCTCTCTCTCTCTCTCTCTCTCTTTCACTCCCTTTTCTCTCTTTGAATGAAGAAAAGAGAATTAAATATAATTCTATTGTTTTAAACAGTTGAAGCTTGCACCCCGTACGCGGGGGGATATAATAGTTTGGTGTGCACACAGTCGGTCCACTGAATATGCTTTCTACTTGTTAAATGTTAAATAAATGATATATTTTTTAAAAATAAAAATGCAGTTGTTCGCTATTTTTATATAAGCATTAAATTCCAGGATACCATTAATGCCGACGATGGAAAGATGCCTGTAACGACGCAATGAAGACAAGAAGCGACCCATGCCAGCCGGTTATAACCGACGACATATCGACCCGTTGCGTTGATGTTTCCTTGTGCCTATCGTTTGGACATCGTTTAAACACCCTGGAGCTGGTTGCTTCTCCAGGACGTTCCTCAACAAAGTAACTCTCTCCGGGAAACGGTAGTGCCAATTTTTTAGGCTAACTTAATCGGATCGTTCCTTCTTTAATCGAATTTTTTCGATTTTCAATTTTTGATACTTATCGGAGGCATTCCGAAAAAAGCATATCTAAAAACACTGCCAGACACATAAAGTACATTTGCGTGAATTTTTTAAAAATATTCGGTAAAGTCATTTCGTAGTCCGTAAAGAACGAACACACAGACAAATGCCTTTTATATATAAGTAGAGACAACGGAAACATATACACTAGAATTGACAGCTTAAGAACGACTCTTAACAAGGATTAAAATACAGAAAGCTATTTTTCAGGGAGAATCTATCGCCACTTTTTTGATTGTACTGAAGAACATACAAATTAAGAGTTTACCACGCGAACTTAAAACATAGTCGTCATGTTGCGTAGTGAATAAAATACTTGGTGAAATTAAGTTGTAAGTTACAGTCTTCTAGAGGTTTACAGTTCAATCCTCAGTTCGGGCTGTACTCAAAATTGTAAATTACTCAAGACGTAAACCCAGTCATGGCTGACGAAACGAGAGCATGCTACGACCGGGGTTTAATAAACCGTTCTGTACGAACGTCTGTGCAGATTCCCAAGTTCGACAGAAAAATTCCTGAGTTTAGCAAGATACACCTAAAGAAGGTCGGAGGTTACATCGACTAAGGAATAAGATTCAAGTCCGAAGAATCAAGATAATCCAAATAATCAATCTATATTATTTAATTACTGAAATTCTTTTGAAAAAAATAATTTGTATATTTTTAATTATTTATTTATTGGCGGACTATTATCCGCATCTTTTCCAGTTCTTGCTTAACGACGTTTCGGCCAACTGTTCCTCTGGTCTTCGTCAGGTTGTTAACCGCGACAGGACAGGAATGCTGAATCTTCAACTGTATCATTTGAAAATAAAAACATTTTCATCAAACCATGAACTTGTATCACATGGAAAGGAGGTAAATTAATGCTTTCTGTAGTTTCAATGCTGGATACAAAATCACAAACACAAAAAAGAAAATAAATTTTTCTATGTCTACGGACGATCTAACACGAGCTATTAATATACGTGATAAAATGAACACCGATTGACCCCCGCTTAAATTTGTATTTTCTCATTTGCTGTTCAGCTCGTCACGTATATTAATATATTTAGGTCCATTGACTTCGCTTCCTTTTCGTTTAGTCGATCATTTCTCCGTGACTAAAGACAACAAAAGGCGAACAAAATATATTTCTCGCTTTCCGTTGCTTCCATTCGTTTGGTCGTTCGTTTTAATGGTTTGTCTATTTCTGGTTTATTGTGTATTTTTTGCTGTAGAAAGTCCTCCCCCTTTACGTGTTATTGTCAATATGACGCAAACATAAATTAAATGTAGTTGAATTTTTTGTGGCAGTAATATATATATATATATATATATATATATATATATATATATATATATATATAAAAGTGAACATGTGTGTGTGTGTCTGTGTGTGTGTGTCTGTGTACATTTCCCTACGCAATAACTCTGTAAATTTTAAGCCTCCAGATTTGAAATTTGATATACAGGGTACTGAGATTTGGGAAAATCGATGTGATTGGGTTTTGGACAGAAATTTGGTGATTAAGGGTTAAAAGTTCAACGATTTGACCTTTGAGAACTCTACCAAACTCCTCCTACAATTTTGGGTCTAAACACGTGAAATTTTAGATATAGGTTCCCTGGGCATGAATCTGACTTAATAACTTTATTTGAGCCCTAAACAATAAATTTTAAGGGGTCATAATAGGGGTCAAAGTTTAAAAAGTTGACCTTTTTTTTTTTGCTCAGCATACACCTTAAAAGACCCGAGCAACGCCGGGCATCCATGCTAGTATATATATGTATATATTTATATATATATATGTGTGTGTGTGTGTGTGCGTGTGTGTGTGCGTGTATGTGCACGAAATATATATATATATATACATATATATAGGTGTGTATTTATATGGCTATTGCCTAACGAGGATGAATTGTTTCTCGAGGATGAAACACGAAAAATTCTGTGTAGCTTAATTGTCATATATATGTTCAAAACTTACTGCCAAGCTCTACTTAAGTATCGAGCACTGTCGAAGTTACTATGAGGCTGTAGAGTGTAAATAGCAATTCACCAGATTAATCAAACACCTGTATAACAAAGCAACCAGTGCTGTTTATTTTAATAATATCATAGGCAAATAGTTCAGGACAGCAGTTGAAATGAAACAAGGTTATTTTCTTTGACATTATTTAACATCTTCCTGGTAAAGATCACGAAAGACTATATTGGGACGGTCAGCATCTGAGAACCATCACAAACCTAAGATTTGCTGACGACATTGAGGCTTGGCTAGATGTGAAACAGAACTAGCCAACCTAGTTAAACGTATGGATAAAACAACTACAACCCATGAAACAACTACATGAAATGTAATAAGTCCCCAGACGTACCACTTCATCGTACAGTATATCGATACACTAAGGCTGACTGGGATAGCTTCCGTACATTTATATCTGATCTACCTCTGCATTCCATGTTTAAAAAGGATGTGTTCTCTATAGTATTAGACCTAACTGAATGGTTAATTGTAGGTATTGACCATTTCATACCCTCTAAAAAGTTTCAGCAAAAACCTAACAGCCAGCCATGGTTCTCTCCAGAATGTGCTGCTGCCATTGCGCACAGAAATCACTTTTTCCACTGCTTCAAACGTAATAGATGTATGGAAACTAAAGCCGTTTTCAGGACTGCCAGCAACCATTGTAAGAAAGTAATAAGGAACGACAGAGAGTTGTATGCTCAATCTGTTAAGTCCAAAGTAGCTGAGCAGCGGCTTGGTTCCCACCAGTTTTGGCAAATAGCAAACAGAATCCTGAACAGAAGCGTGTGCTCCATCCCAACTATTATCAATGGACCTGAGGTAATCTCGTCAGCATCAGACAAAGCCAAACTCTTTGTCAAGAACTTTGCAGCTAATTCTACCCTTTGCGACCAAGACCGCCAACCCCCAATATTTCCTCCTGTATCAGAAAACACGCTATGTGATATACGTATATCTGTACGTGATGTTGCCAAGCTAATCAAAAACCTTGATTCCAGTAAAGCAACTGGCCCTGATGGTATTCCAATTATAGTACTCAAAAAACTTCAACCTGAACTAGCGCCCATACTTACAAAACTGTTTAAACGTTGTCTTAAGGAGAATAGTTTCATCATCTCATCAGTATGCCCTGTATTTAAGAATTCAGGTGATCGCTCATCCCCCTCTCAGTACAGGCCAATAAGTCTCCTGTGCGTCATGAGTAAGTTGCTAGAGTCTGTGTTAAATACAGAAGTAATCAACCATCTCAGCAAAAATAACCTTCTTAGTGACACTCAATATGGTTTCCGTTCTGCTAGATCTACAGCAGATGTCCTTACAGTTATATCGCATAGGATTAGCAAATCTCTCGACGGTGGCAATATTTCTAGGGCAATTGCTCTTGACATATCTAAAGCCTTTGATAGGGTATGGCATAAAGGTTTACTTCATAAGATCGCTAGCTATGGTATAGCTGGAAAAGTCTTCTCAATTATTAAATCATTTCTTTCTGATAGGTTCATAAGAGTAGTAGTTGAGGGGCAAAAATCAGAAGCTCACAGTATTAATGCCGGTGTCCCTCAGGGATCCATCCTGGGCCCAACTCTTTTCCTGATCTACATTAATGATCTTCCAAATCATATCCTTACATCATTTGTAGACATTTATGCTGACGACACTACCATTTATGGTACCACATCTAAGACAGTAAACGAGCAAGTACTCTCCAATTCTCTCTCCTCTGATCTTGAGCATGTAGTACAATGGGGAAAGGAGTGGCTGGTTACTTTTAATGCATCTAAAACCAAGCTTCTCTCTTTACATCATCAACATTTTAATTCACATTTGTCATCAATTGAAATGAATGGCTCTCGTCTTCAGGAGGCCTCAAGTTTTGACAAGCTTCTGGGCTTGACCATTACTCCTGATCTTAAATGGAACACGTATATCAAATCTGTTGCCAAGGCCGCTGGAAAAATGGTGGGATCTTTCTATCGATCCAGTAGATATCTCACTGCTGATGCTATTCTCTATCTATATAAGAGCCAGGTACGTCCAAGGATGGAATACTGTTGCCACATCTGGGCAGGAGCTGCTAGAAAGGACTTGTCCTGCCTTGATAGAGTTCAAAATAGACTTCGTAGCCTCGTAGGAGATGTCCTTTTCTCCTCCTTACAACCTCTATCTCACAGAAGAGATGTTGCGAGTTTGTCTCTGATGTATCGTTATTTTCATGGAAAGTGTTCAACTGAGCTTCAATCTATGGTCCCCCCTCGCCAAACTTTCACAAGAAACACTCGTCTAGCTGTAAACACTATCAATAATTTCCCCCACTCTTTATCTGTGCCTAAACCTAAACATAGATTCCATGAACAAAGCTTCTTTCTTAGAACTGCACGCCTGTGGAATTGTCTTCCGTTTTCCTGCTTTCCGGCTGACTACAATATGGTTGTGTTCAAGTCTAAGGTAAATAAGTTCTTGATGAGCCGTTCCATATAAGTTATTAAATTTACCAAATTTTCATTACTAATGATTACTATATTAACCAACTTCTACTGTACACTCTTTAACCCTTATCCTTGAGTGGCCTCTGGGCCTTGATAATGTGGTGATGGCTTTGTAAAAAAAAAAAAAAAAAAAAAAAACCCATGGCATGCAGATCAGTGCTTCAAAAAGCAAAGTTGGTGACAAATAACAATAATGGCTTCATTACAGACATCAAAATAAATGGCTAGAAACAACTTTAAATATCTTGGGACAATTGTCTCAGATGAAAGGTCCAAACCTGAGATATTATCCAGAATTGGCCAAACAACCGTAGTCCTCACAAAATTTAACCCAATATGGAAAGATAGGACTATATCGCTCAAATCAAAGATCAGACTCCTGTAACATTAATATTCCTATATGCTTGTGGATCGTGGATACTAACAGCAGAAAGAGAATAGAGGACGCAAACAATTGAGATGAGATGCTACTACAAAATACTTAGTATTTCCTACAAATACTACATTACAAATGAGAAAATAACTGCATAAAGAAAGCTTGTTGGTTCTATGAAAATCACTTAGCCATTTTAAAACCTTCCTAAGGTTAACCAGGCTACGGGGGTAGATAGATATTGTTGAAGTAAATACCGAAAATAGCTACATAAAATGTTATTAGATATATCAAATAATAATAATAATAATAATAATAATAATAATAATAATAATAATATATACAATATATATATATTGTATACATAAGGAATAACAGATAATAAAACTGTAAACATACATGTATATATATGTTCATATAAACATCACTCCTATATATATATATATATATATATATATATATATATATATATAGTAAGTTATGAAAATATGGCAGTTAAGCTACACAGAATATCTCGCATTTCATTTTCGTGAGAATTCTCAGGCATAAGTCTGACGAATTCTCACGGAATATTCTAGGTAGCTTAATTGCCACATATATTTTTATAACTCTAGCTCTACCTATTTATTGAGCACTGTTGAAGTAAATATTGAAAATGTACGCATATATATATAAGTTTTGTGAAAAAATATGCTTTTGTGATTATGTTTTACTCACTCAGTATCCAATCTTTTATTTACTATTTGTTAAAATGAGAAGCTCTATGTTCACAGAGCATATAAACGAACAATAAGTTTGCTATATTCAAAAGTTCAATTTTTTTCTTTTAAAATAACACACACTTTGGTACATTTTTACAAATCTGCTAGGTTCACAGGGAACAATCAATATTTGTATTTTAACAGTGAATATTTCCTTCCATACACTCGTCAGAAAAAAAGAAAATTCTTTAAGAGAAAAATGCATAACGATGTGATTTCTGTGCGTTTTCTCTGTTTTGGCAGTGTTTCTATACATTTCAAATTTTCACTTTTTATGAAAACGTTTCTTCATCCGAACGAAACTGGTAAAGCTCTCGTTTTTCGATGTTTTATTTCTACATTTAATTTTTTCCTTTTGTCTTTTTTTTTATATCCTCTTTCCACGGCCCATAAATTTATGATATATCGTATATTTTATCCCCATTTATCTCTCTCTTCCTCTATATATCTATATATTAATAGGATAGCGTGTGTGTTATTTATTTTGTGTGTCAAACTTACATCCGAGTGACTTTCGTTTAATTGTTATGGACTTCCATTTCTTTTAATAAATCGTTTTACCAAGAATTCTTCATGAATTTTGGTTTCAGTTTCGATTATAGTGGATGGCACTCAAGTAATTTATTTTTTTTATAATAATTTTACCAAGAATTCTTAAAAAGTTTTGGTTTCAGTTTCGATTATACCTAATGGCATTCAAGTCATTTGTTTTTTATAATAATTTTACCAAGAATTCTTAAAAAGTTTTGGTTTCGGTTTTGATTATTGCACTCCAGTAATTTATTTTTTATTAATCATTTTCCCAATAATTCTTCATAAGTTTTGGTTGCGATTTAGATTATAGCTGAACTCATGTTATATATTTTTTTCAAAAGGTTTGGTTTCAGTTTGGATTCCAGCTGATGCACCCAACTCATGTTGATATATTTTTTATTTTGGAAATCGTAACTTTATAACATAAAATTCGATAGAACATTAACTCTATAATAATATATACGAAATCTATAATAATTAAAATATATTTAAACATACTTTACGACCGGGCTTTGCCGGACGTTCGTGCTAGATTAGATAAATACTTTTGCAGTTTTAACAAAAAGCTACAATAATATCAGAGCGTCTCCATTTATGCTGAACATACACAGAATGCCAACATCAATATATTACATACGAATAGTCCCTATGGAATTTTCACAGGCCCCGCTAGTATATATATATTTATATATACATTATGAAAAGGATGAACTCTACAAATATTGAGCCTTGTTTATTGTATGTCATCCACTACTTTTCTTAATCTTTCTGCGTTGCGACTTAAAATAACGGATTTCTGAACGCAATTAAGAAAACGCTTCTCGAAAACAAGGACATTAACGTGTTTTTTTGTTAAGAGAATATTGCTTCATATTATTCCTATTATCTCGAAAAGAATGCTGGGTAATCTTTGGCGGATTTAAAGATACCAAGAATGTCTTCAGCTGAAATAGCGTTGGCAATCAATTGAACCTAGAATAAGAAAAATAACACAAATCGGATACGTTTTTGTGTTAACAGAAAATGTGAAAAACTTAAGCGCGAATAAAAAAGGATCAGATTTGGCAAGGCGGAATAAGAAACGTTTAGGAATTAGTAAAATCCACAGTAAAAAATAAAATAACAAAAATGTATTATAACAAGTTGACAAATACGAATTGAAGCTGTCAAACACTAAAATAGGATTCAAAAGAAAACGACAAATATATATCATCCGGTTTTGCCATTCATGTTTGTTCCAAACGCATTACCAAATATTCTTTGGTTTGATCACTTTTTATGAAGCTTCCACAAATCTATATATTTATCCGTGTAAGCAAATTGAAATTTATCAAGGTTATCGTTGCCCGATCCTAAGATACGCTTTAATATGATAGTATAAATTAAGTATATATTATTATAGACACGATACTAAGTCGATTATTGTATTGAACCTTATATATAGTAGTGAAATAAGAACCATATATATATATATATATATATATATATATATATATATATATATATATGATTGGGTCCCATAAGATACAATCGAAACCAAAATATACAGTTCTCCACCCTAATTCCTTAATCTCTGTTATCCCTTTGGAATTACCAGATCGTCGTACACAAGATTCTACAATTATATATATATATATATATATATATATATATATATATATATATATATAAAGCTGGACGTCTGTGTGTGTGTGTGTCTGGTCACGAATAAGCTCATATATGGTTGATTATTTTAAAAAACTGATTACATATAATGATAGATGTATCGAGGATCAGGAATGGGTATGTTTGATCTGGCAGAACGGTGGTTCATAAATATTGTGGGGTCTGCGTTCGGGCCTGGCCCACAAAGTATGGAAATAAAAAAAATGAAAAAAAAAAAAAAAACGTTTACAAGGGTTTTTCATATAGCTGTACATAAGAATACTTTGATAAATATGTTTTAATTTAAATAGGGATGGTATAATAAAATTGTGGGGTCTGCGTTCGCGCCTGTCCTCCATAGAATGGAAATAGGCACAAACTTTAATAAAGACTTTTCATATCTATCTACGTAAGCATATTCTGATAATTATGTTTCAGTTTGAAGAAATATGGTATAATAAAATTATGGGGTGTTCGTTCGCGCCTGACCGCATAGAATGGAAATATGTCACAAAGTTTGACAAGGTTTTTTAATATAGATCAACAAAATATTGTGATAAGTGTTTTAGTGTGAACAGGTATGGTATGATAAATTATGGGGTTTATCTATTTTATTTTTACTTTCATCATATTTTGCTTTGGTTTTGATACCACCAAATTCGAAGCTATCTCTTTACAACCCTTCCTTTTCATAACCTATCATACTTTCATAAATCAGAGTCCATTTTCGTTTGGCTGTTTTTGAACACAGTCAACGACGGGTAATTTTGCTAGTATATGTATATATGTATATATATATGTGATGGCAGTTTGATCACGTTGGCCGGACATGCATGGATTTCACAATACAGGAAGTGAGAGTTAGTTAGTTAGACAGTCAGTGAGAAACTCAGAGAGGGTCTGGGAATTCGAACGTCTAGGAAGCGAGACGATCACTTTGAAACTAAAATGTGAAGCTTTGAATTCTTGATGATGAAAACCACGGCCGGTCGTGTGAAGAAATAAACCCATCATGTGTTTTGATAAAAGCTCGTCTTTGTGTTTGTGATTCTTACAAAAAGGTAAAGTGAATTGTTATTATATGTCTGTGTTATAAAATGTCGTGACATGCACATCTCATATCCACAATGTGAATCTACACATCTCATATCTACACTAAGACTGTCTGAACACTATCTCCTCACTCTAAGAGTTTCTTCTTCTACACATCTAAGTAAAGAACATTTAATATATATGAAACGTCATAACATGAACAATCTCTCTTACAACATCTCTCTCACTAAGATACAACATCTCTTAATAAGACTCTCTCTGAATAAGACCCCTATATAACATTTGGAATATGACTATACAAATATACAAACATATATAATAGATTAAATTTATAATAATCAGTTAATTAGTATAGGAGTGAATCCAATACATACAAATATATACGTATATACGTATACTAATCATTCATAATGATCGGTTAATTAGGTTAGGAGTGACTCAATAGAAATATATAATTAGTTTAGGAGTGACTCCATAGAAATATATAAACATATAAACATAATTATAATGCACAATGATCGGTTAATTAGTTTAGGAGTTAATCGAATGCATACAAATATAGAAACATATACACATAATTAACATTAATAATGATCGGTTAATTAGTTTAGGAGTGATTCCAATACATAAAAATATATAAACATATACACATAATTAAAATTCATAATGATCGGTTAATTAGTTGAGGAGTGGATACAATACATAAAAATATATAAACATATGCACATGATTAAAATGATTAATTGTCGGCTAATTATTTTAGGAGTGGATCCAATACATATCAATATATAAACATGTACACATAATTAAAATTAATAATGATTGGTTAATTAGTTTAGGAGTGATTTCAATACATAAAAATATATAAGCATATATAGATAATTGAAATTCATAATTGTTGGTTACTTAGTTTAGAAGTGAATCCAATACATACAAATATATAAACATATATCCATAATTAAAATTCATAATGATTGGTTAATTATTTTAGGAGTGGATCCAATACATACAAATATATAAACCTATACACATAATTAAAAGTCATAACGATCGGTTAATTAGTTTAGGGGTGATTCCAATACATAAAAATATATAAACATATACACATAGTTAAAATTCATAATGATCTGTCAATTAGTTTAGGAGTGAATCCAAGACATAGAAATATATAAACATATACACATAACTAATATTCTTAATGATCGGTTAATTAGTTTAGGAGTAAATCCAATACAAATGCCATTACTTGATCTATTTACATTATTTTTGGAATGTAACAAATAAGCCGATATATCATATATATTTTGAATATGAAATTTTCGTTACGTAAAGCAAAAACATTCCTCTGTATTTTTTTAAAATAAACGTTTTATTGTGTATTCATTATATAACATCTAAAAATCAAGAATATCGGAATGTAAAAAGAAATGAAGAGAAATGATAGGGATCGGAACCACAACACTTTTGCTAGTCATTGGTCACATTAGCCGTTGCACTAAAGACACAATCGCTTTCAAAATGTTGTGAAATATCTTAATAAATACATTTCCCTTTTACTCGATGTAATACATGCGCATAATGATGCCATTGTACTACGCTCGTCAAGGTGTTATTGCCTTCAAGTTTGAACCCTTCTTTGAAGCCCTTAGCAATTATTTTAATCAATTAAATGTTCCTAATAAAATTCTGCACCAAAAATGCAATCTTTTGAGCTATTGCACATCGTCTAATGACCATCCGTCAAAACGGAGACAGACACACACAGGCATAGTGAGATTTATATATTAGATTTGGATTATTGAAACAACTGCTCTCATCTTGCGTACTATTTTTACAAAGTTTTGACCGATGTTTTTAGTTTTTTTGTGAAAAATATAAAACAAATTCCAAATAAAAAAATTATTTTCTAATGTAAACTTGATAAAATCGACTACTCGATTGTATGTAAACTGGTTTCCACTGACAAACGTGCACCTGCCTTGCTAGAAAGTTGGTAGGTGTATTTAGGTGCAAGTCAGTTAACAGGAATTACAGCCCCCTACTCTACACCTTAATATAAAAAGGAACGAGCATTTGCTTAAAGAGTTAGTCTTCGGTCTTCAGTTCGATAGTTGAGTAGAAAATGAAGATTCTCGTGGTGTGACAAGAGATAACTACGTTTGGAAAATGAATCAATAGAGAAATTTATTTAAACAAAGAAAATATTATCTAGGAATTTTATTTAGTTTTTCGAATTTTATATTAAATTATATACCCGGTAGTGCATTTTAAAACAACCCTGTTTTGTTTATCAAGAATGTATATTGCAAATTTAATTAAATGTTTCCATGTTTTTTTCTAAAATATTGTTTGATTAATTATACTGAGGATTTCCTCCAGGAATTAAACATTAATGCATTGAGTATTTTTAAATATTGTAAGTATGATGACTGCAACGTCTCGTCATACGGGAGCTACTCCTACATTTAATGACCGTTCTTGGGGGTACCGATGACACCCCTAAAGGCAAATTTTACAGTTGTGTCAATCATAGTTTTGGTTGAAGGTTGAATGCACAAATCTGAATTAAAAAAGCATTCGCATCATTTTTCTCTAGCTGAGGATGGAGTATCTTACCAGATGGCAGACATTTACACGCTATCCCAGACATTTCAACTAAGAGTGTTATTTAAAATTCTACCCACCTTTAAGTCCAATTATTTGCATCTCTCTTGAACTTGGTTCATCGAGTATATTTGGCAGGTAGATTTTGAAATTTGTTTTAATGAGTTGGTTGTCTCAATACGTGCATATGGGAATTAAGTGATTTCAGGCGGGAAACCGGTGTATTTTTTCCTCTTCAGATCGGTTTCTTTTATATTCTTAAAAAGGATTTCATTTGATGTTTTACTTTATTTTTCAACTTTGAGTAATGATAGCAAAATAATAGCACTTTCTTTTTAACAAAAGACCATGGACTGGCTTTTCAGCATCTTTTTTGCACTTTTTGAATAATATATAATAATAGAGATAAGGGTCCAGAATCTCCTTCATTAAGATCTAAGACTGAATTTGGTTGTCCTCTATCATGGATAGAATTCTATTTTCAGAAATAGGAAATTTTAACCATTGTTTGCCTCTTCTCGTCTAGCATATAAACGACTTAAGAGGCTCATTTGTACTGGTGCCGGTCAGCTAGTATTTCCTTTACGTTTTATTCATATTTTTCTATGAGTTCTTCATTATGGCTATTTTTTATGGAAAGCTGTCACCTATTAATAAAAAAGTGGTGCGCAAATTCGCACATCGAGGAAAGTGCCGAATGTCTTGAAAAACAGCACACACTTTTCTCGAATATTTGATTGGGATTTACTTCTAAGTAAAAGCATCCTCATATCAGTGTCTCTGACAAATCCCTTTAGACGGAGACCGAAGACATCTGAGGATTGTGTTTATTGAGCATTTAAGTTCTCTCCAATTGACATTCAAGTTCTTCCCAGCATCGAAGTTCTCTCCCGTAGGCATTCGTTCTCTCCTGTCTGAATTCGTTCTCTCCAGTAGGCATTCGTTCTCTCCTGTCTGAATTCGTTCTCTCCAGTAGGCATTCAAGTTCTCTCTAGTAGATATTCAACTTCTCCTCAGTAAGAATTCAAGTTCATTCTAATAGTCATGCAACTTCTCTCCAATATGTATTTATACTCTTCTGTAGGCATTCAAGTTCTCTCCAGTAGGCATTCAAGTTATCTCCAATATATATTGAAGTTCTTTTTCGCATCATTGTACATATTTATGTAACATTTAAGAGAATTGGTATCATAAGAGGCTGTGATTGTACGTCTTGCAAGTGCAGCAGCTGTAAATGAAACATTTCCGTGTGATTTCATGTGATCAAAAACGATCTAATTTTTCACACTTTACAGAGCAACAAATCTCCATAATTAACAAAATTCTATATTTGCTAGATGCTTTCTTCAGTTTTGTACGGTTTATCTTAACTGCTTGAAAACATTCAGTACTTTTGTAAATCTGCCTCTGCCATTGTTTTCGATCACATGCAAGAGACTCCCAATTGTCAGTAAAAATTCCGAATTACGTTCAAATTTCCTTGACACTATCTTGACATCATTTTTGAAGCTTGTGATGTTTTTGCCAGAAAGAAACTCACCATAAAAAAACTTTCTACAGTCATAAAGGTGGAAAAGAAGCATAATTTAATGTGTTCATATTAGTTTCTAATAAGGTAACGCACACAACTTCCGTCAAAGGAAAACATGTATACACCTTTAACGATTTCTGTTCTTTTCTGTAATCAATGAAAGTTGACTTCTTGATTTATTTTCATACTCAATAGATTTGCTACATGATTGAAAGCATTTCAACACTTATCACGATATTGGGTCAGTTTTTTATCTACTAGGACCAGTATTTAAATCTCAAATCTTTTCTGATCGACCAATCTTTTTTTGGTGATCATCTTTATCTGTTCAAATGCAAGCATATTCTGTGGAGAAATGCGTGACTTACCTGGATAGACCACGTGCGGGTCGGTCACCGAAAATAAATAAAAAGAAAGAAAAGAAACGGTCAAGACTCTTATTTATAGAGTAGTGATCACGTGAGTTAGAAGAATATGCAAATAGAGGTGAACGATTTTGCGATATAAAAAGCCTGTGTTGTTAAGAGGAGGGGCAGACTGTTGGCAGAAGTCAGTGCTGTCAGACGTGCTTTAGAGTTTTGTTATTATATGCTGTGTTCGATTGTTGGGAGAGAGAGAAAAGAGAAGAGGAGGAACCAAGAAGACATTCTGCAGATACTTGACTTTGTGTTGGTTTTAAGCTATTTCGGCGCTTGGTGTGCGGTGACTAACAATGGACAGATTCGATATTCGCTTAATACCCGAGTTCGACGGATCTACCACTGGACCGGCTGTCGTCGAATAGATTGAAAAGGCAGAGAAAATCTGTAAGCTGTGCAAAATTAAAGAACCAGCCACAGTTATCCCTTTGAGGCTAACCGCAGGGGCCTATGCAGTCTACCAACAACTCGGGGATGAACCAGACTGGGATGAAATCAAGCAGAGCCTGTATACAGCGTTTGGTACAGATCCATTTGTTGCGTGGCAACAGTTCACGAGCCGGACACTTCAACCCAAGGAAACAGTCGACGTGTACCTAGCCGACCTGCGAAAATTATCTGTACCGTTTGGTGGGGTCAACGATAAAATATTAAGCTGTGCTTTTTTGGTAGGCCTACCCGAGGAGGTCAGTAAACTGTTGCGAGCATCATCAAGAATCGATGAATTGTCAACTGATGAGTTATTGGCCCGAGCTCGAAACATCTGTAAGGAACAGGAACCAATTGCAGCAGCAGCTCGTTTTCGACATGGAGGCAATGTGGACTCTCTTCCAGATAGTAATAAGCATGCCACCCCAGTGTGCTATAAATGTGCGAAGGCCAATCATTTTGCTAAAGAGTGCCGGAGTGATAGGAGAGGTGTATATCCACAATAAAAGAGACCAGTGCAATGCTATCGCTGCAATAAGTTTGGGCACATATCTCGCAACTGTTCGGGAAACGAAGTTGGGGGCAAGGTACTATCGCTACCCTTGCCCCCTGCCAACCAATAAACACAGGATTGCCTGTCATTAGCGTTAAACTTGATGATGTGCAGTGTTCAGCACTTATAGACACGGGGTGTTCCCGGTCTATAGTTAGTGCCCATTGCTGTCCGGTGTGGCGGAGGAACCCAGTCGGCGTTATGACCATCAATGGCTTATCACGGGTATGTTGTGGTGAAGGGACAGTCACAATCTGTACTGAGAAGGGTGACACAGCTAAAGTTGACGTTCTGGTGATGCAGGAGAAACCCCTTGGCTACGACATGTTCCTTGGAATTGATGCAATACAAGCACTAGGAGGCGTTACAATCACAGCAGCTAGAGGTATCAGGCTTGGAGAAGGGAAAGACGTCTGTGCAGCCATGTCGATTGAAGAAAAGGACTTCTGTGCTACATTTGATGACAACGAAAGGGTGTGGACTGCAAAGTGGAAATGGGCCATGGGCCAGGAACCAGATCGGCTGTGCACAACGACTCCAGAGTATGCAGTTTCTACCAAGAATAGGGCCACATATGAAGAAGAACTTCAGATGTGGATTGACAACGGTTGGTTAATACCATACCCACAGGAACGTCTGGGACCACCCAAGGGATTAATTCCGCTCATGGCTGTTGAACAACCTACCAAAGAAAAAATTCGTCCCGTAATGGATTACCGAGAGTTGAATCGGCATGTTGATGCGTTTACCGGAAACGCAGATGTGTGCGCTGCTAAACTGAGAGAGTGGCGTCAAAAAGGGAGCAATGTAGCACTTCTGAATCTAAAGAGGGCCTACCTGCAGATACGTGTCCATGAGTCATTATGGCCGTTTCAGACAGTACTACTCAAGGGAAAACTATATTGTTTGACACGTTTGGGTTTTGGCCTAAACGTAGCACCCTTGATTATGACAACCATTATTAAAACTGTTTTGATGCAGGATGAGACCACAGCAAAAGCTGCTTCAGCCTACATAGATGATATCTATGTTAATGAGGACATAATGTCTGCGGATGAAGTTCGAATAAAACTGAAAGCGTTTGGGTTAATAAGCAAAGACCCTAAGCGCCTAAAGGATGGAGTGCCCGTGCTAGGCCTCGAGGTCTGGGAGGAGGGCAATACGTTGAGATGGAAGCGAGGGAGCCCACTTCCAAAGTTACCCAATGTATTAACAAGACGTACTGTGTTTTCTATCTGTGGTAAATTGGTAGGACATCTACCTGTCTGTGGATGGCTCCGATCGGCAACAGGAGTGGTGAAAAGACGAGTGACTACAGTAACAAAAGGATGGGACGATGTTGCGGATGATGATTCTCTCCAACAAATGATGGCTGAAATGTTGTCCAGAGTGCATAGGAATGACCCTGCCCGGGGTGAGTGGCAAGTGTCTGGAAACGAACTAAATGCATGGGTTGACGCAAGTTCGTTGGCTACAGGTGTCGTGTTGGAGCAACTAGGTGTTGTTGTGGAAGATGCATGCTGGCTTCGTCCTAAAAATGATCCTGATCACTTACTGCCCCTTCAGGTGAGCATAGAAACACCACCAACAGAACCAGACGAGGGAATGATGGGACATACTGATGACAATAGTGAGGAGAGCGATGGACACAAGGAAGTAATGCCTCATCGAAATACTCGACCGACAGAGACGAATACTGCCCACCCCCCGTGATTGCGAAACCCCGCGAGAAGGGATGATGGAGCACACCGAGGAGATTACGCCTCCGATTCTTCGGAGAAGTACCCGACAAAGACGGATACTGCCCCCCCTGCCCTGATTGTGAGACACCGCCTATGGAACCACGAGACGGGATAATGGAACAGACTGGTAGTAATGATGGTGGTAATGAAGAAAACAACAATGAGGAAGTGCTGCCCCCAATTCTTCGAAGGAGTACCCGCCAACGACGATTGCCCGCATGTCCTGTTTGTGATCATGAGATCAGGGGGGAGTGTGGAGAAATGCGTGACTTACCTGGATAGACCACGTGCGGGTCGGTCACCGAAAATAAATAAAAAGAAAGAAAAGAAACGGTCAAGACTCTTATTTATAGAGTAGTGATCACGTGAGTTAGAAGAATATGCAAATAGAGGTGAACGATTTTGCGATATAAAAAGCCTGTGTTGTTAAGAGGAGAGGCAGACTGTTGGCAGAAGTCAGTGCTGTCAGACGTGCTTTAGAGTTTTGTTATTATATGCTGTGTTCGATTGTTGGGAGAGAGAAAAGAGAAGAGGAGGAACCAAGAAGACATTCTGCAGATACTTGACTTTGTGTTGGTTTTATATTCAAACCACATCTATGTGTTTTGTTCCGAATAGCATTCTTGGCGCGTTCTTTTCTTATATCTGCATTTTGTAATTTATCTTGCAACCTTACTCAAAATATTTTAAACATTTAATTTCTAAGACATTGAATCAACACCACACAAGACCGTACGCGTAACAGAATAACTACCACCAACATTAAAAACTGACCTTTGTCTCATTTTACTCTCGTGGGGAAACAAATAAATTGGAACAACTAGTTTACGTTAATTTGCATAAATTGCTCAAGGTTAATGTTGCAATTTATTTTTTATATAATACGACTGTATGAAAAAATAAAATTAGAAGGTTATGGACACTGGCGAAAGGAACGGACCCAACAAATGGAACCATGCTCTGCTAGCAGCTAATCGGAAACCGGAATCACTCCATAAAAAATACGGGATATTTTAGAATTTGCAAACAATTTTTCGGGATCCGCACGAAAAGGAATCTTGCTCTTCGCTAGCAAACTTTTACAGTTCCAGACATAGAGATTAGATACTCATCGGAAACTACATTTTTCATATTAGGACTTATACAGATTAGCTACCCATCGGAAACTCTTTTAAAGTTAAACACGTTCTTCAATTCAAACGTTAAAAAGGGTAAGTGATATGATAAGAGGATTTCTCAAGGAATTGAACTCAAACAATTGCAAGAGGGTTTTATTAGAATGAAAGATGATCAAAACTAATTTGTACTTTCTAAATATTATCCTCTTCCAACAGTTTCACATCGAATTGCGTATGAATTTTAAGGTCACATGACTTACTAGGTGATGCTTTTCTTACTGATGGTCATAGTATTGTAAAACTGAATTCTCGTCGAAAATAGCAATTTGCTTCTGATTAAATGATGGCGTGTGACCTTTAAAGTGAGACAACTTGTTAAATGGTGTTGTCACTTCTTGTGGAGCTTATTGAAAAACCTAATTCCGTCTGAGAACAAACATTTAGTTATCTGTCAAACAGGTGCTGTGCATAATTAATCACGGGAAAGATAAAAGTGTTGCAGTATAGTAAACAATGAACGGGAGAAGGGAAAACATTTGAGCTTTGATAATTTGTTCGCAAAAGTTATCGGTATCAAAAATTATACGAAACGATTAAAGAGATCGGGAGAAATGTTTCTTGTTCTTAGCGATCACTGACCTTTCGAAGCATAATAAATGATTGTTTCTGATGAGTATAAGTGCTGATATGAAAAATAGAGTTTCCGATGAATTAATCTTTTAAGCTACGTAACATTTTATTAAAAATTTTTTCGTTTGCTTCAAACGGCGTAAGGGACTACGAAGATAGGGGCCAGATTTATAATAAACAACATGCTGGGGAATTAGCCAGCAAGATATTTGTTTACATTACACCAACGGGGACGCGTCCGGTTTTGCCTGTGTATAAGTATGTGTTTTGGGAGATCATACGCTTAAATATGATATTTTTATTTGCCCAGATTTCGTATATCTATCTATACTCCTATAAATTTTAGTTTTTATATATTGATATTCATATTAAAAACCTTTTT
Source organism: Euprymna scolopes (assembly GCF_053919585.1). NCBI lineage: Eukaryota > Metazoa > Mollusca > Cephalopoda > Sepiida > Sepiolidae > Euprymna > Euprymna scolopes. Next base: position 153,616,773 of record NC_136490.1, read on the forward strand.
TCTATTTATTTAAAAAGAAAATAACTTTGCTATATATGAGACGTTGAATTGCACTTATCTGAAAAAAAATCTAGTCAATATGCATATTCTTTTAAACACTCATTTGAATAATGGCTTATTAGTTTTTTTGTTTTATGGGATGATCATCTATAGTTAAGTATTACGTGTAATTATATTTATACAGATATTCTACATCATTTATTCTTGCGTAATATTTGCGTAAAAGGCTTATAGTAAACACAAAACTTTTTCTATATATATTTATGTATTCGTATATATTGTTGTTTAAAACATTTTGCCTACCAAACTCCTTCGTCAGTCTTTGGTCTACAATCATGAAACTTCATATATAGGATATTCGAACCGATGTGAAACTTTATATTTAGGTTTTAGCCAGGAAAAATCGGTGCAAAAGTGTGAAAATGAAAAAAAAAATAGTTTGCCATCGAACGACGGCATTACAAATATGCATGCGTGACGTAATAGCTATTGGTTCTATGTTTTAAGTTTTAGCCTTGCATTAAGCAAGGCTTCATACTGCAGTTATTAACGTCCAAGAAAAAAGTAAATCGTAAGCTAAACGTTTTGGCTTCGATTCTCGGTTGTGGCGCACACGTCATTTTTTTAAAGAACTTTTTAAATCATTACTATATATTAGGTCCAATATTATATAATAATAAATACGAAATATGCATTAATCAAAATATCATATTTAAGCGTATTTTACGACCGAGCAATGTCGGTTGGCCTTCTAGTATTATTATAGAGCCGTGATTTCAAAAGTAAAAAGTATTTAAGTGCTTGAATCGAAACCGATATTGCAGCATTTAAAGTTATCACTGTACCAACGTGACACGCATATAAACCAATTAAAATTAAAAAAAATAAACTAAAATGAATGTACAAAATGTTTACGGAATTTTCAATTTTAATCTAGAAACAATTTTAACTAAAGACCTATAAAAGAACAGTCCGTAGAAATTCATTTTTCTGAGGTCCTTGGCGCCACTTTTCGACTTTTAGTTTCGGAGGAGATACAGTTTGAAAATATAGAGAGTGACAGACAGGCAAACAGACCGACATGCAGACAGACTTATAGCCGTTTATATATTAGATTTATATTTTTCCAACACAATCTCAAATGTGGCTTCAATATTGCATACACTGACAAATGGTGGCTTTACAGAGATTGCAAGTGCGAGTTTGTTCTGATTACTTTTAATTAATCCGACTCGTCGCTATGAAACAGAGGCATGAACTCATACAAGGCCTATTAGGTTAAACTGTATTTTCTACACTCTGTTCAAGAGAGGGAAGCAAGTTATTTATGCACCAAATGTTGCAACAATATTCCATGCACAGACAATTGGTGGCTTTATAGAGGTAGAAGCTGTGAAGTTTTTAGAGGGCGTCTACGGTAATCTTAGAAATTTGTTTGTATTTATTACAATTCATATTGCTTGGGAATGTCACGTTGAACTGTTTAAATGTTGGATTTTCATGAAGGATGCTACTATAATAATCTTTTGCAGTTCAATAAAAAAAAGTTGTCAAGTGTATCAACAGTTTCGGTCATCTTATTCAGAGTTTTCCTTTGATCAAGTAAAGAAAAGAAGACAAATGCTACCACGGCTTTGTGGATAACCAGTGACTTGTCGTATCCGAGTGCTACTCACATGAAATAAGTGTTACCGTTGGTAAAGGACTTCATGGAATTCGAAGAGTTAGAAAGTGATTTATAAAAAAAGAACAATATTTGTTGGAAGAAAATAAAAGCCACGGCAATGCTTAGAAATAAATCAGATCATTGGATCCCAAAGTATTGCTCTAGCAACAACCACTCGGGATCTCACGACGTAAGTTTTTTTTGTTTTGTTTTATTTTGGAACAATGAGAATTTTTTTTATATCACTTATCAAGGCCCGGAAGCAACTCGGAGATAAGGGTTATTGTGTGTACAGTAATCAAAGGGATAGTATCGTAGTGATCGTAAGTATTGGAGATTTGATAAAGTGTCTTACTTAAAGGGGCGGTTCATCAGGAATTTGTTTATATTAGACGAAGATATCCAGGTTGGAGCCAGGTGAGAAACAGACAAGCGGAAGAGAGTTCCACAGGCGTGCAGCCCTAAGAAAGAAGCTTTGTTCGTGAAATCTACGTTTTGATTAAAGCACAGATAAAGAGTGCGGAAAATTATAGCCAGTGGTTTCAGCTAGACGGGTGTTTACCGTGAAAGATTGGCAATGGAAGACCAGAGATTGGAGCTTAGATCGCGAGAGTTTTAGCAGATAAGGAGATGAATTGATCAACCGACTGACGAAGATACCAATAGATAACGTTTAGCGGTCATGTGTAACAAACAATCAGGGCGATTTATACACAATGTATCGAAGTTGTTTGTCTGTTTTGTTAGTTCGTTGTTTTATTTTTTATACTTGTAAAACAGTGCTTGCGCCCTGGGTGATGAGAGACGACGACACGGATGAACAGAATGTGAACCCTCTCCCCCCCAAAAAAAAACATTGCACACAGCGTTAGGGTCAGCGATTATCGAAAGGTTCTACACTTTAGTTCAAAATGGTACATATAATTTGTAAAGATATACTCTCTAAATGATAGATAGAATATTGACAGAATTGAGCTGGTGAACTGGCAACTAAGGAGTGAATGTACACTACCCCAACAATACTCTATACATGTGCGAATGGTGGCCTTATAGAGGTACAGGATACTTACAGGTGTCAGTAGTTTTCTAGCACGGTAGATAAGCATCAAGTTTTAGAAATTTTCTCGAATTGAAATCATCTGGTTTTGATCAAAATGTCGCGTATGGATATTGTGTGCACACATGCATGACAGTCGGTAACAAAAATGCACTGAGTGATGTGGATGAAGCTGTCAAAACTGATGTCACCGGAGATGAATAAGTCAAGTAGTTGACATCTACAGCTGTCGGGGTCGAAACACCTGCTAGGAAACATGTATATCTATATGAGAAGGGAAGCACAGGCTACCAGTCAGAAAGCAGCCATAAAGGGACATTTGAATCTGTCTACAGCTTGAGAGTGCGCACACAAGACTAGAAATAAAATTATATTTTTATCTTTTTCTAATAAAGGGATTTTGTGTTGCAAGTTGATTTCTGGCTGACGAGGAACTATCAGCATTCACCGCGTCCAGACCACAAAAATTGGAATAAGGATTCTAGAAATAAGGTGTGGTCTCGTTGTATCTTAATTTTATGTTCAAGGGGACCTAAAATGGTACGCAATTATTGCATTCAGAAATGTATTACGTATTAATGGAATCAAATCATGAGTTTTATATATATCTATAAAAGTGAGAATGCGTGCATGTGTATGTGTGTGTGTGTCTGTGTGTATATATATATATGTATGTATATATATATATATATATATATATATATATGTGTGTGTGTGTGTGTGTGTATGTGTGTGTGTGTAAAAACACTTCTCATTCTATATACTGAACGAATTTTTGATCTACATACTTGAAATTTAGTATAAAGTGTATTCGAATAGGCGGAACATTTTTAATCGGTTTAGGATTAGAAATTGTAAAATTGATACGTAGAGGTCCTCTGTTTGGCAACTATTTCACGAATGCGCATGCGTGAATCGTTCACGTGACAGATTACTTCTGTTAAGAATAAGAAGGTTTTTAAAGACATTTAAAAGATCGTATCAAGTTGGCCTCATGATTATCGTACTTGACTCATTATTTTGGGCCTATTAGATTTGTGACCTTATTTAAGACCCTGTGTAAGAGCAAGGGACCAGTGGTAAATGAACCAGCCCATATATAGCAACACTACTCCATGCATGGACAAATTCTGGCTTTTTAAAGATATGCAGTGCTTTCTGATGTGAGTAACTTTCTAGCACATAAGACGGTTTCCACATTCTTTGCAGCGTCCTTGGCAATGTCCTCAATGTATTTGTTCCAATTCATGTTGCTTGTGAATGATAGGTCGGGAATTCTGAAAGATGAGCTTTTAGGTAGAGTGTAATTAGTAATGACAATCGGTGGTTGAGAAGATATTTTCGTATTTGTTAAAGAAAAGAAGCTCAGTCTTAGTAGCATTAAATGCTATTGTGCCAAACCTTTCATAGTGGAAATCGAATTAATCTTTACATCAAAGTTCTTTCCGCGTTCTTTTGGCGTTTTACTCGCTATCCTATTCTTTTTATCGCTGCGCTTTTCTCTCTTCCTCTTTCTCTCTCTCTCTTTCCCATTCCGGCTTTGTCCGGACGTACTCTTCCTTGAACTCTCCACAAAGTTAAGGAATGCATGATTGACCTACTCGATAATATCAATAATTCTGAAATCAGACATGCAGCATGCCTTTTTTCCAATACCATATGATATGTTATTTTAAATTGGAAACAGATACTATGTATAAAGTATTAACTCTTAACCCAGTTAAAAAGATTTGTTTTCGATCATCTCTGTTTAATGATTAAGTGTTGGGTGAGCAAATCCACTACTAATAATTGGTTATGTGAGAATAACAGGAAATGAACGTTTAATCGGGTTCAACTTGCTTAACTAAATGTAAGGATTACTATATTGCACGAATTCATCATTATAGCCTATGGATCAGAAGATTATATTCATTGATTTCCCCGATATTTTTCTAGTCAGAATTATTTCTAGAAGACATCGGGTACTTACGGAAGGGACCACGTAAATGTTGCTAACATCCTAAGTGAAAGTGACTGTGATTAATAGAAACGCATATGACATCGCAAGGCTCAGAGAGAAAGAGAATGTTACTTTATTAGAAGTGGCAAATGCGTGAACAGGAACAATAGATATGAGCTGATAGAATATAATTAAACAGTGATTATCGATCACCCTCTGTTTCTCACTCTATCCTACTGGTCATTGATTTGGAAGGAAAATCAAACTGAGTAAACCTTTTATATTTCCTGTCAGCCTTGTGCCAATTTAGTCATTTTCGTAAGTGTAATGAGGAATCTTAGATTTTAGGCGGTAAACTCTCAGTCCTGAAGGATAACTCGGTCTGCATACATGCACAAGCATTAAAATACGAATAATAATTGCGAACTTCGATGTGCTTTTGTGATAATTATGAAAACATATTTTTCTCTGATATGATGCAAAGTTGGAATGCATGATAATTAATAGTCGACGAATAGTTATGCTAGAATATTATATAGCGTCACCAATGGACGATATGCCGTACAAAGACACAAACAAACCAATAAGACACTAATTCTGTTAACAAAGGTATGAAGCCATGATATTGCGACAGCTATCAGTAAAACAGAAACTTCTATTCTCTTGATCGTCTACAACAATTTTTTACATTAAATAACTTCGAAGTGATGATATACCATAAATAAACAAACTGAACATATACTTACCTTATTTAATAAGATTAGACAGAAACTGAAAGCTGACGTCAGATCAGCATGACGAATGCTGATTATTGGAACGGTCGCATGAGTTTCTCAATCTGCTTTCAAAAGACGACAGGGTTGATGTCTACTTTCTCCCGTCTATGTTTGTTCCTCAAACGAGACTTGCGGCAGGCTTTGGCATATAAATGCTCAAGATCACCAGGTGTTCTGAGACAATTTTATACATACATAATCCGATTCCTTAATTAAAAACAACATGCATTTACAAAAAAGGTAGCTATATAATACTAAAGCTGATCATCTTACATGATTGCTTGTTTGCGCATTGAATGTTTTAGGGTGTGTGTGAGGGGGGGACAGGAGTAGTAGCGGTTGAAGCTGGAGAATATGAAATAAGGAATAAAGTGATTAGTGGAAGGAACGGAAGTGGAGAGTAAGAGACTTCTAATAAATAAATAAACTAAATAAAGAGGAAAGAGAAATATTAAAGTATAATCAGTAGTGCATCAGTAAGAGATGGTTTGGTTGTTTTATTTTACGACGTATCAACCCTTTTTCAGGTTATTTAATGTTGAAACCGACCCTTTTTTGGAAAACTGTATGCTTTAAGTTTTTTTATAACTTAAAATATCAATTGTATTTAGTTGTTTCTTTTGTAGAGGAACCTTTTTTTTAATTACATTTTCACCCAAAACAAGGCAAATTGCCACTTTGGTGTAGGAGGCTACTATCAGGGGCAACAACTACGGGGTACTATGTAGGGATTTGGGCAGCAAGATGTCGGTTGACGTTACACTTGAACTTCTGCACGTCAGTACTGTTGGGGAAGCAGGGACCTGGAATGGAATTCCAAAGTCTAGCGGTTCTGGGGAAGAAACTATTGGAGTAGAAAGATCTTTTACATCTAGGGATCTCTACAGTGTGTGGTTGGGATTTAGCTGCCTGTCCGGTTTGTCGAGAGTGCTCACGTCGTGGGGGCACAAGTAATTGCAGTTCGTCAGAGCATTCACCACTAAAATACTTGTAGAACAGGCAGAGGGATGCAACAATTCGTCGATGGGACAGAGGCTGAAGCTTAGATGCCAGTTCAGGACCTATCAGGTTTGCGACTCCCTTTTGAACCTTGTCACGGAGCGAGAGACTAGTAGCAGATGCACCAGCCCAATTGTGACAGCAATACTCCATACATGAGCGAGTGGTGGCCTTATAGAGGTACGGGATACTTTATTACTGACTTTGTAGCACATGATTGAGATTTGCAAAGGGAAAAGAAAATATCACTTTAGCGTTTAGTGACTTTTACCAGTGGAAGCCAGTATCTCCAGAAAGTCTGATCTGATAGTACCAGGCCGTGAGAGAAACAAATACAGTAACGTAATTAAAGCGGTTGTAAGATAAGGTTCAGGGCTGCGAACAGGAGTACATAAGAGGCAACGATGGTAATCCATTTTAGTACCATAAAAATGCGGAGGTTAGTGAAGAGCACAGAAAATGTTATTACTTTTTTGTTCCAACCAAGGCATATTTCCACTTTGAACGTAAGGGACTACTATTTGTGGTCGTATCTAACAAGGGACTGTGTTGGCTGCGCAGAGAGATGAGTGTTCACACTACATTTAAACTTCTGAATGTTAAAACAGCCAAGGATACAGGAAACAGAAAAAAGAGGGAATTTCAAAGTATAAGACCCCGAGGAAAGAATAGAAGGCTTGGAGCTTGGCCGATAGTGTGGGACCTATTAGATTTGAATTTATTTTCGTCTGAGAGCGAAAGACTACTAATAGATGCACCAGCTCTAAAGTGGTAACAATACCCCATGCATGGGTGAACTGTGGCTTTGTAACGATATAGGATGTTCTCTAGTGTAAGTAAGTCCACCTTCATTACTGCAGCCTTAGTAATGTCCTCAATGTATTTGTTCTAATTCATGTTGCCTGTGAATGTTAAGCCGAGGAGTTTGAAAGATGGGCCATCAAGTAGAGTGTAATTTATCATGGTAATTGTTTGTTGAAAAGGCCTTGTGTATAAGCTTAGTTTTAGTAGCATGAAATGTTACTAACCATTTACAATCTGAAAGTCATCTTTTAGGGGTTCTGTCATTGCTTTTGATATATGTGCATTTGTTTTTATCTCATGTCTATTATAGAGCGTGCTGTCATCAGCAAATAAACCAAACTTAGTCACAATCTTATAAAGCAGCTCATTTATAGATATCAAGAATATTAAAGGTCCAAAGATCGTCCCCCGAGGGACACCAGCATTTATATGTTGTTTTAACATATGGCCATCGAGGACAAAATTTTTATCTTGTCTAGGAAAGATTTGATTATGTTGAGTATTCGTCCAGTAATACTATAGTATTTAATTTTTGTGAGAAGCACTTCATGCTAGAAATTGTCAAAGGTTTTGGATATATCAAGGGTACAGCTCTAGTTTCCTTTGCCTTATTTCATACATGCAAGCATCTCTAAAAGATACTGCAGATCTGTCACGCTTAAATTTGAACTAACATTTTCTTATGCGTCCATAAAACTTTATAATCTGTTCTGTCTGTCTGTTCTGTCTGTCTGTCTGTCCGTCTGTCCGTCAAGCTTTAGTTTGAAAGAACATCTTTGTATTATTAAGATTATTCAAATTACCGTTAACATTTTGAGTGCTATTTTCACAAAGTTTTGGTCGATGTAACTCCGACCGGTAGCGCAACGGATACATTGCTAGATAATAATCAGTTCTAAGTGACAATCTCCTGGAGGTTAGCTTCAGTACAAAAAGCACTAAGAATATAATTAAGAATTACTTAGCCGTGGCTGACGGAACGAGAACACTCTATGCTCGTAGATTAAATAAAAAGTTCCGTTCGAAATTATGTAAAGATTCCCGAGTTCGACAAGATGCACCTAAAGAATATCGGAGGTTACACCCACCGAAACGTTGTGAGAATAAAAGTATTACGAATCATCAAAAGATTACAAATGAAAAAATTTCGTAGTGATATATCGTGTATAACGCTAAATAAGCGTTCAACAACCAATCTGTTCTAATTGGTGTCAGTTTATAAATATGAGCTTCTGCTTATATGCAAATTATACTTAATTTGCATATAACTACAATTCCTTATAACGGAGACGCTTTATGCCGCGAGTACTTCTTGTACTTCTTGTGCTCTCCAGAACATCTTCCTTTATCTCTCTCCTTTCCCTTGGAGATCAGGATCTATTAAGTCTTTCCCTATAATCACTGTGTTCCTCCTGCATATTCTGATCTTCCTCTTCTGCCTTGTCCCATTCTACTTCTTACTCTTCTACCTCATCCCTCTCTACTTCTTCCGCAGTCTCATTCTTCATTAACTCTTCTGTTACGCCAATAGTGGGCAGCTCTGAAGGCATTTCCTCATCCGATTGTTCTACTTGGGATCTTATTTGGTCAGCATAAGCTTGAACACTGTTCACATTTTCTTTATTTAATATTGCAGTATTATATCCTTTCTGCATAATAAATTCTGCTGTTTCCGCTTCCGTATTCCTATTTCTTTTGTCCCACATCTTTTTATTTGTGGCATATGACATAGTCAAAGGGGATCTTAATTGTCTGCCCATTAAGGCAGATGGACTTTCTGGCCTGCACGCTGCGGAATTGTTCTATAATTCAGTAATAGTCTTGGTAGGAAAGCATCGATTTTTTCCTATTGCAAGCATGCTTTTGTGCCCTTCTTTACCATCTGGACCATCCTTTCCGCTATCCCATTACTTTGAGGGTGGTAGGCGGGTCTTGTGAAATCTGCATCCTATTTTTCTTAGCGATTCATACAAATCAGCATCCGCAAATTCTGGTGCGTTTTCAGTCACCAATGGTACTCTCACCACTTCAGGCCAACCTGAATATGCGTCTACTAATCTTTTCTATAGTAGATTTATGTTTTATTTCTTTGAATGGTTTTTCAGTCATTGAAAACTTTCCCTAGCGACTTTGTTTTATCCTCAACAGTATTCTGCTTAACACTGGGTAATTTGTAGTTTCTGTAGCTATTTTATCTACAAATATTACATTGGTTTCTACAAGGTATAGGAATGTGTCTTCAAATTCCTCGTTGTTTTTGTCCTTATCCTCTCTACAAAACCTCAATCTAGATAAGACACCAACGTGCGGTATCGTATCCCTTTAACATACTCAATGTCAAAGTTGAACACAATCAGTCTAATCGCCCAACGTAATATTCTGAACGTTGTAACTTTCGAGAGTTCTTTTCTTGGGTTGAAAATAAATTCCAGTTATATGTGATCACTTTTCAACAAGAATTTTTTCCCCATCAAGAACTGTCTTGCTCTGTACGTTGTCCACACTATGGCTAGTGCCTACCTTTCTATATTTGAATAATTATGTTCAGTCGTTAATCTCCTCGATAAATACATTACGAGATGACAATCTTCTGACAAAATACCGGATACGGAATGCTCACTAGCGTCAGTAGTTAGAGTTATGTCCTTCTTAGGGTCCAAAATTTGTACTATTGGCTTTTTCGCAAGAATCTGTTTTAAGTTTTCAAAAGCTTTCTGTTGGGATCTAACCAAATGAACTCCGCATTTTTTCTTAACTTCGCAAATGGTTCCGTCTACTCATTATGTTTTGATACATATTTTCTATAAAAAAATACAAAACCTAAAAAGTACTCCAACTGTATCTTTTATTTTTTGGTGTAGAATTTTCTCTATTAGCACTTTATCTGGAGAGATTCCTTCCTTTGATATTTAGTAACCCCAAAATGATATTTCATGACTGTTAGTTATACACGTTTTTGTATTTATTATAATACTAACGTCTCTTAGCCGGTCCAGGATATTTTCAGTTTTTTTCTTTAAATCAGCTTCATTTTAATCCCCCAACACATGTATTATTACTTTTTCAATAGCTTTTTCAAAAATTGCACTTGCCGTTTTATGCCATGCGGCATCCTTTTCCACCTTAACAGGCCTATAGGGTTTTTTATGGTCGTCACTTCTTTAAAATTTTAATCTATGGGTATTTGGTGGTAAGCTGATTTTAGGTCTATCTTCGAAAATACTTTCATTCCGGCAAGTTTATGTAGAGCTACTTCCACATTCGGGATAGGGGATGAGTCAACGCAAACTTTATGGTTCACCCCTATTTTATAATCTCCACAAATTTTTAAGTCCCCGTTTTTTTGATATCACAATGGGTGATGTCCATGTACTTCCTCCTGAAGGGACAGGTTCTAATAAATTTTCTTTTTATTAACTTTCGCAACTTAGCTATTACTAACGGTAGTAAATGCGCTGGTACTTTTCTCGTTTCGTATTCAAGGGCATGTTTGTAAATTGTAACTGTTCCATTAGCTTATATCTATGTGCCGAATTATGCATAGCTTGAATTAATCTTAGTTGAATTAAGTCCTCTTCTGTTGTTCTTCTGTTCGTAGTTTTTCAAAGTCACAGTATTTACTCGCACTTCTTAACCGGTGTAAATATTTTACCATCGGTTCATCCACTTCCTGCTTCATTGCCATAAACTTGGTCCTTTCTGCAATCACCAATCTTTTCTTTGGCCTCATGTTTCCCTTGATAACCTGACTTATTTCTTCGAAAGTCATTTTTCTAGTCCTCGAGGGTAAACCATTGTAACAACCTTCATAATTGCTTCACAACCAACGTTAGCCATGAACGTCGGTGATTTTATTCTATCTTCCTTGTTTTTTGTTGTCTTTTAACTTTTTGCTTCTCGCATTAGCAGCAAAGCAACGAATTCACGTATCTACGTATTCTGGGTCTTCAATAACCAGAGTATCTTATCGGCGACGCCATTGATATGTCGTGTATAATGCTAAGCAAGCGTTCAACAACCAATCTGTTCTAGTTGGTGTCAGTTTATAAATATGAGCTATCTGCTCATATGCAAATTATACTTAATTTGCATATCGCTACATGTACGTTGAGAAATTTTTTGTCTGTCACGTTTAAGTTTGAAATAGGATTTAAGATTTGTCCACACATAATTTTCTGATGTTCTGTCTGTCTATCGTTTCGCCTATCTATAATGTTTAAGTTTAGAACAGCGTTTACATTACTAAACGTGCACATTGAATGGACACATCTTCCGAATTATCTCTGTGTTATTTGCTTTATTTCCTTAGTGTTCTTCCATACGACATAGTGTTGTGAATTTTCGTATTTTATTTCTATGCCACATTTTTGTCTGATAAAGGTCACCGCAAGAATGGTCTCAAACGTTTATAAATTGAGAACCTTGTTGAAATGTTTTATTTCTTTTTAAACCTTACTTACCTATTATTATTATTATTATTATTATTATTATTATTATTATTATTATTATTATTATTATTATAAATCACTTTGTCAACTAGGCTCCAACCCGTTTCCTATCGCCGCAATGTTGCATCCTTGTGCCTGTATTACAAGTATTTTAATGCAATGTGCTCTGATAAAATCATTGCACTTGTACCCCCTCGACGTACATATCTCCGACAAACCTGTTTAATAACAAAATCAGACCCCTTCATTGTTGAGGTCATTAAACGTCATAAAGTTTTCTATTGTAATAGCTTCTTCCCTAGGACGGATAGACTTTGGAATTCCCTTTCTGATACTTGCTCCTCAAACTGTACTGATATACAGAAGTTCAAATGAAACGTGAATCAACATCCTTATCTTTCTTAGGCATGGCCCCAACTAGTATTGTTCAAGTGGCAATATGTCTTGTTTGGAGTGAAGGTGATTAAAAAAAAATCAAAGTTAATCAATTTTATTTCCTAATGCCCCTTTCACATATATTTTAATCACGCAACATATGTTTTAAAATATTACTTTGTATTGGGATTGAGTTATGTTTAAAAAATAAAATTCCATATTATTTCCTCGAGTTAAACGCAATTTGTAATTTATTCATCAATTTACTAATCGTTTGATAAATTTCTATCTATTAACCTTACTCTATACTGTTTAATCCTCCCCGTTTGTTAATTTGTGCATTTGACCATGTTCACTCTTGTGTATTCCCCACTTTCTCTTTTTATTTACAATCTAAATTAATAAAACGTATTATAAAAGTGAAGAACAGAATAATCAATTATGAAGAGTAGGGAATATCACCACAATTATTACTACTATATACTACACATAGTTGAAAGAGAGAGAAAGAGACTTTGTCGTTTAATTTTAGCAATTTAACTTGTTTGGGCCACTTACACGTTCCTTATTTAAACAATCTAACCCAAGCTCAGCGTATGCCCTAACGGGTTACAGTTTTTATAGTTTATTTCAAACAACTCCACTCTAGTTTCAGATCGACTTAAAATGAAACATATTATCATTATCTATAAATGAAACATATTATCATTATCTATAAATTGAAAGCTTTAAATTATTTTGAATTATATTTAAGCACTTATTGAAACAGTAGATAATTATTGTTTAAATAATTGAAGTTGTAGATTCTTGCGTGATGTTCTCTCCACTTAGATTAAGAGTTCTTATCGGTGTAAAGATGTTTTCTCTCCTCAACACCTTTCAATTATACTACGTAATTCTATTTATATCTAACACGTATCAGCCACGCTCCAATTACTGCGTGTGTTCAAGATCTGAGACAAGGCGTAGCACCAAAACAGGAATCTTCTAAGCAATCTTGTTGCGAACGGTTTTATGGCAGTAAATATTGGCCAATGGTCGTATTCCCTGTCCGATGGCAGCGCATATATAACAACACTGTATGTTTCTGCTGCATAATAAACTCCCTTAAAAAAGTTATCCTCATTAGACGTCTACGCTGGCTGAGTCATGTCTTTCGCTGTCAACCAGGAGAATTCATCTCTCTCCTAAGCAAGTACCCTAGCTCTCCTATAGTCTCTAAAAAAGCGATGTGATGGACACAGAAAAAAAGATAATAGTTAAAGCCCAACATGGACACGTAATGTACAGCGTTCGTCGTGGAAACAATGGATGACTAAAGAGCAAACATTTTTGTTAATTCAAGTCATCAGGCTTGACCAGAAGAGAAGCAATGAAAACGATTGATGGAGCTGCTACTGGCAAATGCAGTTTAAAATACAAGTAATAAAGTTCCTAATAGAAAAGGACTTGTTTTGTTAGCATTTTAAAAAAATTGTTATTGAATTCAAACAACACATATCTCCACTGAAGATATTGCGATAAAAGACATTTGTAGGGACAATCTGGGTTTGTAGCTGGACAAAATGTGATTGCATTACATTTAAGTTCCAGCATATTGATACAGTTGATTTAATAGTGAGCAGAAAGGGAATTTCAAGGGCGAGCGACCTGATGAAAGATACTGTCAAAATAGAAAATCTTCCGGCATTTATGGACTTCTACAGTGAGAATTTAGATGCGAGTTGAGTGTGTCTCGGGTAATTTAGTTGTACTTAGAGCTAGTATATGTATACAAATTAGAATACTTATCCTATGGGAGGTAAAATTAGTTTCTCGAGCAGAACAGTTTTCATACCATCATGGAGAAAACGAATCCGATCTACAAACTTTTCAAGACAATCAAACTTTGACAATCGAGTTGACCTGTTCACAATTTCAAACGCCTTTAACTATTCAATAAAGCCGTGATACGGTTTAGTTCATTGTATTTTCCATCGAACAAAAGAGTTTTAATGTCCTTCACGAATATTAAATCAACTAATAAAGGCTACTAAATATATATGTTCATTCTAATTTCGATACAGCCTCTTTCTACAATTTCGATTTTAGTATGTCTAAATCTCATGACTTAAGCTTAAGGGTTCTTAAGAAGTAATTTGAATTCATAGAACATTTGCTTAACTAGTGTCAAATATTTGAAATATTTGATTTTAAAAGTAAGAAATTGTGCTCATATATTACCTAAAAATCCTTTAAAATACACAAAAGAAACTGAAATTTAGGAATAATATTCATTAATTGATATCTAAGACATATACCAGAGATATCTCACTTTTCACGAAGGACTTCCACCTCCATTTTGCCTTCATAAAACTAAATATGGCCCACATTATACAACCTTATGTCTAGAAGTTCTATTTCAAAATAATAATGGCCTATTAATTAATTAATTTAGGTGTGAATCCTGTACATAGAAATATATAAACATGTTTACGTAGCTAATTTACAAAAAATAGATAATACCTTTACTGTCGTAATTCAGGATAAATAATGAACAGTTTTCTTATTGATTTAAATGAATATAATTCTCGAGCATTATATAAAAAACATGGCTGCCAATATAATTTCAGTGTTTCATTCATGATCTAAGCATAAAATATTCAGCAGATTAAAAATATATATATAAAAAAATTTTTTTTTATCAATGATTTATTTTACAGTTTTTTTCACCCTACACAAGGTATATTGCCACTGGAAATGTAATGGGATACTATTTGGTACTATGTCTAACAGAAGACTAGAGAGTTGAGCAGCAAGATGACTATTCATATTACATTTAAACTTCTGCAGATTAGTACAACCAAGGAAGCAAGAAACAGGAGGGGAATTCCAATGTCTACTAATACCTGGTTGCGGTATGTATTCTGAAGCTTGGAAAGAAATGGACGCTGAAAGGCTATACTTGCCTGATACACTGCATGAAATAATGTATCGCTTCACGACTCGTAGGGTCACGAGACTCATCAATCATCCAGCATCCACATAGCTGGAGTTGATAACAGTAAAACCTATCCTAACTATGGTAATCCATCTTCTTGGAATAATTCTATTGATGAAGCACGTTAATAATTATAAAAGTTATTCTTTTCTTAGTTAAACACAGTTTAATAAAAAAGTAATTGAAAAGAAAATGACAAAACGTGCTGAAAGCCAAAGACCAAATTTTTTACTAAATAGAATACAAGCTGGCCTCCCGGCGTTGCCCGGTCGTACAATACGCTTAAACATGATATTTTAATTTATGTAGAATGCGTATGTATTATTATAGAATCAATCCTCTATTGATTATTATATACTAGCCTGGGTACCCGGCGTTGCCCGGGTGTTTGAAAATATGTGTTTAGCAAAAAAAAAAGTTTTAGTAGTAGGCAGGAAGGCTCGAACCTGTACCGCGAAGGACGAAAAGAACGTGAACCTCCCCCCAAAACAAAGGTTTAAATTAAGGCTAGTCAATCGAAAAGAGGGGATGACTTTCGAAAATATCGACGAAAAAAACGACCCCTCCTTGTAAAACAGTGCTTAGTTGAGGTGAAGGAATTAATGTCTTTAATCAATTTTTGGATATTTGTTGTCTTCAAAATAAAAATACTTGTTGAGCTTCAAAACGATACCGATTGCCTAAAAATCTATCGAAAGTTTAAGGCAGATATACAAATATGCATACATACATATATTTAACCAAACCGGTGAGATTTATATAATAGACTAGCCTGGTGCCCGGCGTTGCCCGGGTGTTTAGAGGTGTTTGTTGAGCAAAAACAAAATAATTGTAGTAGGCAGGCAGGCTCGAACCCGTGATGCGAAGGCGGAAAAAAGTGAAAGAAAACTTGACGTCTTACCCATACTATATGATGTGACCGGAAGTTCAGAACGTTGAAATTAGTAAAGTCATTCCAACCGATACGATGACTTGCAAAAATGGCGACACAAAAAAAAGAAGAAAACCGTCCAGTTGAGAGTGAAGGAATTAATGCTTTTAGCCAATTTTTCGATATTTAGAGTTTCAAAACGGTACCAATCTCGTGAAAATCCGTCGCTTCTGTCGAAAGTTTTAGGCAGATATGAATACATATATGAATACATACATACATACATACATACATACATACATACATACATGTGAGATTTAAATATTAGACTAGCCTAAGTGCCCGGCGTTGCCCGATTGTTTGGAGATGTGTGTTGAGCAAAAAAAATGTGTTAGTAGGCAGGCAGACTCGAACCCATATCGCGAAAGAGGTAAAAGAACGTGAAAAAATGCGACGTCTTTGCCGTTGCAGCCATCGATAAATCGGAAGTAGTGAAGTTTTAAATTAAGGTTACTCAATCGAAAAGTGGTGATGACTTTCGAAAATATCGGCGAAAAAGGCTACCCCTACTTATAGAAAAGTGCCCATTTGAAGGCAAATGAATCAATATTTTTAACCAATTTTTTTTTATATTTGTCGTCCGAACAGTCGAGTTTCAAAACGATACAGATCTCGTGAAAATCCGTCACTTCTGTCGAAAGTTTTAGGCATACATAAATACATACATACATTTAAACAGACAAGTGAGATATATATTATAGATTACGAGGAATAATTTGCCCGCTGGACTCATTCGTATAAAAAAAATGATAGTGTACTTCATCAAATTCTGTCTGTGTTAGTTTACAATATCATGTCAGCTGATATTTGGGTTTTACAATATTAAACGTGGTCTTTTTTCTCTTATAGATGAAACAATAATATTTCCAATGGAATATTGTACGTTACACCGTCCAAGGGAAATAATATAATTATTTCCTTTGACCAGTGTAACGTAAAATAATCCTGTGTAAAAATCTTTTTATCTATGAGAAAAAAGGCTGTTTTTAGGACTTTTTCGATTTTTAATACTTATTGGATGAATTTCCGTACAAAACATATCTAAGAACACTGCCAGATATATAAATTACTTTGTGTGAAATTTGCAAAAGAATAAGCTCAGTCGTTTTGGAACCTATATAGAAGGAACTCTCACAGACACAAAGTGAATTTCATGTAATGGTAGATAGATAGATAGATAGATAGATAGTCTATCTGTCTATCTATAGACAGAGATTAATATATTAGCCTCAATTTTTTCTTTTCTGATGATTAATTTTTGCTATTTATTTATAATAATTTATAAATAATATGCACGAGGAATACAAAGAACAGTGGACAGACAGGCAGAACATTTTCTTCATTAATACATAACATGGAGATAATACGTCATCCTGTAGTAATGACCTTTTTTCTTCTTGTATTCTCCGAACTTGATTGGTTTCCTGTCCGAATGTGCGTAGATGTTGTACACACGTGGGTGGTTTGTGGAAAAAACTATTTCTAATAATTAATATGCCAGTTCAGGGACATTACACCCACGTCATAAAATAAACCCTCAATGATATCACGAACTCGTGACAGCAGCGTTACTCCCAAATGAAAAACTGAACATTGAAAATAAACAAATGGAAATAAACGACCTATTAGCAATAACACATGCAGCAATTATATATATATATATATACATATATATATATACATATGTATATATACATATATACATATATACATATATATATATATATATATATATATATATATATATATATATATATATATATAATATCTCTATAGGTTCCAAAACGACTGAGCATATCTTTTGCAAATTTTTAAATTATTATTAAATACATTTGAAATTAAAATTTTTCGGGGGGGGGGGGGTCAGAGTTTAATAATGGCTAAATACAAACCAATCAACATAATGATTTAAAAAACATAAAAATTGAAAATAAAGGTTAGCTAACCAGGTTCCGTTCCTCGATCAACAGAGCTAAATCGAGGAAAATACGGTTTAAAAAATAGTCATGAATATGACGCTGGGAGGAAAAATAAAAACGAAAAAAACATGGGGGGAAATTACATAGAGACTAAATTAAGTCCTGAAAGATTTTCTTTTTGCTTGCAAAGAGAAGGTCTCAAAGACTTAATAAAAATAGTCTCTAGAATTTTTAAATGAAAGGGCGAGTGTGACTTACTCAAGATCGTAAACATGTCAGCACTGAAATTCGTGGCACACGCATGGTTATTTATAAGGTGGTCGCAAATCGCAGAACCACACGTGTTATTCAGAATATCCGAGCAAATTTTTCACCCTGATCGAAACTAAATAGTCGAAACCTAATTAAATGGAATAAACATGTGGGTAGTGTCACTAATAATATACCCTGGGCCGTTTATAAGCTGGACCAAAGAAGAACTAAAGAATCCCGACTAGAGGACCAGGAAACTCAAGACGATGCACAATGCATGACGCCCGAACGATAATACTGATCGACTATATGTGAAAAGGAAAGACGGAGAATGAAGGCTAGTTAGGGTTAGGGTTAGGGCTAAGGTCAATATAGAAAACTGTGTAAATAACACAAAAAAGATTAGAAAATATAATGCAGAATATCGAAAGAATAATTACTACAGCAAGAGACAAGGAAGGAACAAACAAGATAAAAGAAAGACAAGGAATTAGACAAAGACAGAAAAGTTAGAAGAGAAACAGCTCCACAAACGATTCATAAGGATTACAAAAGAAGAGACTAACGAAAACACTTGGAAATGGCTCCAAAAAGGGCCCCCAAAAGGAAACCTTACCAGGGAAACTGAATCACTGAAACAGCTGCACAAGATAACACAATTAAAAGAACCAAAGCAAAGATCGACAAGACACAAAAAACAGCGAATGCTGACTCTGCGACCAAAGAGGCGAAACAATAAACCACATAATAAGTGAATGCAACAAATTACCTAAAAAAGAATATAAAAATAGACACGATCAAGTGGTGAAAGCAGTATATTGGAACTTTTGCAAACAATTGCATCTTGAACATACAGACAAATGGTACAACCACAAACCGGCAGCAGTATTAGAAAATGATGTCACAAGATCCTATAGAACATTGATATATAAACGAATAGACCCATCCAAGCAAGAAGACCGGATGTCATAACAGTTATTAAGAAGGAAAAGTCCTGCCAGATTGTAGATTTTGCCGTCTAGCAGCCCACAGAGTGAAGACCAAAGAGACTGAGAAGCAGAACAAATACACAGAACTGATCAGAAAACTCAAAGGAATCTGGAAAATGAAGAAAGTAAAGATAAGACCATTAATATAGGAGCACTATGAACGATACCGAAAAACATGAAAAAATAATGAGAAAGATTGGAATCAGAGAGATGGCAGAGAAGATACAACGAACTTTAATAATGAAAACTGTAGAAATATTAAGGAAAACTCTTGAATGTGGAGACTAACACCATACATAAACTGCACTCAATCTGGGCGCAGAAATGGCCACAAATGCAAAGCACAAAGGAGCATCACATGGAATCATGAAAACTGAAATTGTATGATTGAATTTTTTCTAGGATTATCATCATGTACAGGAATCACACCAAATAATGAGGGTCAAGAAGGATGTAAATACCTAGTCAGACCTCCGCTGGATGATTGCTAAGAGGACTGGGACCTTAGGGAGGCTTATTGCCACCTAAATTCCAGTGAAAACCAATGATCGCCGCCAATGAGAAATCAATGGTAAGCGGCTGTTACGATAACGCAAATTCTTTTGCAATGGTTATAGAAAGAGTTGGAGAGTACTGGAAATCTTAGGAGAATTGTTGTCAATCAGACTCCCTGGAAAACCACAAGTTGTTCTCAAAGAGCAATCTTTGATGGTGGTTTGTGAACGACTCCTAGTGAGTAAATAATAATAATAATAATAATAATAATAATAATAATAATAATAATAATAATAATAATAATAGAACAGTATATAATATGAGTTTTAACTAGCCAGAAAACAAGATAGCGTTAAGACTGTTAAATACGTTATTATAGTCTGCCTGTCTGTCTGTTTTATTGTCTACCTATTATTCAGTTAGCATGTCTGTCTGTCTGTCTCTCTCCCCTCTCTCTCTCTCTGTATATATATATATATATATATATATATATATATATATATATATATATATATATATATATATATATATGATGTTACAGAAGAACACGACAAATCGACTTGATACAATAGGTTTTAAGACGATGATTATTTTTTGTGCAAGTAAACCTAGTGCAAGCATTAGTTAATTTGTTTTAGATCGCAGGAGCTGTAAAACCGGTAGTCCCGTATTGGCTCGACATCCTCTTCTCACACCTTATATATATATATATATATATATATATATATATATATATATATATATATATATATATATATATATATATATATATATATATAGAGAGAGAGAGAGAGAGAGAGAGAGAGAGAGAATTTAATACAAAAAAAGTAAATATTCGGGTCAGACGGGAAAGTTCGGCTGATTCCAGCAACTTACTCATGACGCACAGGAAACTTATTGGCCTTTACCGAGAGGGGGATGAACGATCACCTGAATTCTAAAATACAGGGCATGCTGATGAGATTTTCCAGGGTGATGGGAAGCAATTTTCCTTAAGACAACGTTTAAACAGTTTTATTCATCTGCCTTACTTTTAATGCTAGGTTTATTTATGGTGTCTTTTAAATTCAATAAAAACCCTTCAAAATTTGCTGATGAGGAGACCTTGCTTATCAAAAAACTATATATAATTATTGTACATAACTTGATGTATACCACAATAAAAAGCATTGTTTTCCGAAACGATCGTACAGATAATTGATTTTGTTGTTGTTCCTTCTTATGAAACGGATTTTTAATTTAATTATAATTTGATTTTAAAATTTTAAATTATCAATCACATTACGTAATATTGAATTAGCTCTAGGACATTTAACTATCGAGCTTATTATATATCTAAATTACAACGAGCACTTTCTATTTCCTGTATTTTAATTAAACTAGTCATTTCACTGTTACATTAAAATACACTTAGCTCTTTAGACTATTGTTCTAATCTCCTTTAAATTATATATATATATATATATATATATATATATATATATATATATATATAAAAGTGAACGTGTCTGTGTATCTGTGTATCTGTGTGTCTATGTACATTTCCCTACGCAATAACTCTGTCAATTTTTAGTCTACAGACTCAAAATTTGATATACAGGGTACAGAGATTTGGGAAATCGATATGATAGGTTTTTGGCTAGAAATTTGGCGATTAAGGGGTCAAAGTTCAACGATTTGACCGTTGAGAACTGTACAAAACTCCTCCGAAAATTTTGGGTCTATGCACTTGAAATTTTAGATATAGGTTCCTGGGACATGGATCTAACTTAATAACTTGATTTGAGCCCAAAACAATAAATTTTAAGGGGTCATAATAGGGGTCAAAGTAAAGAAATTGACCTCTGCCGTCTCTTCTAAATTACTCAGACAATTTCTGGTCTAAATATTTGAAATGTTACATAAAGAATAGCGATAGGGCAAGCTTTTTAATCAGTTTCGGTCGAAAATTTTTAGTTACCAATATATAAATGTATGTATGTATGTCTGTTTGCACGTCTGCCTTAAACTTTCAATAGAGGCGACGGATTTTACCACGATCAGTAACCAGTAACGTTTTAAAGTTCGATCTTTCATACGACAAATATCGAAAAATTGGTTAAAAACATTAATATCTTCCCCTTCAACTAAGCACTTTTCTACAGGGGGGAGGTTCACTTTATCACCGATATTTTTTAAAGTTATCCTCTTCTTTAGATTGTCTAGCTTTAATTTTAAAAAATGTCGCTTCCGGTTTGGCGGTGGTCGTAACAACATAAAGTTAGGTTTTACCCCGTTCTTTTCCTCCTTCGCGGTACGGGTTCGAGCCTGCCTTCCTACTACCACTTTTTTTTTGCTCAACATACACATCCAAATACCCGGGCCACGCCGGGCTGAAATGCTAGTATATATATATAATAGACTACCTGTGACCCGTTCGGTAAGTATATATTATAGCTATAAAATAGTCAATATACAGAATTAATGTATAAACGCGTAAAAATTGAATACACGCGCGAACGAAAACAAACATGGCAATCAGTGAAAAACAATCTATATATATATATATATATATGAATGTGAAAGTGTCTATGTGTGTTTCTGTGTACATTTCCCTACGCAATAACTCTGTAAATCTTTAGTCTACAGACTCGAAATTTGATATACAGGGTACTGAGATTTGGGAAAATCGATGTGATCGGTTTTTGGCTAGAAGTTTGGCGATTAAGGGGTCAAAGTTCAACGATTTGACCTTTGAGAACTCTACCAAACTCCCCCGAAAATTTTGGGTCTACGCACTTGAAATTCTAGATATAGGACATGGATCTAACTTAATAACTTGATTTGAGCCCAAAACAATAAATTTTAAGAGGTCATAATAGGGGTCAAAGTAAAAAAAAAAATTGACCTCTACGGTCTCTTCTAAATTACTCAGACAATTTCTGGTCTAAATATTTGAAATTTTACGTAAAGGGTATTCAGAGATAGGGCAAACTTTTTTATCAGTTTCGGTCGAAACTTTTTAGTTACCAATATATAAATGTATGTATGCATGTCTGTTTGCATGTCTGCCTTAAACTTTCAATAGAGGCGACGGATTTTACCAAGATCAGTATCGTTTTAAAGTTCGATCTTTCATGCGACAAATATCGAAAAATTGGCTAAAAACATTAATATCT
Source organism: Euprymna scolopes (assembly GCF_053919585.1). NCBI lineage: Eukaryota > Metazoa > Mollusca > Cephalopoda > Sepiida > Sepiolidae > Euprymna > Euprymna scolopes. The sequence continues at coordinate 153,639,564 of NC_136490.1, forward strand.
TCCCCTTCAACTAGGCACTTTTCTACAGGGGGGGGAGGTCACTTTTTTACCGATATTTTTTTAAGTTATCCTCTCCTTTAGATTGTCTAGCTTTAATTTTAAAAAAATGTCGCTTCCGGTTTGGCGGTGGTCGTAACAGCATAAACGTTAGGTTTTACCCCTTTCTTTTCCTCCTTTGCGGTACGGTTCGAGCCTGCGTTCCTACTACCATTTTTCTTTTTTTTTTGCTCAACATACACATCCAAACACCCGGGCAATGCCGGGCGCCCATGCTAGTACAGAATAAATTGGATAATAAAAGCCTTAGCATCATTGCCCTTTGATAAAATGAAGAGTGTAATCCGTTGAAAAAAATTGAAAAAAAAAGAAGGTACAAGGGCAGAATATGCATTGTACAGATCCAACCATTTTTATTTATTTATGTGTGTGTGTGTGCGTGTGCGTGCCCGCGCGTGTGTTAACAGCCTTTAAAATATCTGGAAATAATTAAGTAATATTTAACGGTGAGATATTTTGATGTTTAACAACTAACGAAATATTTTTTATTTTAAATTTGTTAGCAAAAATGGATTTGATTTACGTTAAAAAACGTAATCAAATAGCTTCAAGTCTTTGTTCTTTTTTAACAAACAAACGAAACACTATTTAGATAATAATAGAGACATGCATTTACTGATCCGGATTTTTAAAAATTCCATTTTCAACCCAAACAATGCACAGTATCACTTTGATCTAGGGGGTTACTATCGGGGACATAAGTTGCAGGGGTACTATGTAGGGAGTCGAGCAGCAAGATGTTTGCAGTTGTAGGGGGACTATTAGAGTAGGAGGCCTTCCTACATCTATAGATCTCTACTGTGTAGAATGGGTATTTTGCTGACTGTGGGGGTTGTCGGGCTATTTACATCGAGGAGATACAAGGGCTTGTAGTTCGTCAGAATATCCGCCATTTAAATATTTGTAGAACAGGCAGAGGGATGCAACATTTCGTCGATGGGACAGAAGTTGAAGCTTAGATGACAATTTAGGACCTATCCGTGAGTTTGGCTCGTGCGCGACCGGCAACTGATATAAAATACTGGAGTATACTAAGCTCTGATAAGGTTAATCAGCCATTGAAAAATTGTCATTAATAATTTAAGCAGACGACTTTTAGAAGAAGGAAAAAATAGGGTTTAATCACGCCCAAATATATACTTGGTAAAGAAATTATTCCTTAAAAATTCACGTAAATTGATAATTAAAACAATGCTCTTTTTAGATATATTTTTAAACGATTCTCTTATTGTTATTTGTTGAGTAATAAACGCGCTTATATTCCCAGCTGTCACCAACTTCCGGTGAAAGGTCCTCTTACAATGCGACAGCTTTTTAAACTCCTCTGTACTTTCACCTAACAATTTAATAAATAAATACTAATGACCACCTAGTTGTTTTATATATATATATTTTAACGCAAACCAATTTAATCCTTTTGTTTACAAGTAATTGTATTGTCTTTAAACTGTTAATCACAGAATATATAAAATCTTATTTAAAAAAAATACGAACGTTTTCTCCACATCATAAACGCATCACATTTAAAATGTAGATTTTATCACCTGTAATCGCACAATCCAACCTTTGCCTTCGTGGGGATGTAACTAAATATCATTTCAACATTCTCCGGCAATTTATGCAAACATTATTTGTGTATTTTATTATTTTAAATAACAAACACTTAATCGAATTTTAGAATTTTTATTTGTAATGCAAATCAATTTTTAAAATAATTATTTTCGGTTCTAGGAGTGTAAAAAATAAAAGGTATAAATCAAATGTTTTTTTTTACATTAGAAAAACATATTTGTTTTGTTTTTTAGTTTAAAAACAATTCCAACTTGAAATAAAGATACAATAGAAATTTGTGACACTAAAAGTGCACGTTTTTTTAAAAAATTGTTTTCGGGGTTTGATTATTTTAGAATTCTGAAAGCGGAAGTCCTAAACCAAAAGCGGATGAATGGTTTCAACGCCCAAGCCAGACGATTTGAGTTTTTTTTTAACAAATGATTCACCACTTATCAAGACCCGGAGGCCACTCGACATTAAGGGTTAATGAGTGTACAGTGGTCAAAGGGAACATGTAGTCATCGTTAGTATTGGAAATTTTGTAAATTGGATACTTAAGGGGATGGCTCATCAAAAATTTTTTATGTTGGACTTGAACACAACTATACTGTCAATATAGTTGTCTTCAAGTCCAATGTAAAAAAAATCAAGATATTCGCTAATCTTATGAGATATAACTGTTAACACATCTGCTGTAGATCTAGCAGAACGGAAACCATATTGCATGTCACTCAGGAAGTTATTTTGCTGAGGTGCTTGACTCCTCTATTTAACACAGATTCTAGCAACTTATTCATGACACACAGGTGACTTAGTGGTCTGTACTGAAAGCTATCACCCCGACTTTTTAAATACGGGACATACTGAGGAGGTTTTCAAAGATGTTGGAAAGCAATTCTCCTTATATTATATAGTGTCATATGTTGTATATAAATATATTTCATAACGACGTACATGTTTAATAGTTGGATTTTATATTTTATATCTATATTCGTGTACGTGTAAATGCGTGTATGCATACACACCTTATCATTACGTGATCATTTAGTGTGTATATTTTAACATTTATGCAACAGTTCTAACAGGAAACGATTGACGTGGACGTATCGAAACAGTTGTAAACAACAGTTATGCTTAACAGATGTAAATAACACAACACATACCCGAATTATTTATGCACATTTATTCTTATGATCTGGCCGGCATTTTCAGAGATTATATGTTCTTTACATATTTGCTGTCCGAAGTGACGCCTCTTCCCACGTTATCTTGAGTCGTCCGTTGTTCTCTGATGTCCAGTTAACGACTGCTTAGAATCTCCTCAAATCTACATACATCACGTGTTTCTTTACATCACATCATTGCGTCTCTCAGACCAACCTAATGTAACCCCAATCTAGTTATTTATTTATGCAAACCCCAAAATAATCTTTACATCTATTTTCTATTTTCACATTACTTTTACGATTTATTCTATTATATATACTAATGATTTCTTTCCAGTTTAATTGTTTATTTTTCTAATCATAATAATTGATCCAGCGACCAGCCGTCGCTCGAATAATAATAATAATAATAATAATAATAATAATAATAATAATAATAATAATGTTTTGACCCTTGGTCCTGCTTGGCATAGTTAACACAGATACTACGCTATGATCACAACCTAAAGAGTCATAACATTGCATTTAAAACAACGCTTAAACAGCTTTGTAAATGTGGGAACTAGTTCTGGTTGAAGCTTTTTGAGCACGATAATAGGAATTCCGTCAGACCTAGTTGCTTTACTCGAATCGAGGTTTTTCATTAGCTTGGCAATATCACGCACAAATATTTAGATGTTGCATAGCGTGTTTTTGCATTCTTTACTACTTTTTTACAGTGATTTCTGGCAGTCCTGAAGGTGGTTTTAATCTCCGTACATCTATTACGTTGAAAGCAATAAAAATCGTGATTTCTGTGCGCAATAACAGCAGCACATTCTGGAGAAAACCACAGCTGGCTGTAAGGGTTTTGCTTGATTTTTCTGCGGGTATGAAGTGGTCTATACCTACAATTAACAATCTCGTCAGGTCTGATACTCTGGATGACACATTCGTTTATATATACATATATTTTTTTAATTGTATTAAGTATAAATGTTTTACCTGTTATGTCTGTGACGATATCCAAATATATTTCGGGAAAAGTTCCCCTTTTTAATGGTGGATGTTCTTTCTACCCGGCATGCTCTGATTAGAACTGTAACATCCACCATTGAATAAATTTATGTATATATAGACAAACATGTGTGTACTTATTGATGTGTAAATCGCCACTTGTTTTCGTTTTCTCTCATCAACACCGAATATATCCCATTCCTCGCATTGCGATAGACTTCTAAATCTCTACCACATACCTATCAATGCTCACTACATATCAATTCTCTCTCTCTCTCTCTCTCTCTCTCTCTCTCTCTCTCTCTCTATATATATATATATATATATATATATATATATACATATATAATCGTCACTTTTTACCAGCCGTTATTTTTTTTACAAGCAAAATTAAACTTTAATGTAACTTATGGAAATAATTTTCAAGTGTGGTTTAAAATAAAAAAGGAAAAACAAAATTATGTATGCATTCATCGATGTTTCGTCTTTATTTCAAGATTTTCTTAAGATGATTGATTTTGAGCAATAACATCCATGTGCAATATTTGAAAATATTTGGTGCGTTTGTTAGACAAAAAAAATATCGCACAAAACAGCATTGTTAGAATTAAAAAAATGTAGTGCGTTTATGATGTGAAAAATGTTTTAGCTCTTGTCTCGAACAAACTATTACCATTAAAATGTAAAATATGCGAAACAGAAAAGGTGTTTTCTTTTTTCAACCAAAATATGTAATTACTATCGATATTACTAAGAATACAAAAACACGCATTCCTTTATATTAACACATCAAATAGCATGTTAAGTCTATCAGGAAATATTATGATGAATTCGCTTGATTGTTACTACAATTATTCATTAATAAAAATAAAAGATAAAACGGCATTACGAATAGTCCTACAAATAAGACAAAACTTATATTTATTTTCCTAAATTATGTACATAGCATAATTCATATCTATTTTTTTACATAGATTGAACAAGTACTGCTTTGAAATCTGGGTACAGAAACCAGAACTATCCTTGGAATATGATACCTCATTATCCTAAAAAGTGTGTCTATATTTCAATAGAGCTTTCTGAAGAAGGTTAAACAACTCATATACTGCCTTCAAAATAACTATTATAATGTTCTTTGAAAGCGATAAACTGTTGAATAAAAAATATGAAATAGTAATTAATTGTAAACATTTCAAACAGTCCACCACGGATAAATATAATAACAACAATTAAAAAAAAACTCCCAAATAGTCTTCATATATTCATTTACGTTTTTATTTATTCAAAATATCACTCAGTATGATTTATTAAAAAAAAATAGAAATCAAAATTGAAATATATATGGACTGTCTTTGGCATGGAAATTCTATTTTATTCTATTCTTTCGAAACATAGCCACGTAAAATTTAAAATATTTTAGGCGTTTATAAAATATAATGATAAAATACTTGACGCCAATTGAAGTGAATAGTATCGGTAAGTAAAGAATTGCCTTTTAGAAAGGTTTTATTAACTGTAAAATACACGTACGCTCTTGAAAGGATCGAGCGGGCAAATGAAACAGAGGGCGCTTTTATTATGAATGTCAATCCCGAGGGGGATAACTCTTAACAACAAATTAAATCATAACATTTTCCCCGTCCTAAAGTATTCAAGTAAGGGGTAATTAATTATAGACAAATTCATTTTTTTTTTTTTTTTTTTTTTTACAATCATATAAGAATCATTTTATTTACAAATAACATATGAACCCAAACTGCAGTTTTTTCAGTATTTAGTCACAAAATCCTTATATTTACTAGGGAATTGTCGAACTCGGGACGACCTCCGCACAGATTGGCAGGAATGCTGATTTTCAGTATTATTTTTTAGTGAAATCTGATTTTCTTCAAGATCAGACGATTGATTTTTGTCTTCCTCATGACCAATGTTTTCATTAGTAGAAGGTTCAAATAAAGTCTCTGAAGTAGTAGGATTATTATTAGAGTTTTCTTCATTTGATGAGTTTGGAGCTAAGTCTCGAACGTTGACTGTGGTTTCAGTACCAGAAGGTAGTTGAATATAAGCGTAGTGGGGGTTGACATCTATTAGGGTGGCAGGCGTTACAGGAGGGTCATGTTTACTTGTTTTAGTGTGGTTTCTAATATATATTGGGCCTGGTTTAACCCAAGAAGGAATTGAAATTCCGGAAGCATATTTACGACTATATTTAAACAGTCTATCATGGGGAGTCATATTAGTGGCAGTACAAAGTAATGATCTAATTGAATGAAGTGCGTCCGGTAGTATGTCTTCCCAATAAGGTAGTTTCATTTGATTAGAATGTAATGTTGTTTGAATGGCCTTCCATAAGGTACCGTTGAGTTTTTCAATCTGTCCATTACCTTCAGGATGATACCTACTTGTTTTAGAAGTAGCAATTCCTTTTTTGTGTAAAAAATCCTTTATTTCTCTTGCTAAGAAATCAGAAGCACGGTCAGTATGTATCATGTCAGGCAAACCAAAAATTGAAAAGAGTTTGTTTAGACAGTGGATAATGGTTTTGCTTGTCATATCTCTGCAAGGAAAAGCGAAAGGAAAACGGGAATACTCATCAATTAGAGTAAGTAGATATTTGTTGCCATGTATAGAAGTAGGTAGAGGGCCTTTAAAATCAAGATTTAATCGTTGAAAAGGTAATATGGCTTGAATGAGAGTCCCTCCATTGGTATTGGCGAATTTGGGTTTCAGTAATTGACAGGATGAGCAAGAGTCAGTAATATTCTTAATTTGATCCAAAGTAAAAGGGAGGTTCCTCGTTCTTATAAAATGGCTTAATCTTGAAACACCAGGATGACATAATTGTTTATGTAAATCACGAAGATCTTGTAGATTGTAAGTAAGAGCAGAGATGCGAGAGAATGTGTCAGCAGCAATATTTTCAGGTCCAGGTCGATAAACTATAGTGAAATTGTATTGGGATAATTCTATACGCCAACGACATATTTTGTCATTCTTAATTTTAGATTTTCTTTTATTGTCGAATATGAAGCTGATGCTCTTCTGATCTGTGATGACTTTAAAGTGCCTGCCGAGTAGAAAATGTCGCCATTTACGGAGAGCTTCTACAATAGCGGCTGCCTCTTTTTCTACTGCATGGTGCTTAATTTCGTTAGTATTGAGAGTTCTTGAAAAAAATGCAATAGGACGACCTTCTTGATTTAGTGTTGCAGCAATGCAATAGTTACTAGCGTCCGTTTCTACTTCAAATTCTTTATTTGGATCTGCCGTTATTAAAGTGGCGTCTTTTAGATCATTTTTCAATGTTTGAAAAGATTTTAATACAGATGGAGGTAGTGGAAATTCTTTGTTTTGATTTAGTAATAAAATTTTATCAGAAATTTTTTTAATGAATTTGCAGTAATAGGAAAACATTCCAACTATTCTTTTTTGAGATTTAAGATTCAGCGGAGGTGGCATTTCGAGTAATGGTTTTAGTCTTTGATAATCGGGAGATATTTGATTATTTTCTATGGTGTAGCCGAGTAGAGTAATAGAACTAGAAGAAATTATGCTTTTATTTTCATTTAAAGTGATGTTATATTGTTTAGCAATTTTGTAGAATTTTTGAAGATTGTAATCGTGTTCTTCTTGATTTTTCCCACATATAGTTACGTTATCAACATACACAAAGGTATCGGTTAGATTTTCTTTTTCTATAATATAGTCTATGCTCCTCTGGAAAGCACTTACTCCATTGGTGACGCCAAAAGGAAGACGAGTAAATTGAAAAAGTTTGCCACTTACTTCAAACGCAGTGAATTTACGATCAGCATGATTTATAGGTATTTGGTGATAAGCAGATTTTAGGTCGAGAGTAGAGAAGATGTTATATTGAGCGATGTCGTCTACCATCTTATTGATATTAGGCATTGGGTAAGCGTCTAGTTCCGTGAATCTATTGATAGTATCGCTGTAGTCGACTACCATTCTTTTCTTATGATTCTCATTCGAAGTTACAAGAACCTGCGCTCGCCACGGAGATATCGAAGGTTCAATTATGCCTTCTTTCAACATTCTAGCAGTCTCTTCTTTTATGAATTTGTTGGCGGCAAAAGTGTAACGTCGGGATTTTGTCGCAATAGGAGTAGTATGAGGAGAAAGATTAGAAAAGAGAGGAGGGGGTGGAACGTTTATGGTAGGAAAAAAAATTATTCGTGTTTATAGCTCCAATTATAAGTTTGTCTCTAGGACCGTCGAATTTAAGTGTTACTTTTTTATATTTTTTTAAAATATCTTTTCCGATTATTAAATCAATGAAAAGGTTTTCAATGATTTCAATTGTTATTCCAGAATGGGTTTTATCTTTCAGTATTAAATCCACGACAGCTTCGCCAGTTATTTTAGCATGTTGATCGGAAGCAGCCAGAGCTATAGTTTTGTTTTTAGGTATTATGAAGAGTTTAAGTTTTTTAGCAGTATTTTCATTAATGAATGTTTTTACACTGCCGGAGTCCACCATAGCGTTCACGAAGTGCCCGTTAATTTGGCATTGAGTGAATGTGACATCTTTGGAGTTAGTTCCTAGTCAGGATAGAGAAGGTGAGGGGTAGTCAGAGTCGTCATAAAGAACAGCAGTATGAGTGTTAGAAATAGAAGATTTACACACTTTAGCCCAATGACCATTTTTTTTGCATTTTTTACATTCGGCGTTTCGTGCAGGACATAAATATCGAGGATGACGTGATTTTCCACAGAAAAAACAAACCCCTTTTGGATGCATATTTTCTTTAGTCACAGCTATACGATTGTAGCCCGAAGGATTATTTGTAGCTGCTACAGTAAAGTTATTTGCGTAGCTTATCGAATGCTTTTCTGCTTGTTCAAGAGATCTGGCCGTGGCATACGTGTCTTGTAAAGTCAGGATGGGGTTTTCTAACAGTCGTTGTCGGATGGACGAAGAAGAAATTCCGCCGATGAAAGCTTCCCGAATGTATTGATTTTTGTTTTCTTCAGCAGAAACCGCTTCGAAGTTACATGTTTTGGCAAGCATTTCCAATTGTAGTATGAAGGCATCTATATTTTGTGTTGTTTGTTGCTTCGTCGTCATCAATCGATATCTATTATAAACAATATTTTCAGGTTTTAAATAAGCGGCGTCCAATGTTCTTAATGCACTATCGTAGTCGGTTTTATCGCTTATTAAATCGAAAACAGAGGCTGAAATACAATTGATCAAGGCAAAGAAATTATCTGAAGTGTTTTCGATTAATCCGTTATTATGTGAGCGGATATAATTCTGGAGGGTTAATTTCCAATGCCTATAGGATTTTTCGGAATTAGGGCATGTAGGTTCCACCTCGAATCTGTCGGGACGTAAGATTCGATCCATTATTTTTTTTTTCTACAGTTAATAAAATTGAAGTGAATAGTATCGGTAAGTAAAGAATTGCCTTTTAGAAAGGTTTTATTAACTGTAAAATACACGTACGCTCTTGAAAGGATCGAGCGGGAAAATGAAACAGAGGGCGCTTTTATTATGAATGTCAATCCCGAGGGGGATAACTCTTAACAACAAATTAAATCATAACACCAATCTAAGAAAAGGCCCGGTGAACAGAAAAAACTATGAAATAACAATTCTCTAAATGCACTCTTCTTGCATATATTAGAACATGGTGATTCGTTTAACTTGAAAAAAATAATAAAATTCATTTTATATTCATCTCGCACTAGATCTTTGACCCAGCACTTATTAAAAACTCTGACACAACTAAACAACATAATCAACAAACTAATACTAATTTAACAGAACATGCATCCATATTAGCTAGTTAGCAGTACATTCCAAAGATAACTTTGTACATAACATCGATATTAAAAAGTAATATCACTTCATAAACGTACCGCGCATTTTAAATCTATGTCTATGTTTCGATTAAAAAATACGAACGTTTTCTTCCACATCATAAGCGATCACATAGTTAAAAATGTAGATTTTATCACAGTCAAGAGGGATGGGGATGGAGTATACGCCAACCTTGATTATAGATGTGGTGTCGGGTTTTAACTTAGACCACTTGAGATATTTAGATGACTATTTTGTTCAATCTTGTGATTGTTATTAGTGCTGTCGTAAGATTAAATATCTGTTTAATGTTGGGTTGATTTGTGAGTTATCTTGTTTGCGATTTGTGTAAATGTTATTGTGTTAAATGGTAATAAAACGAAAGGAACAGGAGTTTTGGGAACAAACATGTATTCACATATATTACAGGCAAGGCGGGTTGAGTAATACCATTCCTCAACTGTTGAGAGTTCTGTTTGGCTGCGTGTCAATCTCTGACTCCGGGCACTGGTACTTGTTACTGGAAGTGACGGCACCGGAGGAAGTGACATCATGAGACAGTCCATTAATCCCATAGAGGGGCGTCTCCAACAACTCCCTCCCAAGCTTTTTTGTCTGTAAAAGCTGTCAGTACCTCTTCCTTTTAGAGTTTACCATCAATGGCTCGGTAAACTTTATCTTACGGAACGACTGCCGTAGTTCAGATGTTGGTTGAGGAGGTCCAAGATCAAAAGTTTCGAAGATAGTGTCTATCGGCTGATCTTCAAATGATGGAATGTCGATGGTTTACAACTGATCGACATCTTAGTTGGTTTTGATGACGTTTGTGAGCATATGTTGGGCGATATATACCATGTCACCGACTCTCTTAGTAATTGTAACCATCTCCCAGAATGATGTGTTGTTTTTATAACTTTTGAAAAACATTCTTTCACCTTATATGAAAAATTTAATTTATTTAATTTGGTACACAAGTGGTCACTAGTGGCATTGGCTGTTTGAGTAAGAGCTTGTCAAAAACGGATCTCACTTTCCACTCAAACATTGTTTCTTCAGATGAGACTGTTGTTGGTGTATTCGGGTTGGGTGTAATCCTATACACGTGTAAGAATTGTGCTTCATCTGTTGGGGTCCCTTGAGCGCTCTTTTAAGAGTGTTCACAAAGCGTTCCGCTTGCCTATTCGATCGCGGATGGTATTGGGGAGTGGTGATATGATTAAGACGTAAACTGGGTTCCATCATCACTTACGATGCAATCGACTACATCGAAACCTATGAACAGTTCATGTAAGAAATTTATAGTCGTTCCAGTTTTCGGTCTTCTGTCCCTCAATACCTAAAGCCACTTGCTGTAACTGTCGACTATGATTAAGTAATAATTGTCTTCGAGCGGACCCACAAAATCGATGTCTGGTCAGTCTTCGGCCAAGGCTTAAACGTAATCGGTGGTGATTTAGCCGCAACCGCACAGCCCGTGCACGAGTCTACCCTCTAATTGATGCCCTTGTACATTTTAAGCCAATAGACATAGCTCCTCATCAAACTCTTCATACGATGTTTCCTAGGATGTCCTGTGTGAAATTCCCGTAGGATTCGTTTTTGGATACACTTGGGAACTATCACTCTTTCGCCTTATAGTAAAACCTCATCGCAAAGCGAAAATACTTCCATAACATCGCCCTTTATGGCGATCTTATTTTTATGTCACAGTTCTCTGATTGTGTTGCCCATAATCGTTTTTATTTCCCCGTCCGTCCGAAGAGTGGCAATGATGGAGTCTTCAAACGGAGCATTTTCAATGGTATCAGCCTAGATAGGCTATTCGTATGGCTAATTTGTTTCGAAGACAAGTACTCCAGGGTGAAATCATAATTCAGTAATAATGTACTCCATCTCAACAGTATATGTCGGTAAGCCTTTTCCACATCTTAAGGTTAATGATGGACAGGTCTGATCCGGAATCCAATTGTAGATGCACAGTTTTATTTGCGATGTTAACTGTGACATATTTGCACCAGTTCTTAACCCAGTCCAAATCGAATCTAGTCTGTCAGACGCTGTCCTTGCCCTTGTTCTTCCTATACTGGATCGCTTTGTGGCCCTTCCCGCCACATTCGTTGCAGTACTTATCTTTGTAAAAACATTGACCAATGTTTTCCGCGGCAGCTATAGCACGGGCTTGTAGGAGATCCGGGTCTTGTGCCTGGGTGGTACTTATTAGGTGTAGTTTTCTTACTTCCAGCTTTGGTTTTTCGGGGTGAGCATTTTTCCGGCCTGAAGGTCCTTCTAATGAATGTTGCGCTTGACACCTCGACGTGTCTCGAGTTGTTCCTTACGCAGACTACCCGTTGACAATCCTAGACCAACTTCTGGAGGGTGAGAGCCTTTTCACTCTCAAGTCTAGAGAGAAGATGTCGTCTAATCGCAGCGTTTTTGGATGAGGCTAGATCCTGCGCAAAAATTAAGCACTTGAAGTCATCTACCGATAAGTAAGATAGATGAAAATCATCACAGTGTTTATTTACCACGGACGCGAAGGTCAGGTAATGGTCGTCGTCGCTTTTTTGCAGGTTCAAACACTTCCATCTTCTATGAAACAGCATAGAATTCGGGCTGAATAGTTCGGATAAAGTTTGACCGCTTCAGAAAATTCCAATTCACACGTCTTCCTGGGGATAATATAATCCACAAACTTGCTATGTTCTGTGGTCCCTAATTTCCTCCAAAGTAGGCAGACTTTTTTAGCGTTGCTCCACTCTTGAAAATCCACAGTGAATAGGTCCTCATATCTCCGACAGAAAGCGTCAAACAGCACATCCAACTCCGGTTGAGCGTTTCTATAGCGTTCCATATTATACTTTGGGAAAAATAAAAACTGTTGTCCCTGTGTTGCGTTCTATCGAATATTTTTAGCAATAGCTCTTCCTGTCTCTGTTGTTGAATCAGCATTCTCTCCTCCAACGCTTGTTGCCTCTCTTGAAATTGTAACTGGAGCTGCTTATCACGTTCTTTTAAATTTTCCTCAGACTTCTGCTGCTGGTCCATCTAGGCCTTGATTAGCTGTATTAATACTGCTCCAGCATCTTCTAATGGCTTTTCCAAGCGAACGAGAAAAAATTGTTTTATTCCCGTCTTTGACTGGAGAAGAGAGATAAAATAATAAAAAAGAAAATGTCCTTTCCTTAAGTGTGTGCATATGAGGAGGGAGCAATGTTTGTAGAGATAACCTAGTATGAGGGTGGACAAAAAAAATTTTACTTGCGAAACAAAAACAAAAAAATGTACTGTGATAAAAATAATTGTTGAATTGTCTGGAAGTTAACCAAAATGGCTAGTTTTTTTATGTGTGTGTGCGTGTGTGTGCGCGCGTGCGTGCGTTTGCGTGCGTGTGTGTGTGTGGGGGGGGGGAACCTGTCCCCACGAGAAAGAATTTTTTTTTTCACTTTAGAACCGACAGTTAAAAATAGAATATTTCAGAAAATTCCACTTAATGAAACAGTATTTCCTTTAGTCCAAATAAAACGAAAGGGGGGAAAAATTCTCTCCCGTTAAGAAAGTTTGCATAAAAAAAACAAATTTTTTCTTCATTTGAAAAATGTTCAAATTTGCATAAGAATAAACAGTAGACAAGTACAAATTGTTTCGCGGTGAAATTATGTCAACATTTTTCTCTTTTTTTTTCTTCTTTCAATAAGCAACCGAATTGATTTTTACGGCGTTAACAAAAATTCGTTTGGTACATTTCTTCTCAATTTAAATATAGAGACAAAAAGATTAACTTACAATTGAGCCGAGCGCTTTGCCATGTGTTAGTTTCTTTTTTGTCTTTAGAATTTTGTTTTTAGAACGTAATTGACAGCTGAATTCTTAGCTTGTAAATTCGAAGTTCTTTTGAAGTCAAATTAATTTAATTCTTTTCCTTTTTTGTGGAGTTAACCCGTGTGAAAGTCGAATCAGACGTCGCCAGTTGTTATGGTGTTAAATGCTAATAAAACGAAAGACACACAGAACTTTTAGAAAGAAACATGTATTCACATATATTACAGGCAAGGCGGGTTGAGTAATACCATTCCTCAACTGTTGGGCGTTAGCACACGACATCCTTGACCGCGTGCCAATCTCTGACTCCGGGCACTGGTACTCGTTACCGGAAGTAACGTCACCAGAGGAAGTGACATCATGAGATAGTCCATTAATCACATGGAGGGACGTCTCCAACAGTAAATTTAGAGAGATTTTTTAAAAACCTTTTTTAAAATACGTAGGATACTGTAAAACTTTGAACATGTGTTCAATATATTCAAATTTCCCGTGTATATGTTCATTGCTTCATTCCTAATTAATTACCCGTTTTTACTTTACGTTCGACTAGAGATGAATATAATCGTTCTTATTGTGATTTGCAGCGAGCACACAAGGAAACACACAAAGAAAGATACGCATAATAAAAGAGAAAGATCCCCAAAATAAATTCTGTTCGCAATTGAACCTGACTGATCAGATAGAAAGAATAGACTTTTATTAAACCCAAATAATAATAAAAAAGAAGAAAAAAGATGAATATTGTCATCCGTCCACAAACAAATCCTAATATATTGATGGTTTAGTTGTAAATTATCTCTATCTTTATATCCATGGACGGAATGGATTACGCAAAGAATCTATTTCAAATAGAACAGTATATTTTAGAGTAAGCGCCGCTTTAAAAATAATACGCGCGATTTTCCTAGACAAATTCCGTATTATATAAAGATTAAAATCTTATATTACAGAATTTATTCACGCAAAACACGTGTATCTTATAATATCTATTTATATAAACTTTATATGTTTGCATGCACAAAATTCAATCATCAACTAACTAATGGACCATTATTTATTTTGAAACACATCTAACAGGTACAAGAAGGCAAAATGTAGACTATATTTAGTTTAATTAAAAAATGGTTGGAGCCTCTTCATGAAGATTCAGATATCTTCAACTATTTTGAAATTTTAACGATAAACATACAGAAAAGCTAGAACTTTAGATAGAAGGGTTAAATATACCAAGTGTACACGTTCTTCATTTGATGCGATATAAGTTCACTATTTTGTGTCTATTTTCCATTTTTAATTAAAAAGAGTAGAAATTGAATCTTGGGTTTACTTTCGGCAGCCGCGTAACTATTGATTCCCTTATTTTGTCCTCACATTCCAGGAGCGATGTTTCTGGCAAAATGGGAGTCAGAATATATTTCATCTAACACTTATCGTTAGCAAGTTTTTGACCTTAAAATACTATTTTTACCTCCTTACATCAAGTGGCTTCATGCCTTGTTTGGAGCAATTTCCATAAAAAACTATCTGCTATTCGTTATTCGTTCATGTTTTTTAAATATGTTTCTGTTCTGCCCCACCGGACACAGAATGATAACTTAGATAACCATAACATAAACCGAGGAACAGGTATACTTAATATTTTAGCCTCACGGGTTGAGTTCCAAGTGTTACTTTAAAACAGGAGATAACGATGGGCTTTCAAACTAATTGATAGTTTTTTTTTTGTAAATAGCTGTATTTACCAAAGCCTTGGACTTTTAAATTATTTTGAAAGGCTGAAGACGGCTACATTGAATAGATGTCAGCTCTACTACATAATTAATTTACCTGCATTGGTTTGTTCAATAAAAGTTTAAAAATAAACCTGTAATGTTGTTTTATTTAGGGCGACAAATTTATCGTTCCACTCTGTTTAAGTTGTAAAGCATGTATACGTCAGTATATAATTTGTTAGCCGTATCTAGATTCGATACTATTGATTGCGTTCGATGCCCTACCAACAGAGTTAGGAAGCTGCTTGTCGAAGTAAAGAAAATTATTTCTTATTCAAATGAAGCTATTCGTTTATTATATTTTTATGATATTAATAACTAAAACGCTCAATGATTTTATGGAAATGTATTATTTTAAACTGAAATGGAAACCATCCCCTACCATAGCGCTACACAGGTAGAAGTCGTTCCAAAGATAATGCATCCTATTCTTTTAACTAAAAAGGTGGAAGAGCTATGGAGATGGAAGTAGTACCATTAAAACGAGCCGCCTTTTGTGCTTCAGAATTTATTTTTTTATATAGTCACCACAACTCTTAATGCACTTTTGCCAACGATGATCTTGTAGCTGTGCATGGGCGCCTGGAGCGCGCTTTGTCATTCAAACCTCTCTCGCCACTCTGAAATTGACAAACCCATCCCCTAATTGTGCTGGCATTTCGTAAACTTTCAACAGGCGCCGATGAATGTTGAACGGTTCAAATTTTTTCTGCATAGAGGAATTCAATTACGCATCTCTGCCTCTGATGCACCTCCATGATTGAAGTTGCTCTCTTAGAGTCTTAAACTGAGGATATCTGCAGCACAGATATGAAAATTTAAGGTCATAAATGCATAAGTTCAATCATTAGGAAAATGCAATTTGCCATCCTTTCTGATCCATTATAACGGAATAAAATTAGGAGACATTACTTTTGGAATGCCCCTCATTAATATAGTTATGTATATACACGTGTTTTGTTGTCATTAGTATTGTTATGCGTAGTTAAATTCGAAACAAAACTTTAAGGATGGCGTAACAAAATGAAAAATAATTGCAATATCTGTTCGAATTTTCGGATTTTGTAATCATGCCCATATTCTTTTATTTTCTTTTAAAGTTGATAAGTTCCTTTCTTTTGATAAGTTAAGGACAGTATGAATTTAAAATGTCACATAATAATTACATGAATGGTTCTGCACTACGAAACAGCCGCTGTCTAGAATTGAACATTTTAACATGGTGAAAGAAACAAACGGTAGGATGAATAACATCTTGAAATTTGGAATATAAACTTTTGTCATTTACTTATATATGCTCTGTAGTTACATCGAGCTTCATCAATTAAAGGATTGGTGTGAATAAAAGGTGAAATATAATTGAATAAACATTTTTCTCTATAAACACACACACACACACACACACATATATATATATATATATATATATTAGTATGTTTAAATCATACGACAACCTATTTTATACACAATATCAAATTTTGTTACACAATATTACTAGCAGTGGGGGTGCACCCGGCCTTAAAATACGTTTGAATATATTTAAATTCATGTAGATTCCGTAATTACTGTTACAAAACTAAATCTCTATTAAATATTATATTACACCTGATATATAATATTGATTTCAAAAGTAAAAAAAAAGTACTTGGGTTCTATTAGCTAAAATCAAAACCAAAACATTTAGCACTCCAGTCACGTTCCGTACAGTTTGACTTATCGGCAGATAGATAAGAAAGATTTTAAATTAAACACTTCAAACTATGAATGAACTTGTGCATGCGCAAAACTAATAAAAATAATTCAGCAAGTTGTAATGAACACGTATTTAAATTTGCCACCCGTTATTTATCCACCCAAACAAAACTTTTACTCGTTATAAACTATCCTTGGTGCATGATTACTATTTTCTGTTAATTCCAGTGTTATGTTACCAGTAGTTTAAGAGTTTATCGGTTAAATATTTTCACAAAGACATAAGTATAAGTACAGTTTTATTTATATGTATAGATAATATAGTGTAAGGAAGTTTCTCAGATGAATAACTCTATTGGGACACGTTTTTTCTTAAGCGTGAATTTTGTATAGTTACTTTGCTTTAAATAAAGTCTCTTTTCATTTTTTTAAGGAATGTGGTTGTTTTCATAAGTTTAGCTTTGCTTTATAATAGTCAGTCAGTAAATTGAGATTGCATTCACTGGTGCAAATACATCCTTGAATAATATTTAACAAAATTGCACATTCCCTAATACATTTCTTTTGTCGTTTAGAATACGTGTGTACAAGACTTTCTTTAATACTTGGCTAACTGTAAATCGTTCAATTTCCTCACGGCAAACACTATTTTAATTCAACCTAAACTAACGCGATTCGGCGAAGAAAAAAAAAAAGACCATTTTATACTGCACTTTTCGTTGGAGTTCGAATTTCGGTTTTAACCAATCAGGATCTTTGATTTTCTTCCATGCGGACAATTTCCGGTTAGCTCAATTTGTACATTTTAGACTTTTAACTCTTCGTCATTTGGAGTCGCACTGACAATTTCTAAAGAAAAGTCTTGAGAATTTGGCGATAGTACTTACACCTATTGTTCCTTGAATTGGAAACTCTCGCCGGCCAGACAGTGAAAAGCTCCATTGGCTTTAAAATTGCATTATGATTTCTGAATGAGAAAATTTGCCAATTTGATGGTTAAGTTAGTTTTTAGTTGAATCCAAGCCTTCAATTTCGCTGTAATTCTACACGTTATTGCACGCTTTCAACACTGTTAATGCAGACTTGTGTAAAATGTAATTATATATTATTCTGAAGATGTAAGAATGCGTAACCCTTTTTCCTGCATGTTTAACAGCAAATCAACTCCTTTGTTTGATTTCATGTGAAAAACGAGATATATTGTAAACTATTTTATACATACAATCAATTGAACACAAGCTGCAAGTTTTACATGTAGTTACTGGAGCAGAAAAATTTCGTTGATCTGAGAATTCTATAGCGAAAGGGTAAGATTTTGCTGCCTGTCCGGTTGGTCATAGTTGTTGAGGCATTACAAGTCCAATAAGTTATTAGAGGTTCTTTTTTTGTAGCCTATTAAAATGGGGGAGAATAGTGGTTGGTGAATCAGCCAAGATATATGCATAGGCGTATTGTGGCCATATCAAGATATGCGACTGATGCTGGTTTTAGAAGTTTTCTAGACAAATTGAGAGAAACCACCCCTTTTTTTACAACAAATTTGGTAGTGAGGTTTCTGAACTTAAAGATGAGGATTGGTTATTAGTATTATTTGGATTGATCGGAATACTGCCATATATAATATACGGCACAATTACGTTGACTCTACCGACAAGATTCGAATTACACTATAAACTCGTGTAGTGAGTTCAATCTTGGCTACAGCTGCGCTGGATGCAATTCTCCTTTCATGTTTATTTTCTCAGTGTGGACGACTGATAAAATCAATTACCAATTACTTAGGTCCTCTATCCAGTCATGGCTGACAGAATAAGAGCATGCTACCCCGTGAAGTTTATAAAGGTTTCCCTTCGAAATTACGTTCAAATTCCCGAGTTCGACAGAAATTTTCCTGAGTTCGACAAAATACACCTAAAGAAGGTCGGAGGTTTCATCGACAGCACACTCAAAATGAGAACAGTAGTCCGATGAATACAAATAATACGAGATTTGAAAGTGTATTTTATACGTCTATGCCAATTCATGTTGCCTGTGAATGCCAGGCCAAGGAATTAAAACATTGAATTCCCAGAAAGAATGCTGCTAGCGGTGAAAATAGATGATTAAAAAAGTGTCTTATAATTGTTAAAAGAAAGGAGCTTTGTCTTGGTAGCATTGAATGTTACCATACATTTTTGATCCCATTCTACTTCAAACTGGAGGTAATGTTCTAAGAATTCGGTTATTGACTGGTAAATGTGTGTAGTAGATTTATTTACATGTCGAAAATAATGCGCTGTGTCGTCAGCAAATATGCCCATCTCATACGCGATTGTAAAATGTTAAGGTATTAGAATTATAAAACGAAAGTTATATTAATATGAATATTTGAATTGCTATTCTGATCTTAGTTGTTATTTTTACAATGTTTTCGGCCGATGAAACCTCCGATATTTTTACACCATTTCGGAAATTCTAACTGAAACTATTATTTAATTAATGAGGGTAGGTTGTTCTAGTCACCTCACCCATAGCCGGGGGGGGGGGTAATTAATTATGTTATTTTTATTATCATCTGCAGTAAAGATCGAAAAATAGAAGATTGTTACAACAAATTGGACATCAGAACTATTATATAAGCGAAATAATAATAAGAGGATAGCTTAATAAACACTTCCACCTGTTATGGCTGACCGAACGTGACCAATCTACCCCATAGAGAAAATAAAAGGTTCAGTAAATAAACTCGTATACAAACTTTTAATTCGAAAAATACACCACTGAAGAAGGTCGAATATTACATCGATCAAATGTGGTGAAAATGACAAGAAGATTAAAAAGTGTTCAAAATAATACAAATTATCAATGGATAGTCATTCTTGTAATAGAAAAAATGACCCCCAAAAAATTGATAGTAAAAGAAATAATTTTATCTTAGAGAAAATATCATCCAGTTACGAATATGACATGTAGTTTTCTCAAGAATGATTGGTAGCATCGATTCTGCCAGAGAAGCTTTGAATTGTAAAGAATTCCAGAGAAAGAATAGTAATATAAATCCAGTCAGGATTAGTAGAACGTAGTTCCATTCTGGCGTAAAAATGAAAACAAATATGACTGAAAAATTCAAAGAAATTCCGTATATTTTATACAACGGTTCTGCTACTTGATTGCTCCCTATCATCCCTGATTATAAATACAAATCCTTCAAATCTTCATGATCATACTCAACTTATATAAAACATATTACAACATTTATTTATTAATATATATGCTGACTATATCCCCATCTTCTAGTTGTTATTTTACACCGTTTCGGCCAACTATTCCTCTGGCCTTCGTCAGTTGATGATGCTTTGTCTCTTAACTATATCTTCAGTAATTAATGTCTTCTATTATTGTTGTCGTCTTACAAAGTTTTGGCCAACTAAGTATCTGCCAGGCCTTGGGTAGGATTGAAACCACTATCTTCAGACAATACTCACCTGGAATAGTAGAGACTCAACGTCTATATCCACTACGCCACAGGCCCAGCTATGGTATTGCTGGAAATGTCTTCTCAATTATTAAATCGTTTCTTTCTGATAGGTTCATAAGAGTAGTAGTTGAGGGGCAAAAATCAGAAGCTCACAGTATTAATGCCGGTGTCCCTCAGGGATCCATCCTGGGCCCAACTCTTTTCCTCATCTATATTAATGATCTTCCAAATCACATCCTTACATCATTTGTAGACATCTATGCTGACGACACTACCATTTATGGTAGCACATCTAAGACAGTAAACGACCAAGTTCTCTCCAATTCTCTCTCCTCTGATCTTGAGCACGTAGTACAATGGGGTAAGGAGTGGCTGGTTACTTTTAATGCATCTAAAACCAAGCTTCTCTCTTTACATCATCAACATTCTGATCCACATCTGGCATCAATTGAAATGAATGGCTCTCGTCTTCAGGAGGCCTCAAGTTTTAACAAGCTTCTTGGCTTTACCATTACTCCTGATCTTAAATGGAACACGTACATCAAATCTGTTGCCAAGGCCGCTGGAAAAATGGTGGGATCTTTCTATCGATCCGGTAGATATCTCACTGCTGATGCTATTATCTATCTATATAAGAGCCAGGTACGTCCAAGGATGGAATAATGTTGCCACATCTGGACAGGAGCTGCTAGAAAGGACTTGTCCTGCCTTGATAGAGTTCAAAGTAGACTTCGTAGCCTCGTAGGAGATGTCCTTTTCTCTTCCTTGCAACCTCTATCTCACAGAAGAGATGTTGCGAGTTTGTCTCTGATGTATCGTTATTTTCATGGAAAGTGTTCGACTGAGCTTCAATCTATGGTCCCCCCCTCGCCAAACTTTCACAAGAAACACTCGTCTAGCTGTAAACACTATCAATAATTCCCTCCCACTCTTTATCTGTGCCTAAACCTAAACGTAGATTCCACGAACAAAGCTTCTTTCTTAGAACTGCACGCCTGTGGAATTGTCTTCCGTTTTCCTGCTTTCCGGATGACTACAATATGGTTGTGTTCAAGTCTAACGTAAATAAGTTCTTGATGAGCCGTTCCGTATAAGTTATCAAATTTACCAAATTTTCATTACTAATGATTACTATATTGTCCAATTTCTACTGTACACTCTTTAACCCTTATCCTTGAGTGGCCTCTTGGCCTTGATAATGTGGTGATGCCTATGTAAAAAAAAAAGGCCCAGAAGGGAAATCAACGTTGGATTATTTTGTTTTATAAATACAAGTATTTTCGTTCTTATCTGGTCTTTCATCATCGGCTCCATATCGAATGGTATATTATTTTTATTATTGGAATCATTTTGAGATGATATATTTATTTGTTCATTTATTCATTTATTTATTTATTTGTTCATTTATTTATTTATTTATTTACTGACTATAATCCTCACCTTCTTCTTGTTGTTTTACAACGTTTCGCCCAACTCTTCCTCCGGCCTTCGTCAAGTGGTAAACCGCGACGAAATGGGAATGCTGAGTCTGTAAACTGTATCCTCAGTAATTACTGCCTTCCATAGTTGTTGTCGTCTCACCAAAGGATTCAAATAGTAAAAAAAATATATTATACTATTAGGTACGGACCAGATGATCGAAGGTCAGATAAGAACGAAACAAGTTGGATGTATATGACCAAAAAATCCCGTGGCGCAGTAGATAGTAACGTTGAGTCTCTACGGTTTCAGGTGAGCATTGTCTGAAGATAGCGGTTTCAATCCTACTCAAAACCGGCCAGAGACTTAGTTGGCTAAAACGTGGTGAGACGACAACAACTATGGAAAGCAGTAATTACTGAGGATACAGTAAAGAGACTTAGAGTTCCTTCAGTTATGATCGAAACCAAAATTTATGAAGAATTCTTGACAAAATTATTAATTAAAAGAATAGATTACTGGAGTGCCATCAGCTATAATAGAAACTGAAACCAAACCTTATAAAGAATTCTTAGTAAAATTATTTATTACAAGAAATGGAAGTCCATAACAATTAAACAACTCGGATGTAAGCGTTACATAAAATTCCACTACAGGATTCCACTCTGATATTATTGTAGTTATTTTGTTAAAAATATAAAAGTTTTTATCCAAGCTAGCTGGAGTCCCTCAGGGGTCCATCCTGGGCCCAACTCTCTTCCTGATCTACATCAATGACCTCCCTAAACACATACTTAAATCATTCGTTGACATCTATGCTGATGACACGACCATCTACGGCAACACATCAAAGGCTGTAAATGACAAAGTTCTCTCTGATTCTCTCTCCTCTGATCTCGAGCGCGTGGTTCAGTGGGGGAAGATGTGGCTGGTTACCTTTAATGCATCCAAAACCAAACTCCTATCCTTACATCATCAACGCTCTGATCCCCATCTGGCATCAATTGTGATGGATGGCTCTCGTCTGGGTGAGGCCCCGTGTTTTGACAAGCTTCTGGGTTTGACCTTTACTCCTGATCTGAAATGGAACACGTACATCAAGTCTGTTGCCAAGGTCGCTGGAAAGATGGTGGGATCCTTCTACCGCTCCAGAAGATATCTCACTACGGATGCAATTCTCTATCTATATAAAAGCCAAGTACGTCCAAGGATGGAATACTGTTGCCATATCTGGGCAGGAGCTGCTAAAAGCAGCCTATCCTGCCTTGCCAGAGTACTAAAGAGACTTCGTGGCTTAGTGGGGGATGCCCTTTTCTCTACCCTGCAACCTCTCTCCCACAGAAGAGACGTTGCGAGCCTGTCTTTGTTTTATCGTTATTTCCATGGCAGATGCTCGTCTGAACTCCAATCTCTGATCCCCCCTCGCCAATCTTTCATGAAAAACACCCGTCTAGCTGAATCCACTGTGAGAAATTTCCCCCACTCTATATCTGTGCCTAAATCAAAACGCAGATTTCATGAACAAGGCTTAGAACTGCACGCCTGTGGAACTCTGTTCCGTCTGCCTGCTTCCCTCCCGACTACAACTTGGCTGTCTTCAAGTCCAATGTTAACAAATCCCTAATGAACCGCCCCCTTAATTAAACATATAAGCAAATCTCCTCACTGACGTAATGTACTTGCAATAACCCTTATCCCTGAGTGGCCTCCGGGCCTTGATAAGTGGTGATCACTGTGTAAAAAAAAAAAAAAAAGGTCGTAAAATATGCTTAAATATGATATTTTAATTCTTGCAGATTTCGTATATATTATTATAGAGTTAATGTTCTATCGAGTTTTATACATTAAAATACAAATGTGAATTACTTAGAACTTCTACTCAGCATAAGAACGAGAGTATGCTTATCCTATTAATAAATAAAAAGTTGAGTGCAGATTCCCGAGTTTGACAGAAAGATTCACGGGTTCGCCAATATACACATGTATTCAAGTATCGACATAATCCAACTAATACGAATCATCAATCCGCATTAAAAAAATTCCGAAACGTAAGTTTACGTAATGAATGTTCAGGTGAAAGTTCATTCATTGAAGCAATGTGACAGTGAATACTATTTAATTGTTAATACTATAGCGTCTGTGTTATTTTGTATGTTACGTTTACATCTTTCTTCTTCCGAGTGATTGTCGTTTAATTATTATGACCTTCTATCTCTTGAAATAAATACTTTTAGCAAGAATTCTTTATAAGTTTAGCTGATGGCACTGAAATCATCTATTTTTTTTTAGAAATAATTTTACCAAGAATTCTTCATAAGTTTTGTTTTCGGTTTCGATTACAGTTGAAAAAACTCAATATATATATATATATATATATATATATATATATATATATATATATATATATATATATATATAATTTTTTCCTTTATAAGTTTCGGTTTTGATTCAAGCTTATGCACCCAAGTCGTATGGATATATTTTTTTTATTTCTGAAATCACAACTTTATAATGTATATGAATCGATAGAAAATTGACTCTATAATAACATATAGTAAATCTGCATGAATTAAAATAACATATTTAAGCGTATTTTACGACTGGACTCCGCCGGGCGTCCCTGATAGCTTAGATAAATATATTTTTAGTTTAAAAAAAGAGCTACAATAATATCTCGGCATCTTCATTTAGTTGAACAGAATGCCAACATCAATATATTATATATGAAAGAGTTCGCTGTGGAATTTCCACTGGTCCCTCTAGTCTCTACTATTATATAAAACACTACAGTCTGTGTGAGTCCATCTCTTTTAGACTCGGAAACGGCCGGGCCAATTATTTTCAAATTCCTCACAAAAGTACTTAATGTGTCTAGGAGTATTCTTACGCAGGCTTTGTAATAAATGCGCCTGATACGAGGGGCGTACAATAAGTAATGCTCCTGACCCACTTCCAGTTGTCTGATCTAGCTGAAATTTTGCATGTGCAATGATTTATATCTCTACCAGTTATGTGGCACATTACAGCTCTGAACTAATTGTGGTTTCTGTTTTACAGGTGTTTGAACTTAATCAGGTGTGAAATGGGGCCTGTTGAATGTCGAGCAGTGATCCGATTTTTGTATTTGAAAGGACGAGCACCACAGGAGACATTTGATGAAATGAAAGAAACTTATGGTGATAATGCCCCATCATATGACCTTGTAAAACGCTGGCATCGTGAATTCAAACATGGCCGGAAGTCTGTGGTAACAGCTCCCAGACCTGGTCGCCCCCTTCTGCCATTGATGAGGCATCTGTCCGTCAAGTTGAGGCTGCCATTTTGGAAGATCGGCGCATAACTATTCGTAAAATAGCCCAAGATATCAAGATTCGTACAGGGTCTGTGGAACCTATCATTCATGACCATTTGCATATGCTTAAGGTGTCTGCAGATGGATTCCCAGATTGCTGACACCATTCCAGAAGCGAGAACGCGTCGAGTGCTCGAGGATGAATTTGAAGATGTGCCAAGAAGATGAGTCAAAGTTTTTCAAAAGACTGATTACACAGAATGAAACCTGGGCCCATCACTATGATCCAGTCCAGTCAATGCAGTGGAAGCACTTGGACTCACCACCTCCAAAGAAGGCAAGGGTGCAGCCCTCCGCTGGCAAGGTCATGCTCACAGTCTTCTGGGACCAGGATGGAGTAGTGATGACAGATTTCCTGGCAAAGGGTACCACAATTATAGGAGCCTATTATGCTTCACTTTTGAGAAAACTAAGAGAAGCTATCAAAATCAAGAGGCGGGGCAAGACCAGCAAAGGTGCCCTCCTCCTGCATGACAACGCTCCGGTCCACAACTCGCATGTCACCAGATCAGAAGCATGGGCGTGTGGTTATGAAATCCTTCCCCATCCTCCCTACTCTCCTGACCTTGTACCCTCTGACTTTCACCTCTTCCCAGCTATGAAGTTGTTTTTGAAAGGAAAGCGTTTCCCAGATGATGCAGCCTTGATTTCTGATGTCACATCGTGGTGGGAGGACCAACCTGGGGCGTTCTACAAAAACGGTCTCCAGAGCTGCATCAAACGATGGTAGAAATGCATAACTCAGAGTGGTTCCTATGTAGAGAAAGACTAATAACTGTGCCAAGTTTCGTTGCTCTACTACTATGGGACGTGGGTCCGGGGCATTACTTATTACACGCCCCTCGTAAGTATTAAAAATTGATAACAGAAAAAAGATCCGAATAAAAAAGGAAATCCGATTTTTACCAAGGTTAACACCTTTATACAGTCTAACATCACAAGTGTATTTGAGAAGTTTTATCACCATAAAAACAGAAAAATTCAGTCTATAAAATCAACGGTGGATTCATTTATAGGACAGGAGTGCGCTCAAAATGCATTTTTAGAGCACAATTGAGCCACGATATTACATGATATTTGTACGTTTAACTTTAATTCAAGTGGTTATATAAAAATAATTTCATAAAATCAACAGTTTATTCTTTGAAAAAAGAGGGGCGCTTCTGAAATGAATGTTTCTATTCAGAGCACAATTGAATCATGCTTGACTTTTGCATTTGAAACTTTAAGTCTAGCCATTACTTAGAGATAATTTTATAAAATCAACAATAGATTCTCTACAGTACAATGGAAACTACATTGTATTGTGGACTAAGTCACTGCGGGGAAGGATATGAAACTTCTTGCCCGTACACTCCGAAGGTGGGAGGTCCCTTACTAGAGCAATCAATCGATCTCATTTACAAAGTGATTTCGATGATATTAAATGTATTGGAAGGTGGAACATTTGTTGATCATCAATCTATCCCGGATAACGTCGAGTTTCCATGCTAGTCTTATGTAATGAAGCATTTATACATAGAAAGAAAAGTAATATCGCAAAAGAATTGTAAAATTAAAACGAAATAACCCAATTAGCAGTGGAGGTGAATGATCACGAGGATGCAACGTTGTAATTGCGATGAAACCAACATTTAACGATCAATTAACGAGATTTCCATCAAAACACGAATTGGTAATGACATGGGAAGTGACAGCTTAGAAGCAAATACAAAGAAGTTCTAATGAGAAAATCAAAAGGATATTCCAACAAATCTCCGATTGCCAAAAGCGAACAAAGAAAACATGAGATGAATAATTGTTATGATCGTTAAGAATATCTTTTCGATAATTCTTCTAACAGTGCTTTAGAAAAAAAAAAAAAAAAAAGAGCCGGAAACTAAAAAACCAAGATAATGATTCCATCTGTGTGACGAATTATCGATATTTGCATTATTTCTCTTCGGACTATTGGCCTCACAACTGTTAGTTATATTTAAACGACGTCCAAACAATGTTTTTCCATTTTTCGATTTTGATTATTTGTCTATTGTACAGACCGGGGTTTGTATTGTAGGGATGAACCACAAAAATCTCCACTCATGGATTCTTTCATAGAATTCACAAATCGCCATATTTTATACATGTATTTATCTGCCATGGTGCGATGTTCACCTATACTATTTTGGATGTGGATGAAAGGTGATACTATAGACATTCCAGGTCTAAGTGATTTATATATATAAAAAAATTAGAAGTAAAAAAAGACATGACAATGGTTAGAAATGATTCACTAAGACATACATTAGGGATCGGAATTTAGACGGCTGGTCTGCTGGAAATAGCCAAAAGGGCTAGTCTTTTCCTATTCATCGATCACTCTTAGACAAAAGACCGGACATAGGATTTTCGATTTTTGATTCAATAAATCTATGAGTCAGAATTAACTGGACACAGGATTTCCGATTTTGAGTCAATAAATTTATGAGTGAGAGTTAATGTGCAGACAGTTATCAGTTTGGGACAATTGACGACGGTTGGTCGCTCGGAGGTCCCCCAAGAAATAAAAAAGATTGGAGTCAGAATCGGGCGGAATCAAATTAAACTGAGAAGATAATCTAGGGTCGACACAAATAGAGAGCTAACAACGGACAATGTTTGGTTTTTTTTTTAATAATATTACACGTACACTTTTATAAATATACCACATTGTTGTCTTATTTATTATCGGTCTTTCAAGACATGTTTAATTTTGCTAGAAATGCTGTCTAAGTAATTAACAAGAATGCAGATGTGCTTGTAACGAGAGTGTGCACATTTGAAGTATATCAGTGAATAATTGTCGATAACATTAAAACACCTTGGCTAGGAGCAATGTATAGTATCTGTTCTGATACTACACTTCACCCCTTTCTAACCTCGATGAGTAGAGGAGAAATCTTTCTAGAGTGCGGCAATTTTAATATATGTTCCTATCCAGAGTGCCCTTTTTTAGGGAGCTGGATTTTGCCCACATTAAAAGCCGACCTTGTGTCTAACTCTGCCCTCGTAGAGAAACAAGTAAATAGGAACATCAAAATACCTGGATACACATAACTCAAACTGAAGTTTATTTGTAGCAAATATGGTCAAATTGCAGAAAGTATTTTAATTTACAGAAATCGCTCCAGATGAGACTTGAAAGCATTTGATGCCTGTAACCAACAAGAATGTAAGATGATTATCACAAATACAAATCATATGGGCATTAGTCTTGAATAAACAAATACTACAAGTAGGAGAAAAACAGGAAGAAAGAGATTTCCACAAGCTTTCAGTTCTCGAAAATAAACTACTGGAATCTGTACTGGAAGCTGTATTACAATGAGGTATCAAAAACAAAAACAAAAACAAAACGATTCGAATGAGACCACTGAATCAACTAATTAAGGAAAGCAGTTAATAGATAAGACAATTTCGAAGAATATATGCCATAATAATATCATAGAAAGGACTGAGACTAGCAACATCACGTCTGTGAGACAAGGCTTGCAGAGAACAAAGAGTGCGGCGCATCAAATTACAGCTGTTTCTGTACCTTATCAAAAACTAGCAACTGTTTTAATACAACAACAGTGCTCTATACATAGTTTGATAGTAGAATTTTAGAGATAGAGAATAACTTGAGATAGGACAAGTGTTTAGAGCGATAGAAAGAACTGAGTTTATAAGGAACAGAAAGAGCAATAGGTTTAATATTTGAACGTCAAGAAACATTTAATGAGAAAGACAAAGTTTCAGAGTCAATTCTCCATCAAGAGCAGATCTATTCATGAAAATCTCAAGAAGAAAAAGTGGCACGCTTACGATTGAAAGACACAATCTGAGTTTTAACAGGATGAAATGAAACAAGCCATTACGTATCCCAACTTATAACTGAACTCCAGTGAACTTGTAGATTGGCTGCGTTTAACTGTTCATAGGGAAATGGGCGCGACACAACAATAAAAGAGAGAGTGGCATCTTTAGTATAAATGTTAATCTTTTGAATAATATATATTATATCAAATCTAAAGTATTGAATATAGGACAGATTTTGTTGTTATTTTCCTATATCTTTTTTTTTTAAATCATAATAAACAATGCATATTGCGACTTGGATATAAAAGGTTATTATTTTGGACCATGTCTACAGATACGCAATGTAAGGAGTTGAGCAGCGATAATTCTGTTTACATTGCATTTAAATTTCTGCATGTTTGTACAGTCAGGGAAGCAAGAGATCGGGAGAGAATTCCAAAGTCCAGAAGTTTATAGAACAATACTATTAAAAGAGAAGAGTTTCCAACGTCTTGGGACCTCTACACTGAAGGAGTGGGATGTTACATAGAGGGGGTTCAAGTGCTTAACAGAATTTAGTGAAACGAGCCATTACGTATCTCAACTTACAAGTGAACCCAAATCAATTTGTAGATTAGCTGCATATTTCAACTGATTCGAAAGATATAAGCGAGAAACACCGCCAGAATAGAAAGTGGTATGTTAATCTTCTGAATAATATTCTCTGAAATATTGATGTAGAGAAGAAACAGTGTTGGGTCTAGAATAGAGCCTCGAGGAACACCATAATTGATAGGAAAAAACAATAAAGCGACACGTTTCAATGTTAATCATGAACCTACAGACCCACTCAGATAAAAGAGTTAAAGGATCAGCATTCCGAATTCTATTAACGATTATATTAATGGGATTTTAAAGGGGTGGAGTCGCGCTTAAATCTATCAGTCCGATGAACTAGCTATTTTAAAGTAAATTCTTAAACCGATTAACAGGTATGAGGCTATGTCAGAAATGGTAAAAACAACAAAAAAACAAAAACAAAAAAAACCAACAAATGCAATGTTTTTTCAACATTGATTGTGTATATTACGTTAACCAGAATTGTATATCAAATAAAAACTAAAAATAAAATAATTTTATTGTATGGAAGCTAAACATATAAACAAGATGAATACGGGAAATACATCATTGTGGATGAACCCAGAAGATCGAATGCAACAATCTCAAAAAACCTAGTAGGAAAATGAATAACAATGCTTAGGATGATACTTCCTTTGTCCAAAATAATAAAAAACAAAACAATGCAGATAATAACTCATGTAGTTTGAAGCTCTAGTCGTTTTGAACATACATAGTTCTTAATCAAATATCGTCTAAGATGGACGCGTCATGTCCAACATATAGACAGATAGTAGGTAATTGCCATGTTGTTTTCAACAGACTCAGACCAAGCAAGAGATGAAGAGGCTTCCCTGTGCAGCGTTATCATTGAAACACAGTTTTTTTTTTACACAGGATATCATCACTGATACATTATAATTTAAAATTCTGTGTTTCTAACGATTCGCTCAAGGAAGATAACTCTAGCTCAAGGCATGCAACTCTAGCTATCTTTATACGCAATGTGTACCATTTCCTTCTCAAATTAATATCATATACATTTATAACACAAAAACATTGTCTGAAATCGGCTAAGATTTTTTTATATACTTAAATTTAAATATCCTTCGGTATAAAAATAAAACTACTGCAAAATAAAAACTGTCAAACAAAAATGTCGACCAATATAAACAAATAAGCTTAAAAGTATGAATTTTTTTACATACTGGGGATCCTGAAGTGTAAACGGTTTATTTTGAACGCCTATTTATCTATACAGGTCATGTGAATTTTTTTTCTATGCAGAACCTTCTGGGGATTTGAATGAATCTAAAATTTATCTCATGAATGTTGTAATTTTATTTTGTATTGTTTAACCGTCAAATACTGAAGAGAAAAATGAAAACACACACACATGCACACACAGATTCACCGAAGGTAAATAACTTTATTCAATAAATTAAACTTCACCTACCGGAACTTCCAGTGCATAACAACTTTATTTATTTTTGTCCAAACGTTAAGATAAAGAACGGAATTGAATAATCTAAAACAGGATATTTTCTATTCTATATACGCAAACAGGCAGAGTCTCTATCGGTATCGCTAAGATTCTTTTATATAGAAATTAGCAAGCTTTCCAACGTTGTTCGGTCCTAAAATACGCATAAATGTAATATTTTAATTCATGCAGATTTGGTATTTATTACAGAACCAATTCTCTATTGATTATTATCCAATATATAGTAATGTTACAGCATTAGTCGTTATTTATCACTACAGTTTCATTTCCGTCTGAGCTACCGACAGTTGGATACGAAAAGTTAAAACTTAAGCGACTTTGAGCAATGAATGTTTCGTTTTGCGCATGTGCAAAAGAAACAACAGAAGTAATGCTTTACCTAACTTACCTCGCCAAGTCCAACTGTTTTGTTTTGAATTTTGACCTCTTATCAATTTTTTCTGGCTAAAAAAAAAAAAAAAAAAAATCAAAGGTGTGCTACAGTTCCAAATACACTCTATATCAAATTTCAACTCAGTAGATTAAATATTCAGAGAGAAGTTTGGTAGAGACTTTTCACACACATACACTGACAAGGTCACTTTTACATACGCATATTTATATATCTAAGAAGGCGAGAATGCGTATATGTGTGTGAGGACACTTCTCAACTTATATGCTTAACAGATTTTTGATCTACACACTTGGAATTTGATATATACGGTATTTAGCCATGTGTAAAACTTTTTAATCCCTTTTCATCCTAAAAAGGGCTGCTAAGTAGTAAAAATTGAAAAATTGGTACGTGGCTGACCTCCAGATGTTTTCTGTTTTCAATTGTTTCACGACTGCGCATGCGCACTTGTGAAATAAGACAGCTTCCGTATGAGTTAGTTTGAAAACGCTCTCTCAAAGTCATGTCAACATGTAATGGTTATCGTACCTGATTGTCTTTGTGTTTTAGTTTCGATCTCAGCTCGAGTATTTTTTTTTTACAAGAAGTGAACTATTTAGAAA
This sequence comes from Euprymna scolopes, assembly GCF_053919585.1. Taxonomy (NCBI): domain Eukaryota; kingdom Metazoa; phylum Mollusca; class Cephalopoda; order Sepiida; family Sepiolidae; genus Euprymna; species Euprymna scolopes. The sequence goes on from NC_136490.1 coordinate 153,671,594, forward strand.
AAAAAGCAACACAATACTCGCTTTCATATGTCTCAGTTTCGTTCCGCTTTTTTACTTCATCTTTTTTAAAAAAATAATTTAACGCTACGTTTAATCCATACGGTATTTCTGTTCATAATGAATGAGAATTCTGTATTAATTAAAATATAATATTTATGCGCATTTTACGACCGGGCAATTCCAGGCGACCTGCTAGTATATACATATTTCCATGTGCTGCAACATTACCATCTAAAATTATACACAATCATGCAAAATCTAGAAACTATGCAAAAATAGAATTCTTTTTTTTAAATTTTTTTTTTATTACATTTTCACCCCAAACAAGGCAAATTGCCACTTTAGTGTAGGGGGCTACTATCAGAGGCAACAACTACTGGGGTACTATGTAGGGATTTGGGCAGCAAGGTGTCGGTTAACGTTACACTTGAACTTCTGCACGTCAGTACTGTTGGGGAAGCAGGGACCTGGAATGGAATTCCAGAGTCTAGCGGTTTGGGGAAGAAACTATTGGAGTAAAAAGGTCTTTTACATCTAGGGATCTCTACAGTGTGGGGGTGGGATTTAGCAGCCTGTCGGGTTTGTCGAGGGTGCTCACGTCGTGGGGGCACAAGCGATTGCAGTTCGTCAGAGCATTCGCCACTAAAATACTTGTAGAAAAGGCAGAGGGATGCAACATTTCGCCGATGGGACAGGCTGAAGCTTAGATGCCAGTTCAGGGCCTATCAGGTTTGCGACTCTCTTTTGAACCTTGTCAAGGAGCGAGAGACTATTAGTAGATGCACCAGCCCAGATGTGGCAGCAATACTCCATACATGGGCGAATGGTGGCCTTATAGAGGTACAGGATACTTTAGGGTGTTAGTAGTTTTCTAGCACGGTAGAGAGAGCCCACCTTTCTTGCAGCGGCCCTGGCAATGCCTTCAATGTAATTGTTCCAACTCATGTTTCCTGTGAACGTTAGGCCAAGGAGTTTGAAAGATGGACTCTCAGATAAAGAGTCGTTGGCCATTGCTATGGGTGGTAGAGAGGGTTTCTTGTAATTATTGAATGAAACTAGTTTAGTCTTGGCAGCATTGAACGCGACCAACCATTTTTGTCCCCATTCCACTACAGATTGGAGGTCTTCCTCTAGTGTTTCTGCCATTTCTTTAGAAATGTGTTCATTCGTCTTCCTGTCGTGCCTGCCATAGAGTGTAGTGTCATCAGCATATATACCCATCTCAGAGGCAATGTTGTCGGGGAGGTCATTTATGAATATCAGGAACAATAGAGGTCCAAGAATAGAACCCTGGGGCACCCCCGCATTTATATCATATTGTTTAGATGTACGACCGTCGAGGACAACCTGGATTTTTCTCTTATCTAAGAAGGATTTAATTATGTTAAGTATTCTACCAGTGATACCGTATGATCTGATTTTACTGAGGAGACCCTCATGCCATACCCTGTCAAAAGCCTTAGATATATCTAGAGCTACCGCTCTGCCCTCCCCCGCGTTGTCCAGTGAATGGTATATACGTTCAGAGATTACAGTTAGGATGTCTGCTGTGGAACGGGCTTGTCTAAATCCATATTGTTTGTCAGTCAGTAGTTTAGCATCTGTAAGATGATGGACTAGAGCATGGTTAATTATGGTCTCAAATATTTTGGCAAAAAGTGGGAGGAGGCTAATGGGGCGATAATTTGATGGGTCTGTCCTTTCGCCAGAATTCTTGAATAATGGTACAACAGAAAAAGTTTTCCAACAGACTGGAAAGCAAGCTTCATTAAGCCATTTGTTGTAGAGTTTGGAGAGAACTGAAGCTACTTCGGCTGAGCACTTTTTTAATAGCACAGCTGGGATAAGATCGGGTCCACATGCTTTTGAGGTATCAAGGTTTTTTATGATAGCATGCACCTGAGCAGGGGTGGTTTTCAGATCGTCTAGTGTGGCGTCTGTCCGCATAGGAAAGCCAGGTAGGGGTTGGTTGGAAGGGTCCAGTGTGGAGTTTGAGGCAAACCGACTGGCAAGCATGTTAGCCTTGTCGGTTGCCGAGGAGACAACCTTGTGATTGTTGGTTCGTGGGGGAATCGTTGATTGCCCATTATTTACTACACTGTTGTAGATTTTCCAGAAGTCTCGAGTTCCTAGTTTTTGTGCTTCGATGCGCTTTTTAGTGGTTTCTGTAAATTCTCTCTTAGCTGTCGCTATTTCTTTCTTAACGTTATTTCTAGCTTCTATATACTTCAGTCTGTTTGAACTGGACTTATGTCGGTTAAACCTACGGTATGCATGCTGCTTCTGAGCAATGGCAGTTGCACAAGTCGACGTAAACCATTGGGGAGAGTGGGGCTTACTATAAATTTTCCGCATGGGAACATGCGCTTCGATTGCAGTTTTGAACCAGTCAGTGGTCTCGTTTGCACATTGTTCAGCAGGGAGAGAGAAAATATTTCGCCATGGAGCATCTCTAATTAGTTCCCTGATGGCTTCCCAGTCAGCCTTATTATAATATCTCGTTGTTTTGAGCACTGGCTCTTCAGTTTTGGGTCTAGAGTTTAGGGCGATTTCAACCATTATCACTGCATGATCAGCGTTCCCGAGTGGGCTGTGGGCCTTCGTTATGCAGTCATCGGGAACTGTGGTCAAAAACAGATCTAGAAGTGATGCGTGTTGTTCTTCCTGGTTAGGGAAACGGGTTGGAAACGTAACAATTTGTGATAGGGAGTGAGATATAGCAAAACTATTTGTTGTGCTGCCCGCTGCATCTGTGTGAGTAGAGAATCCAAGCCAGTTTTTGTGGTGGACATTAAAGTCACCAAACACATGTATTTGTGCGCTAGTGTCGAGGGACAGTGCCGTGTCTATGCTGTCAGAGACTTTGTTTATTATGGAGTAGTCCTGAGTCGAGGGAGAGCGGTAGAGAAAATAATATTAGCTAATATTGTGTTGCATGTTTAGTCTAAAGTACATAAAGGCTTGATCATCTGTTTCTAGGTTTGCTTCTCTAGTCAAGGGAAGGGTATTACGAATGTAAACTCCAAGTCCGTGCATATGTCTGTCAGAGTCCTTACGGCAGAGTGGGAGATATCCAGGCATGTTAAAGTGGTTAGAGGGAATGGAGGAGTGTAGGTTAGTCTCACTTAGTGCTAAGATATCCGGGGTATTTGTTAAGAGAAATGCTTCAACATCAGCTAAGTTAGTTCTAAGCCCACGGATATTTGTGAATGAGAGCCTCAAGGGAGGAGGCAAGTTGAATTTGTTTGTCCCTGATCCTGGTTTAAGCTTATTTTTAGATTATACTGTCGTCATATTTTTTTTAAGAGTTTCGGTAAGGGGGAGCGAAACAAGAGGTTATGCGGAGCTTCAGACATGCATCACAAGTAGACCATCAGCTGACCTTTCTCCAATTAGGATTGTGGCCTTAGGAAAGCCCACCGGGGATGAGTGCAGGGTCCCTTTCCGTGCGCGTCATGGCACTACAAACAACCCGATATTATTCAACTGTTGATGGAGCAGCCGCTCTAAGCGCTCCAAAGAGTTAGGGCCCCTGTACTACCAGTCGGGAACAGCAGCCAGTAACTGTCAATCCGGTACCCTCAACCCTTTAGAAGAAGGTCAACCCAATCTAATCGCTCAGTCATATCTTATACTCCAGCACTCCCAAATGTTCAGTTTTAGGGGTGGGGCGTGCTGGGAATGGGGAAGAACGGCGTTCATTGTCCTAGCCAGGAAACAAGATCTACCGCTGGGTGTTTCTGTCGAATCACTGAGATAGTGTCTCTGCGCTTGACTAATAGGCAAAGAAGGAGTATGGAAGCCGGGCGATAGACAGAGCCTATCTACTCCTTAAGCAATTTAGGTTTGCAAACCGGTGAATTTGTTTGAGCCACCAGCTCTAGGAAGGTTGTCATCCAAGACTGAAGAGGCCTCTTTCCCCTTTGGTTTAGTTTCAGAGTTTTCCTTCTCCTAGACAGATTATCTTGGAAGACCTACTGGATCCGTCAGCCCCGAGAGGGGTTTCTCCGCGCCTAGGTTCTAATCCAGGTATTTCTGCGACCCCGCGTGGTTAGTGTTACTGGGTTAGTTTGTGGGGGATTATATCTCTACTGATTAGTTACACTCCTCAAAGTGATTTAGGGACATGCTATTTACTTGTTAATGGACAAAGGGGGTTGGTGAAGTTCATGCAGTGTAAGCGTCTATGATTGTAAGAGGGCTTGTTAGGGAGGAGATAATGTGATTTTAGTCTTACCCCTTTTTTATTATTTTATTTATGTTAGCTTAGGTCTAGGATAATGTTACAGCATGAGTAGGTATTAAGAATTGAGCTACGAGTTGTGCCCGAGCTAGCGATTCCACTACAGATGCGGGGCAATGTGGGAGTTTAGTGGCTGATAGGTTGGAAGGAGTAGATTGTTAGCGTTCAAGAGAAGAGGGGTTATTTATTTACAGATAGATTTCCATTAGGATTTGAGTTACAGGTAAGGTTTAGTTTGAAGAATGGGGGAACTTTTTTTTTTTTTTTTTGCATGCAGGTAAGACAAACGCAATCGTCTTGGAGGTAAAATGTATAAAATTTTGTAGCTAGCTATTAGGGTTTTTTCTCCCAGTTATAGGAACAGCTAGTTCGTTGGGATTTGGAATTGTAGTCATTAAGGTCAGGCGCAGAGTGTTGCATCTACTCAGAAAATTAGCCCTAGTATCACAGCTGGGATTATGTATATTGCAGTTACAAATATAGTGACAGTTAAATTTTGAGCCACGTGCAGTGGTTTGGTATGGTATGGGTATCATGGAGGACACTTTAATACAAGCAAGCGTACGGTGATTGCATATATTAAGTATACTACTTAAATAAAGTTCTTCTGTCTTCTATAGTAGAAAGAAAGGTATTTCTAGCTCTGTTCTGTATTTTTGTATAGACTATTCGTTTCTGAGTAAGTTCTGTTCACAAAACGGCTCGCATGGAACTAAAATGTTAAAGACCATTTCTACGCATATGTAATTAGAATGCATTAAATAAATAAATTTAAAGAGAAGGTATAAACAGTTGGTTAAGGCTAAAAGAGGAAAAATAAATAAATAAATTCAGCCTAATAGTGTAAAAGAACCATTCATCTAATAAGTTATAAACATATAAATAACTAATTAATTAAGGCTCATTTTTTTTTCAAAAAAATATGCAATTAATAAACCTTCATGTAGTCGCTAGCATATCCATGACTGAGTACATTAAGAAGTTCGTTTTTTTAATAATTTTGAAATAGAAAAGTAGGCTTTTAATATCAATGTCCGAGATAGAAAAGTCATTTATAGATGTATATAGATAGAGGATTCACCGCTTACTTAGATAAAAAGCCACTCGAGTATAACAGATATGCTTATAAGCTAGACGACGCACAGCACCATGAGAGAATTGAAAAAAAAGACGAAATGGTTAAGATATAAGAAGATGAATCGTAAAGTGATTTGGTGATATTGTACTTGAAGACGACCATGTTTAATTTGAAGGGAAGCTTTTCTGTGGTTATGTGAACCACAGATGGGACGTTTTTTGAGGGAAAATTTTATTCAGTAGAAATTTTGTTTGATTTTAGGTACACAGATGTTGAAAGGCAAATTGTTTGCTGTTATATTAACGAGCACAGTTCTTTGTTTTACAGGGCAACCAGAAACTATAGCTTAGTCGTGCACTTAACATGAAAATAATCATATCGTGGAAAAATATAGAGTGAAATGATAAAATTGTCGCCCTAGAAAAGACATGATTCCAGTTCCGTTTGATGAAATCCTGTTTTCTTTTTTTGTTGTTGTTGCAGACCATCTACTAATTGGCCAGTTGTGTAGAAATCCCAAGAGCGATAAAATCCTTCTATTATGTCTGAAACTAACGCAATGTTCAACATGCGAGATCAGAGATGCGCCGCTGTACAACTCATGTTCTTTATCGATCAAAGTTATGGCAGCAGGACTATTGCCAGCACCCCCAAAACGCATCACTGGATTGCCACGAATAACAGGGACGCTCCCAGGATGATGCAAACAAAGTTTACGTCCACGGTTATGGTCTTTGATGTTGTTTCAAGTAAGCGTCATATCTTCGAAGTCGGCTTGAAAGTCAACACGAAAGAGTACTAGGATGGGTTGAAGAGTGTGGTGATCCCCTGATGCAATCTGATGGCCACTGACAAATCCTGGGTGTCGCAACAGGACTCGGCGCCGGCTCACAAGCCCAAAAAGAGACCCAGGCTTGACTTCAGAAGGAATGCTATGGCTTTGTACCTTTTTTTTACATGGTGGTCACCACTTATCAAGGCCCGGAAGCCACTCAGGGATAAGGGTTATTGCAAGTACAGTACGTTAGTGTGGAGATTTGGTGAAGTGTTTACTTAAGGGAGAGGTTTATTAGGAATTTGTTAACGTTGGACTCGGAGACATGCAAATTGTAGTCAGGTTGGAAGCAGGCAGACGGAACAGAGTTCCACAGGCGTGCAGTTCTAAGAAAGAAGCTTTGTTCATGGAATCCACGTTTTGATTTAGGCACAGATAAAGAGTGGGGGAAATTTTTCACAGTGGATTCAGCTAGATGGGTGTTTTTCGTGAAAGATTGGCAAGGGGGGATCAGAGATTGGAGTTCAGACGAGCACCTGCCATGGAAATAACGATAAAACAAGGATAGGCTCGCAACGTCTCTTCTGTGGGAGAGAGATTGTAGGGTAGAGAAAAGGGCATCCCCCACTAAGCCACGAAGTCTATTTTATACTCTGTCAATGCAGGATAGGCTATTTTTAGCAGCTCCTGTCCAGATATGGCAGCAGTATTCCATCCTTGGACGTACTTGTCTTTTATATAGATAGAGAATTGCATCCGTAGTGAGATATCTTCTGGAGCGGTAGAAGGATCCCACCATCTTTCCAGCGACCTTGGCAACAGACTTGATGTACGTTCCCTTTCAGATCAGGAGTAAAAAACAGACCCAGAAGCTTGTCAAAACACGAGGCCTCACCCAGACGAGAGCCATCCATCACAATTGATGCCAGCTGGGGATCATAGCGTTGATGTAAGGATAGGAGTTTGGTTTTAGATGCATTAAAGGTAACCAGCCACATATTCCCCTACTGAACCACGCGCTCGAGATCAGAGGAGAGAGAGTCAGAGAGAACTTTGTCATTTACACCCTTTGATATGTTGCCGTAGATGGTCGTGCCATCAGCATAGATGTCAACGAATGATTTAAGTATGTGTTTAGGGAGGTCATTGGAAGAAAGTTGGGCCCAGGATTGACCCTTGAGAGACTCCAGCATTAATACTGCAGGCCTTTTATTTTTGTCAATCGACCACTACTCTTATGAGCCTATCGGAGAGAAATGATTTAATGATTGAGAAAACATTTCCAGTTATACCGTAGCTGGAAATCTTGTGAAGTAGGCCCTTATGTCATACCTTGTCGAAGGCTTTTGATATGTCAAAAGCAATTGCCATAGAAAGGAAGCCTTTGTCAAGAGATTCACCAATCCTGTGAGATATAACCGTTAGCACGTCTGCGGTGGATCTTGCAGAGCGGAAACCATATTGTGTGTCACTAAGAATATTGTTTCTGCTGAGGTGGTTTACTATTTCTCTATTTAATATGGATTCCAGCAACTTACTCATAACACACAGGAGACTTATTGGTCTGTACTGAGAGGGAGATGACTTATCATCTGAATTCTTAAATACAGGGCATAATGATGAGGTTTTCCAGGGAGTCGGAAAGCACTTCTCCTTAAGGCAACGTTTAAACAGTTTAGTAAGTATGGGAGCAAGTTCTGGTTGAAGCTTTTATAACACTATAATTGGGATGCCGTCAGGCCCAGTTGCTTTACTGGAATAAAGGTTCTTGATTAGCTTGGCGACCTCATGCACAGGTATTTGTATGTTACCTAGCGTGTTCTGTGTTATAGGAGGAAATATGGGGAGTTGATGGCCTTGGTCGCATAGGGTAGAATTAGCTGCAAATTTCTTTGCAAATAGTTTGGTTGGTTAGTTGTTTTGTTTTACAGCATATCAACCCTTTTCAGGTTATTTAATGCCGATTCGTGTGATTTTGAACAACGATTTTTTAATATAGCATATTTGTTTTTTTAAGTCGTATTCTATTTAACCCATAGTTTGGACCCTAACAGGTGCTACCACTCCGGGTCAGAGTGAACCTGGGAGCAATGGCAATCAAAGGGTGGCTCCACACTCCCTAAGGCCTGCAAGCTGGGCCCCTCACCATCGGATATAGTTTAAGGTCATATCCAGGACCGCAAATAGTTTGGCCTTCTCTGACGCTGACGAGATGACTTCCGGTCCATTGATAATGGGAACCAAGCCGCTGATCAGATGACTTCCGGTCCATTGATAGTGGGAACCAAGCCGCAGATCAGCTACTTTGGATTTAACAGACTGGGCATATAGCTCTCTTGCATTTTTATTACTCTTTTACAGTGGTTTCTGGCGTTCCTGAAAGCAGCTTTAGTCTCAGTGCATCTATTAAGTTAGTAGTTATGGAAAAAGTGATTTCTGTGCGCGATAGCAGCAGTACATTCTGGGAAGAACCATGGCTGGCTGTTAGGTTTTTGTTGGAATTTTTTAGATGGTATGAATTGGTCTATGCCTACAATTAACCATTCGGTCAGATCTGATACTATAGAGGACACATCTTTTTTAAACATGGAATGCAGAGGTAAATCAGATATGAATGTACGGAAGCTTTCCCAGTCAGTCATAGAGTATCGGTGTACAGTACGGTGGAGGGGTACGTCTGGGGACTTATTACATTTCATTTTTATCTTAACTGATACGACTAGGATACTAGTAGAGAATGAACAGAACATGAACATAGCTCAGGGGAAGTTGAGAGAAAAAGGTCTAGGAGGCTTGCATATTGACCTGTAGTATCGGGCACACGGGTCGTTTCGCGAACAATCTGAGTGAGGTCATAAGCAATGGCAAAATCATTACAAAACCTCCCCTCGTCGTCTGTCTTATTTGAATGGGTCAGCCATTCCATGTTATGGATGTTGAAGTCACCACAGATGTGGATGTTAGCCGAAGGATGAGCAGACAGGATGTGGTCTATTTTCTCAGATATACTCTTAAAGATAGTAACTCCGCTGTTATGGGACCGATACATTGCATATATAAATGCAGTGGTGTAAGCAAGTGCAACCCGGAAGCACATATAGGATAATTAGGATCTTCTCTAGAGATATCTCTGCCACACGGGAAGCCATCTTTAATGTAGGCACATATTCCATGCCCATGGCGATATTGGGGGTCAGATTTAGCTGTTAAGTTAGAGTATTCGTTAATTTTGAACTCATCTAGGAAGTGGTCGGCCCTATTCCAGTTTCACTTAGAAAGAATATGTCCGGTTTTGTCTCCTGTAATTGGGTTTAAACCTCTGGAAGGTTGGAACGTAGACCCCTGATGTTGGAGAAGGAGACCTGGTAGTAGGGTTCTACGTTGGAGGATGGCTTCTAGGTTTATTCGAGTTTTTTTCTGGAGATAATTCATGTTGAGGTTTTGTGTCGGCATACTTAGTTAGAGTAAGAGAGAAAAAACAGGAAATTTTGTTTTTGTAGCACATGAAAAGGTAAAGTATGGCATCGAGAGGCCCAACCAGAGACTACTGCATGGTTCAGAATCCATTCACCAAATGGCAATACAGCAGTCCCAGTACTTTGCGCCTGCTGATAGGACAGCCTCCTTAGTGCTTAATCCAAGGTTCGGGTCCCTGACTATCAGGCGGATAACGTTAGCCCAGACAAAACGTTTACCTCCAGCAACCTTACTAGTGACATGGCCACAAGGATAGACATAGAGATAGAAAATTTCCGACATCTAAGACTACTGTTCACCAAGTACTACCGACCTTTAAAGCAGCTTTTTCTTCACCTTTGTCAGAAAAATCACTCATTTGAATGAGGACTGAGGGACAAAAAAGGAGAAGCGAGAGTTACTGGAGCTGCCGATAACACATCCACTGTATTATCTACTCTCCATTAAAAAAAGGGGGGAGGAGGGGAATGGTTACAAGTGACTTATTAATGTCTAAGTAGTAAAGTCCGGTGCTAAATTATCAATTCAGGACACTTTTGATGATAATCTCCCCTCCCATATTAATGGGTGGAAGTTTTTTTTATCAATTTGTAAAGTCGGCTTAATATTAATTTACATTTGAAGTTAGATAATTATTCAATAATTATTTATTTAGGAGGTTCGTTTTCATAGGTGACTTTTACTTTGCTAATGTCACTGTATTATATTTCGAATATAATTGAAAATAAGACTAACTATATTAGATGGTTTGATTGGCTAGCTAGGAATCACGCATTTCCAATATAAGCAAGCTTGCAGTAATAGTATATATTAAGTATATTACTTAAATAAAGTCCTAACTTTATCTACTGAAATAGAGAAAATAATTCCCGGCATTTTGTTTTTTTTATCTCTAGTTTACTTTGTAGCATGGGTGAGCAGTATTTTGCCTGTTTCAACTGTAGTCGCGAAGGGGGGGGGAGTGACGAATAAGACAGGAAACGTAAAGACAAGTAAATACATATACATAAAACAAGAAAAACAAGTTTAAACAAGGTAACATGAAAAACATTTGTTAGGATGAATTTTAAAAATATTTAACGTCTGTTTGCCATAATGGTTCGCCGTCTTTTGCCAACTGGCATATTGTCGTGTCTTTCTAGAGCGTAAGAAGATTTCTATTTCCGGATAACTCTCACTGACTCGACTCCTCCCCCGACCTGAACCCACAAAACTACTTCGTTTGGTCATACGTTGAGAACATGACTAACATAACCTCCTACAGCACCAAAACCAACTTGATTGCTGCCATCCGCCGAGTATTCGCCGAGTATTCGCCGAGTATTTGCCGAGTACTCGCCAAGCTCCCGCCGGCACTTGTGGAAAAGGCATGCTGCCAGTTCCGGATCGGTATCGAGGCGGTGATTGAGGGTGAAGCCGGCTACATTGAATAGATGTTAGTTCTACTACACAATCAAGTTATCTGAATTGATTTGATATTATACATTAAATCCATTGCGCTTTCTGCTTCTTGTGAAACTGGTTCACGCTATCGCTAGAAACACTTTCTAACGGGTAAGTCTATATTCTATCACTAAAAATGTACTATTAAACCATTATAGAATACTGTTACAATATTTAAATTGTTGAATCTCTGCCCCATTTTATGGTTCTTGATAAGGGACAGAAACATATCTATAATTTGATTAGCTCTAATTTATCTTCATCTCTGCAACATCTCTCGCACAGACGTGAAGTCGTAGGTGTGTCAGAAATTTCGTGAAAAATATTGAATAATTTCACCCCGTCTTTCCAAGCTTATAACTCCTCGAAAAAATGTAATTCAAGCCCTAATTTTTTTCAATTAAAGGGGCAAGGACCAAGGTTTCATAAAAAAAAACAAAAAAAAACTTCGGACTTTACAGGTAAGTTTCTAAAAACACTACTTTTTGTTTTAAATTTGAATATATTATTTATTGATATTTTATCTTCAATTTGTGATATATAACACTTTGGTGAGTAAATTAATTATTTACTTTTTAATAGACATTTCCAAATGGGAGGCGTGAATTAATTCGACCCCCTGTCTATCCAAGTTTATAACTACTCGAAAAATGTAATTCAAGCCCTAACTTTTTTTCAATTAAAGGAGCAAGGACCAAGGTTTCATTTAAAAAGAAAAAAACAAACAACGTGGTTAAAAAAGGTTTTAAACTTCGGACTTTACCGGTAAATTTCTAAAAAACACTAATTTTTTTGTTTTAAATTTGAATATATTATTTATTGATCTTTTATCTTCAATTTGTGATATATAAAACTTTGGTGAGTAAATTAATTATTTACTTTTTAATAGACATTTGAAAATGGGGGGCGTGAATTAAAAAAAAACGGTTGTCTAAAATATTATAATCGGTTTATTGGAAAGAACATAAAATTTCATATTGACCCTGAAAATATCGTAAAAATAGAATCAGTAGAAAAATTTTGATAGATTTTTAAAGTTTAAAAATTGAAAAATACTGAACTCGTAAAATTCAATTAATTTCATTACTGTTTTTTAAAAAAATAAAAAAAATATTTTTATTACTTTTAAAACAACTTTAATAGTTTATTTTGGAAGTATAATCCATAAAGAAAATAAACAACCCACTTTTAAAAGAGAAATTACGAGTTTTTTTTAATATTTTATTCGCAGTTTTGTGTTAGGGGTGTCAAAATTCCTACAACAATTCTGATAAATCTAGTGATGTTGTTAATGTCGAGTCAGATACTTTTGATCCAATCATTTGTACAACGCTCTTAGTAACAGATTTGATTTACGTCTCATATTTCAGAGTTGGCGTGGAAGTGAGTCCTGGGATCTGGTAAAAGTAAGTTGTTTCTTTAAGGAGAGAGTCATTTCAATTGAGGTAATATGGTGATTGAAGCGTTGGTGGTAACAAAAGATTCTCTATAGTTTTTTAAGCGAACGATATTTTTCCAAGAATTAATTCCTATTTTAGTCACGTCAATTATTTCGATTTTAAAACAAACGACGTCGAACATGAATTGCCGTCTTTATTCTTTCTTGGCTGTCTCAAACTGGAGTCCGGTTTCTCACTAATTCCTCCCTTTAATCAACCACATGTGTAATCATATGTAAATTACTGGCATCTAAGCAAAAAAAAAAAAAAAAAAATCCATCTACAAAATTATGTTTCTTTATTTTCCTTCTTCCCTCTCATATCCCGTCACCAGACAGGCCAAACAGAGGCGCGGTTGCTTGCGCGAATAATACCTTCTATTGCTTTAATATAATTCTAAACATATAATTATTGTATTTTTGTGAAAACGGATTTATTCGATTGTAGCTGACTTTCGCATTGCAGTCGATTATTTGGGCGAATACTTTGAAAGAATCTTGAGGTCGTAAATATACAAGATTAACTTGTAAGTCTCATTGATTTAAATCGAAATTTGTCAAAAAGATTAAATTTTTTTTGAAGCAAACTTTAAAAATTAATGGGAATTGATATTTTGACAAGCAAATTACACAATCTGTACAAAATTGTTATCATTGAAAAACAAAAACAAAACAATAAAAAACAATAAAAAGCAACAAAAACAAAAACAAATAAAAAAAACACAGAATATAATTGGAAAAATATCTGGAATTAAGAATACAACGAGGGAGGATCAGATAAGAAATCAACAACTGAGCGCTTAGCGGTGAGATGTTATTTAAAATTTTAGCGTGACAGACCAGCAACGATATCATGCAAAACTATAACGTGACAGGCGGTCATATAGGCAAAGGTTCTAAGGGATTAAATAGATGCATACAAAATTAGATCTGCCGGCACAATTTTTGTATTATTTGAATTTTTCTCCGTTTTTCTTTGTTGCCGATTTGTCACTTTTAAGTTTGGAATAGGAATTTCGTTTGAACTGGCACGTTTTAAAAAAATCTTTCTGTTTTTGAATTTTTGATATGAGAAATAATAATTCATATTATTTGAATAATTCGAACTACTGTTCTCATCTTGAGTGTTATTTCCACAACGTTTCGGTTGATGTAGTCTCAGACCTTCTTCATGTTTATTTTCTAGAACTCAGGAACATTTTTGTCAAACTCGGGAATCTTAAATGAATTTCGATCCCTTTAATTAATCCACGGGATTGTACACTCTTGACTATTCTGTCATGGCCGGTTAGAAGTGCTTACTCCTAAGCAGGTGAGACTCAAAATAAATTGGGAAATGAATTCTGCTCCGCCATGGCTGACGGAACGAGAGCATGCTACCCTCGTAGATTAAATAAAGAGTTTCATTAGACACCCAGTGCAAATATCTGAGTTAAACAGATAGATTCGTGAGTCTGACCCGAAGAAGATCGGAAGCTACACCGACTGAAACGTTGTGAATAAACAAGATAAGAACACTAGTTCGAATAATGTAAACAATACGAATCTAAAAATATGTGTTCATGCAATCTGTACGTTAAAAACAAAACAAAAAAACAAACAAGGCTTATTGCTACTTGGAATGTAACAGGCTACTGTTTGGTATCGTGTCTTACTTGGGACTTTGAGGAGCTAAGCAACAAGATGTCTGTTATTACATTTAAGAGAAGCAGGAAACAATAAAGGGAATTCGAACGTCTAGCAGCTCGAGGGGGAAAAACTATTGGAGTAGGACGCTTTCCGGCATCTCAATAATGAAGGGGTGTGATTTTGCTGTTTGCCTGCTTACTCAGGATTATGTACATTAAGGAGGCACAAGAGCTATCAGTTAATCATATCACATTCTATTAAAGTACTTGTAAAACAGTTACAGGGATGAGACGGTGTGGCGATAGGAGAGAGGTTAGATTGGTTGGTTGTTTTTGTTTTACGGCATATCAACCCTTTTCATGTTATTTAATGCCGAATTCAGTGATTTTAAAGAACAATTTTTAATAGAATATATATATATTTTTTCTAGTCGGTTTCTTTTTAACCCATTGACGGGACTCTAACAGGTACTACCACTTCAGGTCTGAGTGGACCTGGGAGCAATGGCAATTAAAGGGTGGCTCCACCCCCAAGCCCGCAAAATGGGGCTCCACCATTGGATATAGTTTAAGGTCATATCCAGGACCGAGAGGTTAGAATATTTGTAATAAAAATGCTATTTTAAACCTAAGCGTTACAGAGCGACAAAAATTGTATTTCATACTCAATTGCGAATGACCGACCGATAGGCAGCGCACCTTATACTAATAAAAGGACGTATCTAAAAAGGAAATGTTTGAGATACAGCCTTTCATAAAAATGAAAAGACGCACCTTGAAACAAATGACACTGATTCGTTTTGATAGAATCTTCAATTATTTGGAAACTTTTATTACTTTTTGATTGTGCAGTTATTTTTCTGTTGATTTGCAATATTTTCATTTGAAAAACGTCAAATTAAATATTTAAAGTCATCAGAAAAATAATAGATATACATTGGTAGGGAAGAAAGTTGTCAGGGGAATTAAATATACTCTAAAAATGAATCCGATTAATTTCGTTTTGTTGAGGCCACTCTCCCGTGCGCTTCCGACATGTTTAAATAGACCGAGATATACTGATGCTTGATGTGTGTGTAATTCTTAGTACTCCATATTGGCGTTAAGCACTACAACTCCTGTTCTCTGTATTTTCTCTTTTTTGTCCATGTCTTATTTAATGACCATTCTAGGCCACAACAGTTTTGTATTTATCATTAACTAAGACAGCTAATCAACGTTAAAGCAAAATAGATCTTCAATTGTTGCTTAAAAGAGAACTGCTTCTCAACACTTTGGAAACCGTCATTTGTTTGTCAAATATTTAATAACACTTGCATTTCAGTAAAGACCAATTAGTCTTCTGTGTGTTATGAGTAATTGCTTAAATCAGCGTTAAATAGTAAAATTATCAACCTACTCAGTGATAAACAATATGGTTGAGAGATCTGCAGCCGATGTACTGACTGTAATTTCACATAGGATCAGTGAATTTATCGACGATCGTTTCCTCTCCAAAGCAGTAGCTCTTCACATATCAAGAGGTTTGATAGGTTTTGGAATACAGATCTACTTCTGAAAATTTTCAGCTATGTAATATCTGGAAATGTCTTCGCAAGTATCGAAGTGATCGTCAATGAGCAAAAGTCCGAAGGTCACAGTATCAACGATGGCGTGCTCAGGAATAAATCCTGGGCTCAACTCTCTTCCTTATCGTCATCAATGATCTCCCAAATCACATTCCAAGTTCATCTGTCGACATATACGCAGACGACACTACCATCGGTAACAACACTTCCAAGATCTCCCTGAATCTCTCTTCCTTGACTTTGAGCACGTGGTGCATTGAGTCAAAAGGTGGTTGGTTAATTCTAACGCATCCAAAACCAAGCTTATGTCATTTCACCATAAACGCTTTGATTCCCACTTGGCCCCAATAGATATGAATGGTTCTTGTCTTAAAGAAGTTTCATACTTTGATAGGCTTTTGGGCCTGACCTACACCTACACTTCTGATTTGAAATGGAAGACCTATATAAAATCTCTTGCAAAAATCACTGGAAAAATTGTTGTGTCATTCTTCTGTTGAAGAAGGTATCTCACAATCGATGCAACTCTCCACTTTTATAAAAGCCAGATACGTACTAAAATTGGATTACTGTTGCGACATTTTGACAGGAGCATCACAGAGTGCAGAGCACTATATTCTGCCCTGACACAGTAAAAACTCGCTTCGAAACCTAATAAGCGATCTCATTCCCAACGCAATTCTGTACCTTTATAAGAGCCAGATTTGTCATATAATGAAGTAGTGTTGCTACATCTGGAGAAGAGCTGCTCAGAGCACCTATCCCACCATGGCAGAATTCAAAACCGGCCTCATAGTTTAGTAGGTGATGCATGTTTTCCCCTCTGTAACTTCTGTCCGACAGAAAAGACACCTGCCCGCCTGTGGAATTCTGCCCCACTAGTCTGTTTCTCAGCCAATTACAACATGGTTGTCTTCAATGGAAGATTCTCTGACGTATTCCAAGCCTATGCATCCCCTAGACATAAACCCGACAAGCAACAAAATTCCACATCTATAATGTAGAGATTCCTAAGGCCTTCTACTCGTTGGACTGCTTGACTTTAGAATTCTCTCCCGGGTCCTTGCTTCTCCAAATGTATTGTCATGCACAACTTTAAGTGTAATGTAAACAGACATTTTTCTGCTCAGCTCCCTATATAGTAGTTCTGCCACTTATGTCCCATATCATAGTCCTCTGCATCAAAGTGACAATGTGTCTTGTTTGGGGTGAAAAAGCAACAAATCCAATGTAAACAAGTTCTTGTTGACATGCCCCTTAAATAATCGAATTGTACCCAATTTCGACTACAGTGACCACATTACACTCATTAACTGTTATCTTCGATTGGTTTTTGGGCCTTAATAAGTGATGACTCTCTTATGAAAACAAAGATATTAAGTAGTTTGTATTATAACTAGAGCACTCCATTTACAACCGAAATTCTGCTGTTTGAAATGAACCTATTATTTAGTTTGCAGTTTTTATAATAGAAAACTGTACACATGCGTAAATGAAACACATTAATGTAAATAACGCATATTTGTCATTTCTACTCCAAAGAATTTACAAGCTTTCTAAATTTTAGATATTATATATCCGGGTTTCTGGGGCAATATCGATCAACAAAATGCTAACTCTGTGAGGTTTTGATTTGTAGTTTTATAGTTTTAGCAAGACACACATACATACATACATACATGCATGATGATTGCTGCATCTTTCCAGATGGTCGCCGTTACATTGAGTTCTCCCAATCTCGTCATTCATGCCATCTTAGATGACTCTGCTGTCCCACCGCAGATTTGCACATCTTGAAGCAGATGTGACATACAAATTGAGCAATATCAACTGAGTTGACTTCTTCTAGAAGTTGAAGGGTATTCCTATGAACAATCATATGTTTTCTCAAACCAGCAGTAGACTTTCAAACTTTGCTACATGTTAAACAGATCGTTTGGTTCGGACTAATAGATGCAGTGTTTACCTAAATAGGAGTTTTGTGCGACGTAAGTTGGTTGACGTAGCCAGCTTTTGATAAAAGCACTCGTTCACAAGTGTCGCATTTACAGCTCTGTGTGACATGATTAAGACCATCAATTAAACCTTTCCGAAGCTCTCGTTTCAGATTGCTGTGGGTCTGCTTTCTTTTGTCTAAAGCATCACGACATACAAGCTTTCGCAACTTCGGCCTTTGCAGAGTAAGTTCTTTTCATGTGTCAATGTCGATTTGTAAGACTTTCAAACTATTATTTGTAGAGTCCCTGAATATCCTCCACAGGCTTGTGTTGAGGGCGCTTGCTATTTTTCAGCTCCCCACAAAACATTTACTTTCGCAGTCTACAATCTTTCATTCGACCCAGATGGCCCACCTAACGCATGTGAGGTATGATTAAAATGGTCTCAACACTAGAGCAACATGCTCTCACAAGGACTTCACTATCGGGTACTTGTGCTTGCCACTTGATGTTCAAGCATTTTTGGTGAAATCGTCCAAGCCATTTAATGTGCCTTCGATGCAATGTTCATGTCTCAGATGAATACAGCAGTGTGGTTAGCACACCGGTCTTGTAAACACAGATCCTAATCCTGTCTGTGATTCCACGATCAGACCACACTCTATTCTCTCACCTTCCACAAGCTATATATGCCTTCTGAATTCGTCTGCGGATTTCAGTGTTGAGAGAGCCATCCATCGACAGAGAACTATCAAGCTAGACAACCGAATCAACTACTCCTAGTCTAGCACCACAAACTACGATATTCGGCTCCACGTATGACTGGCCCGGTGCAGGAGTGAACATAACCTTTGTTTTAGACGGATTGATCCTCAGACCAAAGGCAGTGCAGGAGTCAGCAAAGCTATCCATTATATGCAGCATATCAGTCTTAGTGTGCGACAAAAAAACAGCATCGTCTGCATACAGTAACTCCTTGACCAAGACATGATGCAGCTTGGTTGTGGCATTAAATCTTCTAAAATTAAAAATGCGACCTGTGATTCGAAACTTTAACATGACACCCTTATCGCAATCCCGAAACGCGTGAGCAAGTAGAGCAGTAAAATATATAGAGAAAAAAGGTAGAGGCAGGAATATCACCTTGTTAGGCACCATTGTCAACTGGGATTTCATCAGTAACCTGTTTAACAGAAGTTGTGCGAGAACTTTCCCAGCAATTCCAAAAGTGTGATCCCACAGTAGTGGTCACAAACATTCTTCTGTACCTTTCCTCTAAACAGGGTCACCAAGACACCATCAATCCAATCCTGTGGAACAGGAGCACCTGCGCAGATTTTCTCAACAAAACCAAAGATAGCATTAGCAATATTCACATCTCTAATCTTAAGAAGTTCCACCAGTACACCATCCAAACCAGGTGCCTTGTCACCACTGACTTGTGCGATAGCCATCTGCACCTCATCCAACCCTAACCCTAACCCTAACCTCATCTAGACTAGGCAAACGATCCCTTCTGAATATGATATCACATTGTGGTAGGCTATCAATTGCATCATTATCCACTGCTGAGGGATTGTGAAACACATCAGTAAAATGCTCTTGCCATCTTTTCAAGATATTTTCTTGATCCTTAATGACAACAGAACCATCTTTTGACATCAGAGGAGATATTGAAGAGGTAGGAGGACTAAATACGTGGCACAGGAGTCCATAAAATTCCTTTGAATTCTTTGCGTCAAACGCTTTTTGGATCTGCATGTTATATTCATTCACCATTGCTTTTTCATTTTTCTTTATAAAAGACAAAAGACAAAAAAAAACAGAAATGCAAGAAAGATATGCAATTAAACACGGTTCTATTTATAATTGCTCATGACACATTCATTTGCAATTATTACTGCTTGCATCATTAGAGTAAAACAACAACTTAAATAACTTGTAAATGTAAAAATAATCACTATTATAAAAATGTGAGAAATTAGTTGACCAATACTTATTAAAAAGGCATACGATTGTTTATTTGATAGCTAGAATTAACAACACAATGATAACATTTTATTAATGACATAAGATTATGCTTTCTTTATATATATATGTGTGAAAACTGTCTATATCAAAGGAGGAAGTAATGCATAGGAGAAGGGTATCTTAATGAATGAACATTTATTAATCACTAAAGACGGAGGAGATTATGCTTGGGAGTATGATCTCATGATAACAGAACAGATACCATACTTCTCATTGCGGTGAAATGAGCGTTGAAATATAGCATTTTAGTCTAAAATAATAATAATAATGGAAGCTCCATTTCGTTTCATATTTCTCTGTTTCAATTCTTTTATTTTACGGCATCTAAAAAAATTTTCAAGCAGCACTTAATACATTTATTAATCTCAATATTTTCAAATAATCAATACATTCTATCTTGTATATGAATATGTTTTTGTAGGCATATATTCTGTAAATTAGTAGCTGGCAAGTGATGAATTTTACTTAAACCGTATATAGGGACATGACACATTGCTTTTTTGGATATCGCTTAGAAGCTCACTATGACCAGGTCATAGTGAGCTTCTAAGCGATATCCAAAACCCTTCAAGTCCCTAAATTAGGACCTAATCACGGGCGTAGTTTTATGCTATATGCATGAGAAAAGGCGGTAGAAGAGGGTTAAGTAGTTGATCAGGTTAGGGAAGTAGAGGAGGTCGAATACATAAAACGGACTGCAATAGATGGGTTTTGGGTACGATAGTGACTTTTCGACATTGTCAAATTTACGTGCACCCGTCGGCTTTTAATGAGGAGAAAATATAGCCCAGTAAAAGGATTGAATTGCCTCGCTCTAGAAAGATTTCTCTCTCGTTATTTTTTAATAATTAAATGATGTGTCTTGGATGAATTCTATTAAACTCAATACTCATTGATTTTCTCTGATCGAGCAAACCCCCAGAAAAAATCACTTAGAATCTCATAATAATAAATAGTTTACTAAGTTTAAAAAGTCCGACAGATTTATATATATATATATATATATATATATATATATATATATATATATATATATATATATATATATAGAGAGAGAGAGAGAGAGAGAGAGAGGTGGGGGAGAACGAGCGAGAGAGGTATGTATTCATAATGTATTATTGCTACATATATTCATGCATTTTTCTAACGTCTTACATGTGAATTCATATTTTATTTTGCTAATCGCTAAAAAATTTAGTTTCACTTTTTCAGTGGCCTTCTTTTTGATGCTTGGTCTAAACATTCCAAAACTGTATCAGTTCTAAGTTAAATTATAACCAGAATTCTAACCAAGTTTGGTAACGATCCAAACGCTAAACGGTTCACATCAAACAAACACGTTTACAAACTCGACTGAAAACATAATCTCATTCGCGTGATAACAATGGAGTAGTGAACGATTAAAAACGCGGGAAAATAATTATCATTCAATGCCCAACTGAAAATGAGAAAATTATGGCAATTATAGAACAAAAGAAAAAAGCGAGTAAAATCGTTAAGCGACCCAAACTTATTCCACTGGAAATAAATGATAATGTCTTTGTTTTTATTCTAGATAAATGAAATAAAAATGCATGAGCGTCAGTTTCCTTCGAGGAAGTTTGCAAATTTTACAACGGAGAGAGTATTTAAAATGAATTGGATCGTATGATTCGATTTCGCTATCATCTTACGTTCGTTTACTTCATTACACGTTTTCATGGTCATTGATGGATACTTTTGGAAAATCGAATCTCGCTTAAATGACTTTAAATTCGATCTTTCCAGTCAGCCGATTCAAGTGTCATAAAATGGCCCCTTAAGAGAAGAAAATACGAATCTGCTATGAAACAATAACAGATATTATTTATATTGCGACTATGCCGCTGCCCGCTTGTCGACAGAAATTTTACTTTAAGTGTTGCACATCGTCTGACGGACAGCTTATCTAATAAAATTGCGCTGACGCACATGAAATGAAATGCGTTTAGAGATGAAAATATTTATGTATATTTTTGTTTTATCCTGGTAGACTAAGCCAAATGTAATTTCAAACTTAAGTTATAGACCAACAGATATTCTATTTCAAACTAATGTGTTGATTATTGTTTTGCTTTACGGCAAATCAATCTTTTTCTGTTTATTTAATACCAAATCCAACCATTTTGGTAAAAAATGTGTTATGCTTAAAGTGCACTATATCTTTAAATATTTATTCATGGCGTTTGGTTTGTTTGTTTTGTTTTATAGCATCCAAGCAATTTTGGGGTTATTAATACCAAATCCGGTCATTTTGGTAAACGTTATTATGCTTCAATGTTTTAAATCTCTTTAGCTATTTAATCATTCCGTTTGGTAATTTTCTTTTACGGCATATCAACCAGATTTCACAATTATTTCAGACCGAATCCATTTATTTTGGTAAAGCGTTTAGGTTTCCCAGTATTGCAGTCAAAAACAGCGCCGACAAATAGTTTTTGTTAATAACCTCATATTTTCCGACGGCCAGCCAAACTACCCACGTTCGCGCATTGTTTAGTTTATGGCAAGTATATTTGTCTGCGGCAATTTTACATGTGTTATTCATTTACATATTATCAGCAAAACTATAAATGTCGTCAATTTAAGATGAATGTGAACGGCGGTGAGGCACAACTAGCTTTTTGGAGCCTTTGCTATATTGAGAATATGGCTATATTAAAGATGTAAACTCTGGACTAAATTGAAGAGGTTACTTCCCAAATATTTACGTTTTTTTTATTATTATACTGAAAAAAAAAAAGAAATTTATTGAACGAAATAAAACGAACTTATTATTTGGCAGCAATTTTATTTCCGCAATATATATTTTTTAAAATAAAATTCTGAAATTATTTTTTATTCAGTAACAAACCGTATTAAAAAAAACGCGATTATTTGGAAGCTAAACTCTTCAATATATGAATATATATAAAATGCGTCGGTTTAAAACCTCACCAACTTACACAAGTATACAAAAAGCCACAATAATGGCTTGTAAAATACATAACTCTTTGTTTTTTTACTTGGCATTTTAGTTAATGAAAATCTGGCTATAATCATAAATTTTGGCCTTTTTTGGCTTTTTTCTGAAAGATTTGGCTTAATAATTAGCAGAGTCTGGAATCCCAATGTGAGCCAGTTATTGGATAGGTTTACCTCTAGAACTTTTAAAACACACATAACTTTCAGATTGCAAAATAATTAAACAACAAAAGAATTAGTGGACCTGAACAGTGCTGCCCTTAACATTTACTGTTTTTATTTTTCACTTATTCGAAAATTTTTCAGGCGGTTATCAGCGCTTACAGGCTTAAACTTGGAATTATAATGTTCCGCTACAGTGAACACCCACTTGTTAGCCGCTCCGGTCATTAATGTTGCTATTAGCATTTAGATTTTCCTTTTTCAATTTTTTAGTCATTAAAAATAATACCTTAAATTCCTTTTTTGATCTGAAAATTTAGATTGTACTCGATTCGCCAGAAAAAATTATGACAAAGTTAAAAGGAAAAAAGACGACGGAAATCATTGGTTTTTTGGGTTATTTTTCATTTTCCTCGTGACGCTATGTTCCCTCCGGAATAGTGTCTGCTATTTCACTGGACCGGCAGTGGCTTCCACATATAACCGTAGTTTAACTGTTTCTTTTTTTACAATTGGGGTAGGTGGCATACTTTTACCGGACAACGCCGGTACACGGGTTCTGCTAGTATATTAAAAAAATTGTGATTTCAAAAATTATATATATCCCTATGACTTGGGTGCGTCAGATGAATCGAAACCGAAACCAACATTTTATGAAAAGTTTTTGGTAAAATTATTTATTACAAAAAATGGAAGGTCATAACAATTAAACGACAGTCACTCGAAAGAAAAAGATGTAAGCGTGACGCACAAAACAACACACACGCTATCGTATTAATATATAGATGCAATGGCTTGCATTAAAGTTTAAAATTCAAAAGTCAAGTATCATGCTTAAATTGTGCTCTAAACAGAAACATTCATTTAGAACGCGTCCATGTCATATCAAAGAACCTACTGTTGATTTTATATGTCAGACAGTTTTGTTTGTGTGGTAACAAAACTCCTAAAATGTATATATGTTGTTAGGTTGTGTAAGATGTTAAATTTGGTGAAAATCGCTCTCTCTTTCTTTCATCGGATTATTTCGATCATCGATTATCGATACTTATCGAAGACATTCCGACACGAAACCTATCTAAGAACACTGCCAGAAACATAAAATACCTTCATGTGAAATTTCATAAAAATCGACCGAGCCATTTTAGAGTTCATGGGGAACGGACTCACAGACTCAGGAACACAGATACACAGGCAAAGTTCTTTTTATGTGATAGTAGAGATAATGTTTTGCACACCCACTTATGAACACGCTCATTTTCCAGCTTGGTTTACACATTCAATGTAAGCAAGTTCCCCTCCTTAAGTTCGTTGATTGGTTGGTTGTTTTTATTTTACGTCATATCAACCCATTTTAGTTCATTCAATGCTGAATCCAGTGATTTTGACGAAAAATGTTTTTAATAGAATATATATATATATATATGTATATATATATATATATATATATATATATATATATATATATATATATATATATATATATTCAAGTCAATTTCTATTTAACCCATACTTGGGACCCTAATAGCTACTACCACTCCGGGTCAGAGTGGACCTGCGAGCAATTGTAATTAAAGGGTGGCACTTTGTTTTATGTGAATGTGGAGCTCATTGGGATACAATAAGCCAGGTGAACGGAAGAAAGGAAACATTATTGTAATTACTGACAACTGATACACGAATAAAGGATTGATTCCCAAATTACAGAAAATCCAGAGCGAGTGAGAAAAAAAATAAAGTAGAAAAGTTAGAACGCCAGATCCAAGCAATGGAAAATGCCTAACCACACAATTGATGACAGGAGTGAACATGAGTTCGAAAAGATTGAGAGCATTCATGACTGATTTTGATATCAAAGTAAAGTTGCACATGCATTTTAGTCAAGTGTCCAACAAAAGAAAAGAATTTCTCACTTTATTGCGATTTCTATCGATGACATCGATGACATGGTAGATGATGAAAGTGTCCACCTTTAATTCTTCGCATGTAAGCTATCAAATAGAAATGCAATATGATTCTTATTCGCTGACGAGGATGGCATTAATAGCATCGATCCTCGGGACATAATGGTTCCCTTAACAAGGCCCGCATCAATGAATGACAGAGTGGACGCAAAAATGAATGCATCCATCAAGTTGACTTCAACCTTAAGAACATATCAATCATTAGACTATAGAAGTAGGTCTACTGATATGTGGATTTGTTGAGAACGATGTTTTATAGTTTTGTATGAATGGTTGTCCCATTTGTGCTTGCGTTTTTGGCTACACGGTACACATTTTTTTATATTTCACAAAAAAAACTAGTTTTTCTATTTGGATTACTTGGATTTTTCAGACCAATATTCTCAATTGTTATATTCACAACGTTTCGATCGATGTCACTTCTAAGCATATTAGAAATCGGGAATCAAGACGGAATTTCGAACGAACCATTTATTTAATCTACGAAGATTTGTTTTCGTTCTGACGAAGATGACAAAGTACAAATGTTACTTATCGAACTACTGTTCTCACCTTGAGTGTAATTTTCACAACGTTTCGGTCGATTTAACCTCCGACTTTCTTCATGTGTATCTTGTCGAACTCGAGAATGTTTCTGTCAAACTCGGAATTTTGAACGGAATTTCGAGCTGAATCCTTTATTTACTCCACAGGGGGAGCATCGTCTCGTTCCATCAGCCATTACTGGAGAGAGGTCGTAAGTAATTTACAATTGTATTTTTCGGTCGTCCACATTGGGGATTGAACCTTCAACCTGCTGAAGAATATCACTTTTTACAATTGATTTTTCCAAGTACTCTAGCCACTGCGCCGCGGACAATTCTAGTAAAATGTTACTAGCCTTATAACTATTAAAATTTTTTTTTTATTTCTGGTTGTAAATATCACTATTTATTACTAATTATTGATATATATTAACGTACTGTGTATATGAAATCTGATGTAAATTTGGAAAATATACAAAGGTGAAACGTGTCGTCCACTGAAAGTATGGTTACAAGAACATCGAAAAGCTATAGTACGTGGAGAGACTGAAAAGTCGGATATTTATTGTATTTATTTATTTATTTTTAATATATATATTATATTTATATATAAAATATTATATAAAAATATTAAATTACTATATATATATATATATATATATATATATATATATATATATATATATATATATAAATTATATGTTTATTAATAAACAGATTAACCGGACCTATATAATAATTAATTTACCGGACTCATTATATAAACAAAGAAGAAACCAAGAAAGGGTGCCTACTTCGGACTGTTACCTTATGTTGTGGATTACTCAAAATACAGATTGAATCCCATGACCTCGCTGCTACCAAAGACATTCACTTTGGATTTTACCATGCAATTTGGATGTGAGATTCAATATCCTTTTCATTAACTGACCTTACTTGTGATTTTTAAATTTTTTTTTTTTATACACAGTGATCACCACTTATCAAGGCCCGGAAGCCACTCAGGGATAAGGGTTATTGCAAGTACATCACGTTAGTGAGGAGATTTTATGAAGTGTTTAATTAGGGGGGCGGTTCATTAGGAATTTGTTAACATTAGACTTGAAGACATCCAAGTTGTAGTCCGGAGGGAAGCAGGCAGACGGAACAGAGTTCCACAGGCGTGCAGTTCTAAGAAAGAAGCTTTGCTCATGAAATCCGCGTTTTGATTTAGGCACAGATATAGAGTGGGGGAAATTTTTCACAGTGGATTCAGCTAGACGGGTGTTTTTCGTGAAAGTTTGGCGAGGGGGGACCAGAGGGGATTTTCCATGTCTTACTGGTTCTAGCAAATAAGGTGTACACCATCATAATTATTTGCTAATATTTTCTCCTCTGAAGAGATGGTAGACATCGAAATCCTATAAGATAAGAAGTTATAATATTTCAAATGTATTCTTTGTCTTACATAGAATAATAAAAAAAAAATTTGATTTGAAATTTAATCATTTCACGTCATACTTTTTAAATTTATTAAATTACTAAAATTATATATATATATATATCAATAATTAGTAATAAATAGTGATATTACAACTAGAAATAAAAAATAGGTTTAAGGCTCCTAAAATTCGTACTAGACTCGTCCACAAGGACCAGTGGCGCAGTAATTAGAGTAATTAGAAAAATCAAGTGTAAAAAGTGATATTCTCCTGAAGGTTTAAGATTCAATCCTCAGTGTGGATGACCGAAAAATACAATTTCGAGTTACTTGAGACTTCTATCCACTCATGGCTGACGGAACAACAGCACTCTACCCTTGTGAAGTAAATAAAGAGTTCCGCTCGAAATTCTATCCAAATTCCCGAGTTTGACAGAAATATTCCCGAGTTCGACACGATACACCTGAAGAAAGTCGGAGGTTACATCGACCAAAACGTTGTGAAAATTACACTCATGAAACGAACAGTAGTCCGATGAAATGAAATAATACGAATAACCAAACCTCATCTCAAAAATTCAGAAACGTTACTTAGAATATTATTATTATTCTTGGTTTTTGTCGCTTGTAGTAAATAATGAACCTTCAACTCTCAAACGATCGTATAACTTATTGTGAAGCAAAGCCGTTATCCGCGTATCTGCATGTATTTTGATGCCATTTCGATATTTATTTCAGCGGAGGGTTTACCAATTTATCATTTTCTCTTTATATGCATTGGTGTTGCTAGATGATACCATGCATTAGTGTTGCTAGATGATGTTTTCGCTTATTCATCCCAAACAACGCATATTGCCACTTGGACATAAAGGGCTACTATTTAGGATTGTGTATTCATGGACATTATGTAGGAAGTTGAGCAGCAGATGGTTGTTCACATTACATTTATATTTCTGCCTGTTAGTATATTCAGGAAAGCAGGAAAAGAGGGGATTCCAAAGTCTAGTAATTCGTGGGAAGAAGCCACTAGAAAACTTTCTGGAATCTAGAGACATCTACAGTAAAATGTTGGATTTTTTATTTTTTAAATATTTTATTACATTTTCACTACAAGGAATATTGCCACGTTTATGTAGGGGGATATAATCAGGGACATAAGTTATAGGCGTACTATGTAGGGAGTTTAGCAGCAAGATTTAACTCTATCCAGGAGCGAGAGACTAGTAGCAGATGAACCAGCCCAAATATGACAGCAGCACTCCATACATGTCCGAATAGTGGCTTTGTAGAGGTACAGGATACTTTCCGGCGTAAGTAACTTTCTAGCATGGTAGAGAGAGCCTACCGTCTTCACTACAGCCTTGGCAATAATATCGATGCATCTATTCCGACTCATGTTCACTGTGAACATTAAGCCGAGGAGTTTGAACGAAGTGATTCGAGAATGTATCTCTAGCCATAGCTATTAGTGGTTGGTAAGATTTCATGTAATTATTAAAGGAAACGAGCTTTGTCGTTGCGGCGTTGAACGTTACCATTCATTTTTGACCCCATTCTACTACAGACTGAAGGTCTTCCTCTAGGGTTTCGACCATTACCTTAGATATGTGCTCGTTAGTTTTCCCTGCGAACCTGCTATAGAGCGTGGTGTCGTCAACAAATATACCATCTCAGAGAGAATTTTATCAGGTAAGTCAGTTATGAATATCAGAAATAATAAAGGTCCAAGGATCGATCCCTGAGGTACACCTGCATTTATATAATATTTTTGGATGCACGTTCACTAAAGGACAACTTGGATTCTTCTCTCATTTAAGAAGGATTTAATATGCTAAGCATTCGTCCAGTAATACCATAGGATGTTATTTTCATGAATAGATCATTGTTCCATACCCAGTCAAAAGCCTTAGATATATCTAGGGCTACTGTTATCCCCTCCCCTGCCTTATCCAGTGCTTGATATAAACATTCAAAGATTACAGTTAGAACATCTGGAGCAACACGGGCTTGCCTAAATCCATATTTAGCAGTTGTAAGGTGGTGAAATAGAGCTTGGTTAATTAAGGACTCAAATATTTTGGCGAAAAGAGGGAGGAGGCTAATTGGGCGATAATTTAATGGGTCAGTTCTTTGGCCAGAGTTTTGGTAAACTGGTACATTATTGTACATTTTCCAGAAATCACGCGTTTCTAATTTCTGCGCTTCAATGATTTAAGAAGGATTTAATAATAATAATAATAATAATATCCTATGATTACAGTATATTCACTCTTAGCTGTCGCTACTTCTTTCTTACAATTACTTCTAGCTTCTAAATACTTTTGTCTATTTGTACAGGATTAGTTCGGATAAATCTACGGTATGTATTTTGCCTCTGGGTAATGGCATGTGCGCAAGTAGAAGTAAACCAGTGGGGAGAGTGGAGTTATGTATAGAACTTCAGTGTAGGAACATGTGCTTCAATTTCTATTTTGAACCATTCAGTAGTCTCATTTGCGCACTGTTCTGCTGGAGGAGAAAAGTTATTTCCTGATGAGGCGACTGTGATGTGATCTCTTATGGCATATCAGCCAGCCCTATTCTAGTACCTTGTCATTTTGAGCAATGGCTCTTCAACTTGGGATTTTGCTGCTTGTCGGGTTAGGCGGCGGTATTTACGTTGACGAGTCATAAGTGCTATGAGTTCGTCAGAGTACATTTCATTAAAATACTTGTAACACAGGCAAACGGGGCATCGCTGCGATAGGACAAGTGTAGGAGCTTAGTTGATAGTGGAAGAAATATCAGATTGGAAACCTTTTTAGACCTTGCCCAAGAGTGAAAGACTAGTGGTAGATGCATCAGCCTACATTTAACAACTATGCTCCATTCATGGGCTAATGGTGGTTTTCTAAAGTATACTCTCAGGTGTCAGTAGTTTTGCATCAGCCTTGGCAATGTCTTTAATGTATTTGTTGCTATTTATGATGCTTGTCAATGTTACGTATTGTTAATTATAACAATCGGTATTTCACAAGTTTTTTTTGAAATTGTTAAAGACAATGATATTAGTTTTAGTCGCAATAAATGTTGCCACGTATTTATTCTACCATTCCACTACAGACTTGGGATCATTCTCTTAGATTTCTGCTTTGTTTCTACTCTTAGCCACACGCAACAATGCATGTTACAACTTGGACGCAAGGGCTACTATTTGTGATCATATCTACAATGGCACTATGTAAGGAGTTGAACTGTTCACATTAGCCCTTGAGATTTGCATGTCAGCAGCAAGGGAAGCAGGAGGATGGAAGACAATTTTAACGTAATCCCAGAAATTGAATTTGTCATATTTTAGGATTTTTTTTGTTTATGAAATTGTTAGGTGAAAGTACAGAATGGTCTCATAAAAATTAATTAAATTTATCGTTATTTTATGTTTCACATGTTATTCCCGCCCCACCACAAAATATGTCATGCCCCCCCCCCCCAAATTGTTAAACTTGACAGAATGCTATAGGTGACGTCTCGTTGAACGTTTGGTGGCTAAAATGTGGGTGCTAATTTTACGTTAAATTTATATAGAAAAGTGATTCCCCACTTTAAAATGTTAATTTTTCTTTTCCAATTTTATTCTTTCATATTATTTGTAAAGGTGTTTAAACATATTTACCAAAAATAAAAAAGTAGACCTTCATTTTTCTTTGGGGGGTGGGTTAAACAACGCTAGGTCACATCGTAAAAAAGTACCTTTTTTAATTAGATTTAATTAGATAAGTCAAGTTTGTAATCGATGTGATTAACGTGAAAAAAGAAAAAAGTGTAAATTTTTAGACGTTAAATGACGCTGCGTCACACCGTAAAAGATTGCCAATTTCTGTATAGCCGTTTAAAGAATAATAAAAACCAACAAATGGAATCTTTTCAGTTTTTTCGTAAGTGTTTTTCTGTTTGAATATTTAAAAAAACAATAAAAGCTAAACATTTTTCTATCTACACGGAATTATTTTTCCAACTAGAAACTTATTGAGATTACCAAATTATTTTCTTTTTTTTTATTTTATTGTTTTTTTTACATAGGTATCACCACATTATCAAGGCCAAGAGGCCGCTCAAGGATAAGGGTTAAAGAGTGTAAAGTAGAAATTGGAAATTTAGTAATCATTAGTAATGAAAATTCGGTAAATTTGATAACTTATATGGAACGGCTCATCAAGAACTTATTTACGTTAGACTTGAACACAACCATATTGTAGTCAGCCGGAAAGCAGGAAAACGGAAGACAATTCCACAGGCGTGCAGTTCTAAGAAAGAAGCTTTGTTCATGAAATCTACGATTAGGTTTACGCACAGATAAAGAGTGGGGGGAATTATTGATAGTGTTTTCAGCTAGACGAGTGTTTCTTGTGAAAGTTTGGCGAGGGGGGACCATAGACTGAAGCTCAGTCGAACACTTTCCATGAAAATAACGATACATCAGAGACAAACTCGCAACATCTCTTCTGTGAAATAGAGGTTGCAGGGAAGAGAAAAGGACATCTCCTACGAAGCTACGAAGTCTATTTTGAACTCTGTCAAGGCAGGACAAGTCCTTTCTAGCAGCTCCTGCCCAAATGTGGCAACAGTATTCCATACTTGGACGTACCTGGCTCTTATATAGATAGAGAATTGCATTGGCAGTGACATATCTACCGGATCGATAGAAAGATCCCACTATTTTTCCAGCAGCCTTGGCAACAAATTTGATGTACGTGTTCCATATATGATTAGGAGTAATGGTCAAGCCCAGAAGCTTGTCAAAACTCGAGGCCTCCTGAAGACGAGAGCCATTCATTTCAATTGATGCCAGATGTGGATCAGAATGTTGATGATGTGGCGAGAGTTTGTATTTTTATGTTTAGAAGTGTATAACTCTAAAAAAACTTTTGTTAAAAGGTCGATGTTAAATTAAATATATTATGAATATAATTGTTGTTTAAAGTTTATTAAATAACAATTGTAAATATAACACTTAAAAGAATTTTCTCTCTAAAAACATTAAATAAGTTACCGCTATTTAGTAAAATCGATTTTTCTTTTAAGTATTTACTTAAAAAGTTCTCAATACGTAGGTAGAGCTAGTTAGTAATTTATAAAATATATATGGCGATTAAGCTATACTGAATATTCCGCGTTTCATCCACTCTAGGATTATTCAGGCTTGTGCGCGAATTTTGTGGTTGTCTGTCGTTTTTATATACGCACCTTCTATTGAGATTTTAGTTAGCCAATCAGCTTTCTAGTATCTACCGCGCCCTTCCTATCAGTCGATGATCTGGCGAGACCCGGTGTGTCAACGTGATTGTGCCGTACACTGATCTCTACAGAGAGGTTGGGATTTTGCTGCTTGTCGGGTTTGTCGAGGATATTTTCGTCGAGGGAGTATTAGTGCTCGCAGTTTGTCAGAGCACTTGCCATTGAAGTACTTGTAAAATAGGCAAAAGGATGCCATGTTTTGGCGATGAGACAGAGGTTGGAGTTTAGTTGATAGTTCAGGACCTATTAGGTTGGCGACTCTTTTTTTAACCCTGTCCAGGAGCGGGAGATTAGTGGCAGATGCACCAGCCTAGGTGTGACAACAAATCTCCATACATGGGTAAAACGTGGCCTTGTAGAAATACAGGATACTCTCAGGTGAGTGCAGCCCTTTTAGCATAGTAGAGAGAGCTCACCTTCCTCACAGCAACCTTGGCAATTATCTCAATATATTTATTTCAATTTAAGTTGTTTGTGAATGTTAACCTTAGAAGCTTGTAGGAAGTACTTTAATGTAATTGAGAAACCTACATATGATGTTTAAATCGAACTTAAATTATATAGAGGGAAATCATATAAACAGATGGCAAGAAATACATGTATCAAAGTTTTATCTATAAACAGAAACATGCTAAATAATGAAAAAAGAAAGATATTAACATTTCTTTTAAAGTTAAAACTCAGGAATATGCCTCAAATTAAGCAACTTCTGGTAATTAGTAAAATTTTACGTTAGATAATATTCTAACAGAATGCACACGAGAATTTTGCAAAACTTTTCCACGTCTTTCTCACAGAGAAACTTGAAATGTGTTTCTCTCACCAAATTATCGTGGAACAAATCTTTGTTTAATTAACATTTTAATTATAGTTTGGCACTCGAAACTATCAATAATACATACAATATTTGAAAATATTTAGTAAAAGTGAGTTCATCTCAGTAAAAACCTTCTAGGAAATCGTTTCCAACCGATATTGATGAGAGATTTAATGTGAGTCTTCAGGCACATACACTGCTATAACATTTTATATTTACAAATATTATTGGCTACATATGCGTATACATGTTTAAGCTGTGATTTCTTTCTAAACGCAGCGTCATCACGCCACAATGATGCTGAATTTCGAAAGAAATCACAACCGAAACATGTGTGCACATATGTAACCTATAAAGTTTATATAAATAAAATTTACAATTATATAGCTTAACTTCCTATTTTGCACCAGAATGTCATTGGATTTAAACCTCGGAAACGAAAGCAAGACAATTATTTTATATACATACATTATATATATACATATATATATATATATATATATATATATATATATATAATGATTGTATATGCAATCATTTTATATACATACATTATATATATAGTTATATATATACATTTATAGTTTCGCCCTCATTTGTGCTCATCAGTTAGACATATCTTAACTCGAAATTCGAAACCAGAGTTCGGATATGTCTAACCGATAAACCCAAATGAAGGCGAAACTCGAGGTTTGGACTTCCGATTTGTTTGCTGTCATGGCTCTTGTGAGCTGCGACATTGTTTGGCTGGGAAAGAAATTATGTATATATATATATATATATATATATATATATATATATGAAATAAATTATATATATATATATATATATATATATATATATATATATATATATAATTTCCTTCACAGCCAAACAACGTCGCAGCTCACAAGAACCATGAGAGAGAGAGGAAGAGAGAGAGAGAGAGAAAGAGAGAGAGAGAGAGAGAGAGAGAGAGAGAGAGAGAGAGAGAGAGAGGAAATGAGAGTTCGAAGTTTAATAAAAAACTTTATCAACTCATTAGATCACTATGGAAGACAGACAAGAAAAACGCTATAGGCCATTGCATTTGAAATCAAACGATAGACGCGATGCTTTTTTTGTTCTGCTTATTTTAACCTCTGGATATGTTCAGTATACGGAAACGTTTTTGTTTGCTTGCGGAATTATTTGCTGGGCTTTTGAAGTAAGCTATTACTCGCCTGGGTCATTTATATCATTTTCATATTTCAACTCGATGCGATCTGAATATATTTTTATCTCATTCATTCGATCTATCTCTGTATACAAGTTAGAATGTATAATATATATAGACCAACTAAATTAGTCATTCAAACTGGATTCAGAGAACCCATAGAAACACCAAATCATTCAAATATACTAGAGATATACTATAAACATAAAAGTAGAAACTATCAGCATTCATAGTAAAGGTTTGCCTCCTAGTAGTTAAAATGCTGATGTCTTTAAATATGATAAAATTAAAAATGTTATTATCAAAGAAATGAAACGGATTAATCTTAACGTAGATATAACCTCATACACTAAAATAGTAAACTTTCTTGATGCAACCCTGAATATTAACAAAGGAACATATGAACCTTATGAAAAAGAATATGAAGCCTATTTATGTCCATTTACCATCCCAAATCAACCATCAAACACATCTCCAAATCTATCAGTAGAAGAATTAGCTATAACATCTCAACTAAAGACATTTTTGACAATCATAAGTTTTATAATAAAAGACAGCTGTTATAAAAAACTCAATTGGACTATATCGAACTTACATAATGTACGGACTGACCTAAAAATAATGTAAAAGAAAGATAATTTGGTTTTCACCTCCTTTCAATCAAATAATTAGGACTAATTTAGGAATACATTTCTAAACCTTATTAAGTTACATTTCCCCATAGAAATATTTTTCACAAAATTCTTAATAAGAATGCTATTAAATTAAGCTATAGCTCTAGTAATAACTTAACAAAAATAATAAAAGTCACAATAATAAAATTCTAAAAAATGATACTGAATCTAGCCAAAATAAATAAATAAAACATATAGTTGTAGTAACAAGTCTGAACGTTCCTCTCAAACAAAAAATTAAAACAAAGATATACGGTCATAAATGCCCGTTCGTTAATCCAGATTATAATGATAAGACATTACTTTCTTTATATTGCCACGAACTATTAAGGAAAAATTAACATCAATTGTAAACTGGGAAATCAATAACAAAATAAAACTTAAATTCCCTATATTTTCTGTGCCTAAATGGAAAGTTATTTATTACTAAATTTAAGGATAGTAATAGGCTTCTAAATAAAAAACAAGAGATATCGATCAATTGGAGACATTGTAAATCACCCCTCCTAAGCCACCAACTTACTGTTCCTTTATTTCATCTGTAACATAGTTTTCATATAGCCTATACCTATATTTTACTTAACTGCTTATTGTATCTACTTAATCTATATAAAAGTGAGAATGTGTGTGTAAGAACACTTCTTAATCTTTATATTTAACGAATATTTTATCTACGCACTTGAAATTTGGTATATAGGGTATTCACACACATGGAAAACTTTTTAATCCATTTTCATCCGGAAAAAGGGATGCTAAGGCGTCAAAATGGAAACATCCGTACGTGGAAGCCGTCGGATTTTCATTTGTTTGCTAACTGTTTCATGACTACACATGTGCTATTCGTTTATATTATGTTAAGAATAAAAACGTTTGAAAACACCTCTTGGAGATCGTGTTCAGTTGGGCTACGAGTTATCATACTTGACTCACTATGCTCAGATTTTAGTTTCAATCTCAGCTCGAGTATTCTTTTTCCTTACAAGAAGTGACCAGTTTAGAAAAAAAACATAATGCTTGCATGCATATGTCTCTGTTTATGTCCGTTTTTTTTAAAGGAATTTAACGTTACATTTAAGACCAGGCAACGCTGGGTAAATCTACTTTCACATAAACTTTGTAACAAATTTATACTACCTGCACCTAACTCATACCTTGTTAGTTTTTAGCTTTTTTATTCTTTTTTTTTTAAATAATTTTATTGTGCTTTATTTTGTTTTATTTAATTTCGTTGTATTTTGTTGTTTTTGTCTATCTTTTCCATATTTTTTTATTATGTAGTACTCTTTTACATTTTTGTATATATCTGTTAATGTAGTTTAGGTGTATGTATTTGTGCATGCGTTTATGTTGCTGTGTGAAAATTATTGGGGATTTATAACAGTAAGCATATTTTAATTTTGATCTGCTTGCATATTGATTGAAAAACTGCAAAAAAAATTGTTTATTTAATCTTTAATGTCTTGATTATAATTATAATTCTGTAATGTTTGAATTCTAATTTTTAATGCAAATTTCTTAGCCCTATTATTTAATCCATGGTCTGTAACATATATGTACATGCCAAATTTGTCGTTGACCAATTTTCTCCTATCCCACGCTGACGTCCGCTTAAATATGTGAACCCTTCCTCCACTCAACTTAAGTTTTGCTCTTATTACCCTTCTTTTTCACTTTTCACTCTTCGTCTTTCCGTGAGACGAAGATATCTTCATATATTTTTGTTTTTGTTTTGTTTTGTTCAGGTTATCACTGTACTGTTTATTCGTTTATAATTTTATTATTATTATTAATCAGTTTTTGGTTTCTTTTTTTTATTATTTTTCTTTTTTTGTTACTTTTTCTCTTACCTTAAATGCCGTTCATTTATTTTATTTTTTGAATATCACGTGACTACCCCCCTGATCAAATAATGCAGTTAACTTTTTTCCAATTTGTATTACAGACTTTTCTTTTGTATAAACAGCATCGCCTGAAGAGGTCTCTAGTTACTTGTAACTGGATGACCGAAATACTATCATGAATGTGTAGCAACACATAAGTGCTTATGTATAATAAATAACAATGTATATCTTGCTCTACTTTAGTATTGAGCGCCTCGTAAAATTCATTTCTTGTTTCACCTTTGAAAAATATTAACCGATATCGCTAAAACCTCTGGCTTTGATCAACGGGACACTAAAACTTGCTGCTATAGTTTCAAATGATCTGAATAACTGCAAGGGGAGACTTGATTCCAAATATTTCTCGTATGTTATATCTGACCTCTTTTAGATATATGGCACGATTATGAATATCTCCAGTACAAATTAATCTTTATACACTGTGAAATTTACTTTAAGTGTCAAAATCAAAGAGGGGGACATATAACACATGACAAATTTCTGGAATCAAGTCTCCCCCTACTGTTATTTCAAATCATTTTAAACAATAACAGCAAGTTTTAGTTACCCTTTCACCAAGGCAAGAGGTTTTGGCGAAATGTCAGATATTTTATAATTCATATGCAAAACTAGCAAAACAAATGACTATGATTGAAACATTTTTTGGCTGGATGATAGGCTCTGGATGATAGATGATCCCCTTAATATGCATCCTTAACGGCAAATGTTACGTATCCCATTACATAATTCTGGTTATTAGCTTTCCGACGAATATTCATTTGTTAAATTCTGATCAATAGTCGCTGAGATTCGGAACTTATAAAATTGCTAAAAGGGTGGTATCGCTCTTTTTTTCTCTCTCGCTCTCTTTTTCTCTCTCGCCCTTCTTCTCTCTCTTTTTCTCTCTCTCTCTATATATATATATATTCGTAGCCAAATTTAATATTGAAATGCTAATATCTTCAGTTCTATTAGACGAAACTACATGCCAATTTGCAGGCTTTTTGAAGATTATAATACTATTCTATGGTGAAAATTTTGTGACAATTAGTAAAAAAAACCCCTATATTTTTTAACCAAAAATATGCCCAAATTTGCTACATTTGTATATATAGTGTCCTGGCAGGTCAGCTTTAGTTTTGCTGCTTTTGGATGAGTGATCTTTTTTTTTTTTTGCTTGGTTGTCTCTCCTGCAGCCTTTTCAGGCCACGAATATAGCATATATCATAAATTAGTTGGAAGAAACCAAACAGGTGCTTGATCGCAGACTCTACAGAAGTTAATATTAAGTATTTCATTAAAAACCATACGTTGCAGTGTTTTTTTTATATACTGAAATTTCATATTTATAGACGCACTAATTTCTAGGTGTGAAACGGTTTTGTTATTATTCAATCGAATCGTCAGTGGTAGAAACAAAATACAAGCAAAACGAAAAATGCGGGAAAAATGTAATTTTTTAAAATTGATATTTAATTTTAATGTTCAATAGAAATCAATTAAATTAACTCAAAATAGAATTCTAAAAAACGAATAGCTTTTAAAATGTAAGAACTGACAAAGTAACACGTCGAAATGTATGCGACTATCATGTCAGGGGAATAGTTAAGTCGACGATCGTATCCCGTACTCAGCTATGGATATAATAAGTTATATTTAATTAATCATGTACAATGAACCTTTTACAATCTTGTGTGTTACTATTACATAATTAAATAACAAAATCCCAGATATTATTTTTCGCAAGGAAAATAATCAATGAATCATTTTCAATAGACATTTTTCGAATAAAAATAATCATGTGTTATCAAACAATTTATAAATAAAAGTATGTTTCGCACGTAGAAAGCAAAAATGGAGCTAGTCCTGTAAAAGAACAAGAATACCAATGAATTAGAAACAAAATCTATACTATAAGGGAGTTTCCAAAAGTAATGGGGTCCTGTCGGTGGGACATTAGAATACGCCTGCAGAGGGTAAAAGTCCCTCAATGGGGCTCCTGGATATGACCTTAAACTATATCCGATGATGAGGCCCCAACTTGTGGGCTTTGCGGAGTGTGGAACCGCCCTTTAATTACCATTGCTCCCAGGTCCACACTGACCCGGAGTGGTAGTATCTGTTAGGGTTCCAACTATGGGTTAAATAGAAACCGACGTGAAAACAAATTAAAATTAAATAAAATTAAAAAAAAATTTCTCCAAAATCTTTGGATTCGGCATTAAATAACCCGAAAAGGGTTGATATGCCGTAAAACAAAAGCAAGCAAGCAACCAACCAAAAGTAATGGTTTCTATTCTTATTCCGCCCGAATAGATCAGAGGGAATCGCAAATTTTATTGTTATGATGACTAAACTTATGCAGATTTTCAAGTGTTGTAATCTGGCGAGAGTGTTGTTAATTTTTTAGTAACCAATCGAAATTTGATATTTTGCTAAAATTAAACAATCCGAATTAAGTTTTGTTGTCTTTGATTTTTGTTGCTCAGCATCATTTTGCATGAATCAGATGATTGTTGTTAGATATTATTTCCCGTGATATTCTTTTAGTTAGAGTTTTAGAAAAACATCGGATAATTACGGAAGGGAATACGCGAAGGTTACCAACATCACTAAGTGGAATTGTTTTTGTGGAACGAACTAGATTTGAACTTGGTACACCCAGGTTTTCAGTCCGTGTCGTTAACTACAGCTACTATGGCATCGTCACCTCGTCACAAGAGAGAAAAGAATGACCCAATTCAAAAAAGTATATATATTGTTATCGCACACAGCAGTACGACTGCAGTAATTGTCAAGTCAACTAAACATTAAACGTAAACCTACACGACTTAACGAAGAATACCGTCAATACGTCCTGACATGGTCAAGAACCCGACATGATTTCGAACAACTCCATCGCTACGGAACGGTGCGAACAATTCCGTCCATACGACCCAGCACGGTCACGAAATTCCGTCGCGACTTCACACTTCCAGAGCAACCTCGGCTGTTACTCGCTGAAAGACACTGGTGTCGCATGTTTGTAGTGCTTGGATGAACTCATTTTCGCCGTAGTTGGTCCCAACTAAAACACAGACACAAGTTTTGAGCGCTTCCGCGCATGCTCGCCACATTGTTTATTGTTGTTGTTTTTGTTGGTGATTTTGTTAGCATCAGCCACTTATTGGAAGTGCCACATGATTGTCGATAATCTTTAAGTAACAAGCGGATTAAATAGTTTAGTATATTCTACAAGTGTAGAAATGTCTGATATCAATGACATATGTAGTTTATTCACGAATAAATAAAACCTCGATAGTCACAAGCAAGATCTGTTGAAAGTACAATTGAATAAAATAAGTTATAATTATATTATTTTCATGTACATTAATATTTTTGAAACTACATAATTATTCGGGCGCATGATGAGAGGTTGACTTATGCACCAAACGTTTACTGGGTAAATTCCATAATGCACTGTCATCAAACAAATACATCTCTATTCATTACATTTGTGATTTTTTCATGTCGGAAAGTTGTCATATAAAAACATAAATTTGAGCATTGGCTTCTGTGTTACTATATCGTTTATAAAACTCAACCTGAAAATATATATACATCTCGATATTGTTTATATAAACATAATAAATTCATCGATTAATTATAATTTCGTTAGAAAATATGTTATTTATTAATTTAAGCACGTTATTTATTTATTAGTAATCACAAAATAAAAGTTATCCGGTGTGTACACTAAATTGTTATTTCATTTCTATTATTTAGTAAGCTTTTGACATATTTGAACTTTTAAACGTTTAGTCGTTACCTTTAACATCATTTACATGCATATATATATTGATAGAGTAGATTATGTTTTTGTTCAACACTTTATTTATAAAGTACAATTGATTTTGCAGTTAAAAATAATCTTAATTACTACATTTTTATTTTTATATTTGGTTTATTATTTTTTTAATTTTATTATTATTGTCATTATTGTCACCCTTTTTTGGAATTATTATTTATTTATCACTTAATTACTTTGTTATATTTCTCTTTACTATTTTATTATAATAGGCTTTAATCGTAATTTCTAAAAGTTTCACAGCAATTTTAGGAAAACTTTACGTAATTTTTATGGAATCTTTTAAGTAAGAAATTATGAAAACAACTTGCGAAATAATTTAAGACTTTTTTTGCCAAAATGTCGTTTTAATTTGTTTATAATACGCAGTGAGCTAAATGATTGTCTCTCAGCAGCACGCAAACGTTACCATATAGCTTACTTGCTATACATATATTTTCATTTAACTGTTGTTCGATCAGCTAATAACAGAAAACATTAAACTGGAAATAGAAAGATAAAATGTCGGAACATTTATTTGTCATGTTATTTTTTCATTTAACTTTGTGGAACGAATATTTTGGGTTAATTTTGTATTAGAGGTGTTGATTACTCTGTTCTTTTCTGATGTCCTATGTTCTTCACTAGGTTAATTTTTTCCATAAGTTAGAATACAAACCAAATTGTTTGAAGAAGACCTTCGATTGTCCTTAAACCGGTTCTACTAGTTTTCTGCGGATCTTTTTCTCTAAGACAGTTCAACGTAATTGAGCTGTTTTTGGAGCCTTGAATTAGTCATGCGGCATATATGATGTGCCCAACGAACCTGACACTGCTGTAACATGGCGTGTACCGACAAAACATTTGACTGGGCTACGAGGGGCGGGCAATAGGTAATGCCGCTGACCCACTTCCCATAGCAGTAGAGCAACGGAACTTGGCACAGTTATTAGTCTTTCTCTACATAGGAACCACCCAGAGTTATGCACTTCTCCCATCGTTTGATGCAGTTCTGGAGACTTCAGAAATCAAGGCTGCATCATCTGGGAAACGCTTTCCTTTCAAAAACAACTTCATTGCTGGGAAGAGGTGAAAGTCAGAGGGTGCAAGGTCAGGAGAGTAGGGAGGATTGGGAAGGATTTCATAACCACACGCTCATGCTTCTGATCTGGCGACATGCGAGTTGTGAACCGGAACGTTGTCCTGCAGGAGGAGGGTACCTTTGCTGATCCTGCCTCGCCTCTTGATTTTGATAGCTCCCTTTAATTTCCTCAAAAGTGAAGCATAATAGGCTTCTGTAATTGTGGTACCCTTTGCCAGGAAATCTGTCATCACTACTCCGTCCTGGTCCCAGAAGATTGTGAGCATGACCTTGCCGGCGGAGGGCTGCACCCTTGCCTTCTTTGGAGGTGGTGAGTCCAAGTGCTTCCACTTCATTGACCGGGCTTTGGTCTCTGGATCATAGTGATAGGCCCACGTTTCATCTTAAGCATATGCAAATGGTCAGTTTCCACAGACCCTATACTAATATTTTGGGCTATTTGGCGAATAGTAATGCGTCGATCTTCCAAAATGGCAGCCTCAACTTGCCGGACAGATGCCTCATCAATGGCAGAAGGGGGCAACCAAGTCTGGGAGCTGTTACCACAGACTTCCGGCCATGTTTGAATTCACAATGCCAGCGTTTTACAAGGTCGGGGCATTATCGCCATAAGCCTCTTTCATTTAATCAAACATCTCCTATGGTGTGTGTGCTTTTAAATACAAAAACCGGATCACTGCTCGACATTCAACAGGCTCCATTTCACACCTGACTCAGTTCAAAGATCTATAAAACAGAAATCACAATTAGTTAAGAGCTGTAATTTGCCACATCACTCATAGATATATAAATCATTGCACATGCAAAATTTCAGCTAGATCAGACAACTGGAAGTGGGCCAGGGGCATTACTTATTGCACGGCCTCGTAAAACCCTCTGTTTCTGGTATCTTGTCTTGCCACTTGATTTTCAACAGTCTATGGACGCA
Organism: Euprymna scolopes; assembly: GCF_053919585.1. NCBI lineage: Eukaryota > Metazoa > Mollusca > Cephalopoda > Sepiida > Sepiolidae > Euprymna > Euprymna scolopes. Next base: position 153,713,960 of record NC_136490.1, read on the forward strand.
GATTATATGGGAATCGTTCAGTTTCCTGGCATGTCTGGCATATACAGTCCACGTTTCACAAGCAGACATGAAGGTTGATAAAAATCACGGCTCCATATACTTAAAGTTTAGTCTGCAATGATTCTGAGACGCCCAAAAGCAGCAGTAGCCTTGGCACACACACATACAACACCCATAAATTATATATATATATATATATATATATATATATATATATATATATATATATATATATATATATATATATAGGAAGAGAAAGAGAGAGAGAGTGTGAGAGAGACAGACAGACAAACAGACAGAGACAGAGAAAGAGAGAAAGAGAAAGAGAGAGAAAAATAAAAAGGAACAAACCGAGTTATGTGTGCATCAACGTTTCGTCTTTATTTTGAGACTTCCTCTGCATGAAATAAAGACCAAACGTTGATGAACAGATAACTCGGTTTGTTCCATTTTATTTCTCTCTTTCGTTGGAATACTATTTATATTATTTCTCATCATATATTATTTTCTGCAGTAATAATATTTTTGATTATTCCGATGCGCTAAAAAATGTTAACTTGAACTGTATTTTCGAAAAGCAAACTGATCACGCCAATGCTCCCATACAAAGAAAAAGGAAAACATTTTAATGATAAAAATACGCCATGAAATACAGTTATGAGAAGAAAAGAAAGGCTGTTTTGGAAAAAAATATCAAATTCCATTTCGATAGAGAAGAGTAAATTATTTCTGTATTGAATTCCAAGCGAGCGTGTGTGTGGAAGGAAGGCAATAAATGTTTCGAAGCCATAATTTAGACTCTATAAAATGACACCGGCAGCACATGCATTTCTAATTTTAATGCACATCTCTAGTACAACATCCGTCCTCATATTTCAACAAGGATTTCTTATATAACTTATATATGTTTGAATATACAGAAACGATGCTTAGTTTGAAAGTGTTTGTTAGGTTTTCTCACATTAAAAATATCAGCAGGGAAAATTGAAAAATGCATCGGAGAAATATACAAAAAGCCGCAATAAGCTGGGAAAGTTGATATAATAGGACCAGCTTCCATCTAAATAAGACATATACGGAAATGTTAACCGGAAAATTTTTTTTCGAGAGGTTAATTTCTTCGTTTGTTGCTTATCTCCATTGTAGCGCACGAACAAATGATGTAATCTTATTTGACGTCACGCGACTGTTGACGAACCCGTAATTTAAATACATTAGTGGCCTGGCAAGGCCAAAGGGGAGGAAACTGAAGCAGCTAAACTGAAGCTGCATACCAGGACTCTATATACAATTGTAGACAAATTTGGGCATATTTTATTGGTTTGAAAATATAGGTTCTTTTTTTATCAACTATCATAAAATTTTAACAATAGAATAGTATTATAATATTCGAAAAGCTCGCTAATTTTCATGTAGTTTCGTCCCATAAAACCAAAATTAAGAGTATTTCAATATTCACTTTAGCCACACACACAAACAAACACACACACACACACACACACATATATATATATAGATAGATCGATATAACACAATTTTATAACTCACAAATCTCAGCGATATTGAACAGAATTCAACAGAACTAGCTCGTTTAAAAGGTAATGACCTGAATTGTGTAGCGGACTATACGACATTGCCCTAAAGGTCTCACGTGAATGGGATCATCCATCACCCAGAGTTTACTTTTGACACTTTTTACAGCCATAACATTCTTCAATCATAGTCGATTGTTTTCTAGTTTTGCATATGATAAAATATCTGATATTTCCCCAAAACTTTTGGCCTTGGTGGAAGTAAGACTAAAACTTGTTGCTATGGTTTCAAATGAGCTGAAATAACAGCAAGGGGAGACTTGATTTAAAAAAATTCTCATATGTTATACCTCCCCTCTTATGGAAATAGGGTACGATTATGAATAACACCAGTTTCAAATAATCCTTATACACTTTGGAATGTACTTCATGCATCAAAATCAAAGTGTTACGAATGCACACAGCCCATTTGGGAACGCTGATCATGCAGTGATAATGGTTGAAATCGCCCTAAACTCTAGAGCTAAAACTGAAGAGCCATTGCTCAAAACAACGAGATATTATAAAAAGGCTGACAGGGAAACTATCAAGTATCTCATCAGAGACGGCCCATGGCGAAATATCTTTTTTTAAAAATTACATTTTCACCCCAAACAAGGCGCATTGCCACTTTGATGTAGGGGGCTACTATCAGGGACTATGTGGGGAGTTGGGCAGAAAGATGTCGGTTCACATTACACAGTTGGAGAAGCAGGAACCCAGAAGGGAATTCCAAAGTCTAGCGATTCTGGGGAAGAAACTACTGGAGTAGAAGGCTCTCTTACATCTAGGGATCTCTACTGTGAAGGGGTGGGATTTAGCTGCTTGTCGAGTTTGTCGGGGTATTTACGTTGAGGGGGTACAAGTGCTTGCAGTTCGTCGGAGCATTCACCGTTAAAGTACTTTTAGAACATGCAGAGGGATGCTATATTCCGTCGATGGGACAGAGACTGAAGCTTAGGTGACAGTTCAGGACCTATCAGGTTGGCGACTCTCTTCTGAACCCTGTCCAGGAGCGAGAGACTAGTAGCAGATGTATCAGCCCAAAGACAACTGTACTCCATACATGTGCGAATGGTGACCTTATAAAGGTACAGCATACTTTCGTCGGGCGTTAGTAGCTTTCTAGCACGGCAGAGAGAACCTACCTTTTTCGCAGCGGTCCTGGAAACGCTCTCAATGTAATTGTTCCAACACATGTTTCCTGTGAACATTAGGCCAAGGAGTTTAAAAGATGTACTTTCATATATATATATATATATATATATATATATATATATATATATATATATATATATGTATATATATATATGTATATGTATATATATATACACACACACATATATATATATATATGTGTGTGTGTGTGTGTGTGTGTGTGTGTGTGTGTGTGATAATGAAATAGTAGAGCTGAGATTGAAACCAAAACCTAAAAACGGTAAGTCAAGTACGATAACCATTAAGCCAAATGGACACGAATTATTTTTACATAAGTAATCTGTCAAATAGTGGACAAACAGATAAAAATCTGATTACCTCCACGTACTAATTTTCAATTTTTACCTCTAAGCAGCCGTTTTGTCCAGATGGAATCCGATTAAAATGTTCTCCCCATGCCTGAATACCCTATATACCAAATTCCAAGTCTGTAGTTAAAAAACATGCATCGTGTATAATTTTGTATTTTAAGAGAGGGTGTTTTATGCAACAATATTCCGTGTTCAAATGTATCCACTAATCAATTGCATAACAAAATAAGAACAATTTCACACAAAATAACCCAACCGATCTAATCGATATGCTGTAAAACTGAACAACAATAATTCGGTCCGAATTTTAATCAACTAAAATTCGGGATGATCTCACATAGCAGCAATATCACCTGTTAGACTTTGGATTTCCCTTCCTGTTTTCTGCTTCCATGTTTGTAATGATATGGAGAAGTTTAAATGTAATCTGAACAGACATATTGCTGTTCCACTCTTCACAGTACCCTAAGTAGTATCACATTACGTCTCATGCGGTAACATGCCTTGTTTGATGGTTGAAAAAGACTGAAAAATAAAGTCAATGCAAAAAATATGGAAGCTTTTCTATTTCTAATATTTCGTTTGTTGCCTAACCGTTATCTTCCATGCCTTGTTTAGATTGTTCAGACTACTGTCCTCATATTCAGTTTTATATTCACAACGTTTGCGTCGATGTAACCTTCAACCTCATTTAGGTGTTTTCTGTCTAGCTCGCTAATATTTTTGTCGAACTTGACACAATTTCACACGGAAATTGTTTTTTTTTAAACCATCCGCGTTAGCATACTCTCGTTCTCTGCCATAACCGGTTACAAATCCTAAGTATTTCGTAATTGTATTCCTAATATCGCCCACACTGAGGATTTACCCTTCAACTAAAATATTGCCATAAGAACTGTATTTTATCTCGTACTTTATCAATTACGCCACGAATTCTGGTGGAAAATTTTTATCCTTAGTATCATCTGCACTAAGATAGAATTGCATGCATTATTCGCATTTTAAAATGAGTAGTATTGTATCTCCCGCATTCTTATCAACTTGGGTTGTATCAGTTAAGTCATCATATACAGTTTTTTACTCAACTTTGTTCACATGCTGAAATATATAGATTTTATCATATAGAATTGTCCGTGCTTATCTTTAATTCCCAAGCTTTTGTTACTTTTGTTAGGACAGTGTACTGATTAACTCCTTCTCTTTATCTATTTGAAGTATTTTATCATTCCTTATAGGCTTACTCAACTCAGATGTTGCTATCTTGTATTCTTTGGAAGAACCTTCTGTCGCTTTTCTCGGTGGCTTGTTTAATACTGTTTGACATCAAGTCAAGAGATTAGGGTTTAGCTAGAGAAACAAACTTTATTCACATAATCTTAATGCCTTTGGTGGCACTTTTAGACAGCAAATCCGTATTTGAGATTTCAGCAAGTGGAAAAAACCGATTTTGAAGATTGAGTTGGAAATCATATTTGATGTATTGTTCTTTTTAAGTACTCAGGTTACATCTTTGGATGTTTCTTTTTTAGTTGGGGTCACTATTTAACAGTTTTCGATCGAGGATTAATGAATGTAAGATGTTAGTGTAGCAATCGTTAATGGGGTAAATTGGGTTGATTTTTATTTTTATGGGGACGACTCTACAAGAACTTGTTTACATTGGATTTAAAGGCTACCATGCTGTATTCAACCGGGAAGTAGACCAGCAGAATTGTGTTCCACTGTCGGACAGTTTTGGGAAAGAAACTTTGTTCATGGAATCTACGCTTAAATCTAGGTACATATAGAGAGCGGGGAAAATCGCATACAGTTGTTGTAGCTAGTTGAGTGTTTGTTGTGAAAGTTTGGCAAGGGCGAACCATAGATTGGAGTTCAGTCTAGCACTTGCCATGAAAATAATGAGACTCGCAACGTCCTTTCTCTAGGAAAGAGGTTGCAAGGAAGAGAAAAGGGCATCACCTACTAGGTTTTGGACCCGGTTTTGAATTCTGTCAAAGATGGGTAGGTTTTGCTCAGATGTGACAAAATTGCTCTATTTATGGTGTATCTGGTCCTTATATAAATTGAGGATGCATCGGCAGTGAAATAACTACTGGAGTGGTACAGTGATGCAACCATCTTTTCAGCAATCTTGGCAGCGATTTTGGCAGTTTTTCGTCGATCTCGATATATGTGTTCCATTTAAGATCAAGATATGGAGCTTCCCCAAGATTAGAGCCATTCATTTGAATTGGGGCGTGATGGGGCTAGAGGGAATATAATAAAAAAGAGAGAAGTTTTGTTTTCGATACATTAAAATTAACCAACCACTTTTTCCCTATTGCAAGACCAGAAGAAAGAGAATTAGAAAGATCTTGGTCATTGCTGGCATTTGAAGCGTTGCTCTAGATAGCGGTGTCATTTTCATAAATATCCACGAATGATCTAAGAATGTTATTTGGGAGATCATGGCTGAAGATCAGGAAGAGAGTTGGGCCCAAGATGGAACCTTGAAGGACGCCAACGTTAATGCTATTATTTTTATGATTTTAAAAAATTATAATCCATCCAGTTTGCTACCAAAATTCTTTTTACCGAACTTCGGACATGTGGGTTAAATCCCAATGTTTATCCTTATATTCTCTTCTCTTGAAACAATTATTATGCCATTTTTAACGTATAATTTTGTAAGAATTTAACCCGATCGTCTGTATTTTGAATGTTTTCTTACCCATCAACATCCGATTAGTTGCCACAAAGATATCCGACTATACAATTAAAATCTTTCATAACAAAAAAAATATATCTTTTTTGCGTTTGATGTACAATTTATTAAATTTCATCATATATTTTATAAAATTGTTTTATTTTATGAAATTCTTCTTTAGAGTAGGAAATAGTTAAAAAGCGAAACCACCTGAAAAGAAATCTGGTACTTTTTTTCAACAATAAAAAAAGTTGATCTGAAATAGGTTCATAGTGCTGCATTCCGTGCGCAAGAAATTTGTTGATTAAGAAGGAAACTTTGTTGGAAAAGGAAACTCAGTTGATTATGGATTGTTCATTGGATGACATAAATAGTTTGTAGAATAATCTCTAAGATATCAACATAGTTTACTTTTAATCTAATAAGTGCAAATATGAAGACATAGAGCGTTGTATTTTCCTTTGTTTGCACATTTAATGCCATTTAGAAGCTATTGAACGAAATACTTTCTGATTGCCATCAAAACAGTATAGGGCTGCTGATGTGTCCTCCTGCGCACATCGTAGGGATTCGAAGATGACCCCCTTCTATTCAGTAAAACATTTAATTGACATTTTTTCACGTTAGGTTGAGCTCCAAATTATGGTTCGTTAACATTTTTATTAGACGTTTTTCGCATTCAAATGTACTTCTGTGATCCTAATATTTACTTTTTAAATCCAAGAAAGTCATTCCTGCGTAATGTTCACCGCAAATAAAACCAGAATTAACGAACCACTACTGGAAGCTAAAAGAAGGTCGACGATCACCAATAGTAAAGTGGAAACTAGCAGGGCAAGTCGGCACATGTAGAAATTTAGAAGACCCTTGTATACTATGTTTGAATGAGATATTAGCTATCACAAACTTTAAAGAACTCCAAAATTTATTAAGCTGCAAGAATGAAATAGCAACAGAATGTATACACAAATAAACTTTACCTTAGGATAACGAAAAATGATAAACTACTATTATTAATAATAACAACAACACTAACAAAAATGATAATTATAATTATAAAAATAGATAATAAATACATAAACAAATACTCTAGTATGAGATAAAAATGGATATTCAAATTAAAACTAGGTCATCGACTACAAAAAATAAAAATTTCACTAAAACAACAGAGAAATAGGCGTGCGTGAGCTCAATAGCTACAATAAATATATGCGTAAATAACTAAGAATCTGATTTGCTGACTAGAAAACCTAGTATTACGTGGATGCATAAAATTCCGAGTCAACATAAATTTGGTGCAATAGCCTAACGAATCTTTACAAGGATGAATCACGGAAAATTCTGTGTAGCTTAAATAACATATATTTCATAAATTTACTATAAATATATATATATATATATATATATATATATATATATATATACACTATTGAATAAGACTTTTTAAAACTTTTTTTGGGGTCACCACTTATCAAGGCCGGAGGCCACTCGGGAATAAGGGTTAATGGGTATACATTAGTCATTGTGATTTGAGTGTAGTAAACATTAGTGGGAATTTTATAACTTGGATTACTTAGGGGGACGGTTCACTAAGAACCTGTTGACGTTCATTGAAACAATCAGATTGTAGTCAGCTGGAAAGCAGGCAAGCAGCATAGAGTTCCACAGGCGGGAAGTTCTAAGAAAGAAGACCTGTTCAGGGAATCTACGTTTAACTGTAGGCAGAGATAAAGAGTGTGGTAAATTGTTGGTAGTGGTTCTGGCTAGACGAGTGTTTTTCATGAAAGTCTGGCGAGGGGGAACCATAGATTGAAATTCAGATGAGCACCTGCCATGAAAATAATGATAAAACAGGAACAGGCTCGCTAGGTCTCTTCTGTGGGAAAGAGGTTGCAGGGAAGAGAAAAGGGCATCCCCCACCAAGCTACGAAGTCTATTTTTAACTCTGTCAAGACAGGAGAAGCTGCTTCTAGCAGCTCCTGCCCAGATATCGCAACAGGACTCCATCGTTGGCCGAACCTGGCTTTTATATAGGTAGAGAATTGCATCAGGAATGAGATATCTACTGGCGCGGTAGAAGGATCCCACACTTCTTCCAGCGACTTTTGCAATGGATTTGATATATGTGTTCCATTTCAGATCGGGAGTAAAGGGCAAGTTCAGATGCTTGTCAAAACATGAGACCCCCCCCAAGACGGGAGACATTCATTTCAATTGATGGCAGAGCGTTGATGATGTAAAGATAGAAGCTTGGTTTTGGATGCCTGAAAAGTAACCAGCCACTTTTTCCCTATTGTACTACATGCTCAAGATCAAAGGAGAGAGAGTCATAGAGAACTTGGTCGTTTGCGGTCTTCGAAGTGCTGCCATGCGTGGTAGTGTCATCAGCATAAATGTCTACGAATGATCTAAGGATGTGGTTTGGAAGATCAGTGATGTAGATCAGGAAGAGAGTTGGATCTAGGATGGGCCCCTGAGGGACTCCAGCAGTAATACTGAGGGCTTCTGATTTCTGTCCATCAACCACTACTCTTAAGAACCTATCAGAGAGAAATGATTTAATAGTTGAGAAGACATTTCCAGCTATACCATGACTTGATATTTTGTGAAGTAGACCTTTATGCCATACCTTATCAAAGGCCTTTGATATGTCAAGAACAATTACCCTTGAGAGGAAGCCTCCGTCGAGGTTTTGCCAATCCTATGAGATATAACTGTAAGCACAAAATCAGTTCATAATCAAGATTTGTGTCTTTTATTAATTTTAAAATCATTTTATTCATAGACAAATGTCTAAGCTTTTTCATAAATGCCTTATTTTGGTAAAAACCGCACAGAAATGAAGGCAGAATTTATGATAAACCAAAGGCAAACGGCCCAAGATATCTGTGTTATTATGGATTTCCTTTCATTCGCTTAGAAAGGAAGATCCTTAATAAGATATATCCTTGTTTTCTTCGTCTGTTTATGGAACTTAAATTCCAGGTGCATCAGTTGCAGAAAGAGTACAGTTGTTTAACGCGGAAGACGCGAGATATTATTTAATTTGTGCTGTTATAATTTATTGAGTTTTATTCGGGGGAAAAACGTGAAATACACACAAAAGTTAAAAGTCCCCTATTGAGGTGAACTATATCCAACAGTATCACGAATTTCTTTTCTATTAAACTAATTGTACGCCATGATATTGCTTATGTTCTCTTACGTAGTTATTAGCAAATAATTGCTTTCAAAATAGATAAAACATTGAAAAACAATGAAATATACGTTTACCCGCACAGTTTCACGAAATACAATGCATAAGTTCATATTTTGTTTGACGGATATAGATTTTTCACACGCAGTGAACTCGGCATTATTATGTTAACTGCTTTTGATTTCTAATATTTCTTTTCTTCGATTCTATTATTATGCAGGACTTTCTTGAAATAATAAACATTGCTTTTCTATAGTTCTATAGTAGACCTAGCATAGAATTTAATACAACATGGCAACCATTAAATATTATATATGTATAGATATATGTGTATACATATATAAAGTAATAATACGTAGCAATAAACAGTAAAGTATATAGTAGTAATATTTAGTAATAAAATATTTATATATAATAACACTCAAGATAAGGACAGTAATTGTCTGTATTTTTAGATGAGGTGTTTTCATTTATTGAGATTGTCGGACTGACTTCCTCATCTTGGTTGTTATAGTCACAACGTTTCGGCCGTTTTGCCCCCTCCGGCTTTCATCAGGTGTTTTGTATCGAAGTGGGGAACCGTTTGTTAGGAGTCTCGAACCCAATCCTTTATTATTATTATTACGGGGGTACCATGTTCGGACTTCAGCTAGGCTCTGGGACATAGTTGCCGATTCTCTGTTTTGAATGTTACTTTTCACTGCCTTCGTTCAAGATTGAATGGCGACGTCTGGAAAAGCTTCATGTGAAACTAGCAAGACTCGCTAACCATCTAACCTTCCTGTACAGATGTAGAAACTTAAAACTCATACCAGCAGGGTTGAAATTACAAACAACAGTGGATTCCAGGAAGGCACGTAGAGTCGCGGAAAGGGCAGGGCATGCACTCGTTCGAGAAAGGATCCAACACACTGGCTAGAATAAACAAAAACTAAGGAACGAAATCTCCGACACAGCAACATTGTTCCTTGTTAAGGTGACTCAAGAGGAAGACAGGGTGAGAATCCAATCAGATCTGGATAAATCGTACAGACAAGAATATGAGGTCAAAGAACGCCAAATCAAGAAGCTCACAAAGCTCAAAGACCAGAGGAATGTACCATCAAAACAAGGAACACATCGCTCCGATGAGATATAGACAGCTGGTCCAGCATTACAGTAAGCTACCACATATGTACGGTCTCCTCAAGATAAACAAAGACGGTATTCAACTCAGACCCATAGTGAGCTGCCGAGGCTCAGCATGCCACCCACTGAGCAGGTACCTTGTGGATATAATAAACCCATTAGCAGGCAAGTCAGCAACACATGTAAAGAATTCTGCCCACTTCACGGAACTGATCAAGGGAGCACCCATCAGTACAAACCAAATGGTAAGCCTAGATGTGGTTAGCCTGTTCACTAAAGTCCCAACTAGTGAGGCACTAGCAGTAGTTCAAGACAAACTAGCTGCGGACTTCTCCATAGAAGAGCGCACATGTGTACCATTGCCAAACTTCATGGAAATACTGACATTCTGCATAGAAACAACCTACTTCAGAATGGGTGCTGACCTATATCGACAAGAGGAGGGGCTAGCTATGGACTCGCCATTATCACAAGTGATGTCGAACATATGCACGGAATACTTCGAAGACATGGCCTTAGGTTCAGCTCTCTTATAGCCAACCATTTGGCTAAGATACGTTGACGACAACTTCATACTCTGGCCCCATCAGGAAGACATCCAGGCTCTCTTAGACCATGTGAACTCAATAAGACTATCGATACAGTTCACAATGGAGAAAGAAAAATATAACCAACTGTCCTTCCTTGATATACTCATATCACGCACAGAGCATGGGTTTAAGACATCTGTATATCGCAAGCCTACCTTCACCGGACAATACCTTAACTTCAACTCCCATCACCCATACAGTATCAAACATGGAATCGCACGCTGCCTACAACATCGTGCAGAGACAATAAGTAGCGACACCATTACATACCACCAAGAAATGGTCAGGTCGAAGAATACCCTCCGTCGTAACAACTACCCCGATAGAATACTATCTACCAGACGTGTTAATAGTATAAGAGAGGAAAATGAAACCCCAAAACCACCAACGGTCTGACTACCATACATACGAGGCATCTCCGAAAAGATTCAGAGAATATGTGCCCCCTACAACATCAGGACGGTATTCGAGAGCAAGTCAACACTCAGACGACACCTGGTACAAGTGAAGCCCCGCATGGAGGAGAACATGACCAAGAACTGCATATACTCCATCCCATGCAGTTGCAGAAAGGTTTGCAAGGGTGAAACATGCCGCCCCCTTAAAGTAAGGGTGGAAGAACACCGAAAAGGGAAGACGGAAAAATCGGGTATAGCCAACCATGTATGGATGGAGAGGGGGGACCATCGTCCTCTATGGGATGAAGTAAAAATAATAAACAGAGATACCCACTGGAAAGTGAGAAAACTTAAAGAAACAGCTCACATGCTCGGACATAACAACCTACTGAGCAAACCAAGCGTAGAGCTGAATGCAATTTGGACACCTCTGATAGAGAGAGAAAACCTTGAATAACAACATAGGTTTAACATTAACAAAAACCAACTAAGAATTGTCCTAGTGACATATGGCCGAGTGGTCCTAGACGTTGTTTACAGTTACCCAAAGGTGCTGAGTTACATCCTGAACGAAGGCAGTGAAAAGTAACATCCAAAACAGAGAATCAGCAACTATGTCCCAGAGCCTAGCTAGAGTCCGAACACGGTACCCCCGTAATAATAATAAAGGGTTTGGGTTCGAGATTCCTAACAAACGGTTCCCCACTTCGATACAAAACACCCGATGAAGGCCGGAGGGCAAAACGGCCGAAACGTTGTGACTATAACAACCAAGATGAAGAAGTCAGTCCGACAATCTCAATAAATAAGGACAGTAGTTTGAAGAATGCAAACAATACGAAGAAACATTGGGATCTTCTGATGAATTACTTCTTTAATTAGTTCTATTTATAGAACAGTTTTTTTTTGTTTACAGTTAATTGTATTTAGCCAAATTATTTGACATCTGTTAGATACATAAATTTGATACTACTGACGTAACCCTCAAAAGTGTCAAGAATTTTTTAAAAATAGAAACAATATAAGAAAAAAAGAGGAAATAAGTTTATCAGCAAAACATCGATATGTTATATACTGGGTGTTATTATTAAGATGACGTATGTTCTGTATTGTTGTTTCCGTCTTAAGAGAGTCTTAGTGAGATATTTAGAAACAGTCTTAGGAGTCTTCATGTGTTGAGTGTTCATATGTCTTAAGCTGTTCATGTTGTAAGAGATAGCATATTGGTGACATAAACAGGTATATATAAAGATATAGAAAGTTCTGTATATATATAATAGACAGTGTACTTGTTACTACACAATGAGAGGAGATTTGATATATAAATGGATAGATTGAGGGTTTGGCATTTATACTTTTGACAGTTCTATGAACGGGAGTATATCTGTATAACATTTATACTTTGACACATATACTTTCTAACACATATTTTTAGATGATGATTTTATCAAGGTTCTTATAACATAAATGGACAATACCTTTTCTGTTGAATAACAACACGAAGACGCAGATACAAAAACACATGTTGACGTCCTTTATTTCATGACCGGTCCTGATATCGCTCGAGGAATTCAAAGTTTCTTTACATGGCTTTTCTTTAACCTTCGCTTCCAATGTTTGATGTCAGCAGCTGTCTCTGACCTCTCTCTCAGCTCTCTCTCCCCTCTTTCTCCCAGACTGCATCTAAAACTCTACCTATATTGCGAACTCTTCACGTCATCGCATGATTAAACATGTGTTCATCGAGCACGTTGCCTTGACATGCGTCACGTTGCAAAACTTGACATGATCCCGAGTTCAGTAACCTATTTTTCGAATAACCTCTTTACAAAATATGTTTATAATTTCAATTGACGATTAAATTCCTTATTTTAATTTTCACAGAAGCAAATTTCATCATTACATTCCTTTTCCATAAAAATGATATCTAACTATTTTGTGTGAGCTAAACAATTGCGATTCCACATTCCTTATTTTCAATAAAATTATGTATTTATTTTAACTTATGATTGGAATTTTCAATTCCAATCTAGCTTCGAAAGTTCGAATCCTTGACTATCCTATTTCATATTTACAATTAACTAGTTCCCTATTTTTTTTACTTGCATGAAAAGGGGACAGCCTTTATCATGTAACATATATAGGAAGTTATTCTTCAAGGTACACAGAAGAAACTAAAATGGGATTGTTTATCAAGTTGTGACAGTGAATGGGAACAAAAGACTAAACAACGGAGGTCAATATGTTTAGAATTAATTTAAGGTCAGTCTTGGGTTTGTAACAGTTAAAGTCAGGTTTCTGTTTGAGGCAGTAAAAAGCAATTTGTGGTTCGGAGCAGATCGAATCGAGCTGACGGCAACTGATGGCATCGACGTAAAGTTGGATCATAGCTGTCAGGAGGTCGATGGTGTTACACACAGAGTGCAATTACTATTTGCAGAATGTGTGTGCGTTTGTGTTTTGTTTTACTTTATTTTTATACTTGGGAAGCATTGCCCCCCCCGCCCTCGTCAGCCGCCAATATGAGAAACTAGGACACAACCAGAATAGAAGATGAACAAGAACAAATTCACGACAAACGTTTGGATCGGCAATCATTATCGAACTGGTGGGCATGTGGGCTCACAGTATCTGGGAGTTTGGAAAGGCATAATTATTTAACATTGGCTTGTTTAACAACGTCAAACTGTTATAAGTAGCTGAACAGTTATTGTTGTGGCTGGGAAGTGTCACTAAGGAAAACACGGACATGGATATGGGTGAAAACAAAGTTTATTTCTATTGAAAAGAAAACAAAACATTCAGAGAACAACAGTCGTAGTACTTAACGCTAAGATGACAAACTACAAAGTACACACACAACCACAAGCGTCCTTACCACTCGATCTATTTATACAGTTCAGAACAGTTCATATATTGTGCATGTGTGAGTCCCTAGAGTTATTTAAGTGCGTAACGCGCCGGGTTCTAATTGATACGTTCAAAACAGACCAGAATTACTGGTTGTATGCGTATAATGTTTAAACACGAAAAATAAAACTCACGATTAAATCAGCGCATTAATGAAAAGTTAAATCGAAAATTTTTTTGGTGTATTTTCATATCGCAGAATGTTTTCACACGTATTACATTCGAGCGTTAAGATTGTATAAGAAAAATAATGATTCTGTTTAATGGAAACTAGAAAAATAATATAAGATAATAATAAAAAACGAATGTATATTTAAAAACAAAATTGAAATTGGTTGTCAATTTAAATAATGTTACTTTCGGCATTGGGAACTGTGTACGGCATGTGTTCACTTCTACAATAAATTTTTTTTATCGATTAGAAACGAAGTGCCGTTATGTGTGTAAAGTAAATTGTGAAGTTAAATTATCTCCCCTTGAGAAAATTTAATTGAAATAAAAATAAAATACGTAGAAATTATATCAAACAAGAAAATTTATTTTATGCGAGTGGATTTATTTTGTAATTTAAGAATTTTTCTACAAATGTCAATAATAAATTGATCCTTTCTGACAAAGGACTCCATTTAAAAATGATAAGATTTTATGAAGTGGATGAAATAAAAACGCGATCTTAAACGGCAACTCAATGAAGAGTATGAAAAAGCTAAATTTAGCAAACACATGAGAAAATTACATGAATTAAATCTCCATAATACGGATAAGTTACCGTTCTCATGTGAAACGATTGAAATGATTATTTGAATGAGAGGAAAAGATGGAAACTTAAACGTGACGAAAGAATTTTTTAAACAAGCGTGATAAACGTGCTATTTAATATCAAGAATGTTAAACCACAGAAAATACTATTTATTTTGTGTGACAGACCAACAAACATACCATTTATAATCAGACTGAGATCCCAGTGTAGCATCACTTCTGATTCTACATTTTAAATTATTTTTTTTTAGTAGCGGAACCCTTATATACTAAGCCAATTTTTTTTTTATTTTTGCTTGCTCCCAGTGTGTCCCTTTTTGGGGGAGCTGATTTTCTTCCGCACTTAAAAACGACGTTGTGTCACATATTGTTCTCGTGGGGAAACAATTTAATACCAACATATGATTTAAATCTAAGCGAATCAGATCGTCAAAATTCTTAATTAGGCTGTCAAAAAGCAGCAACGAGTCTACCGTCTCTAACATCAGACAATACAAAAAAAATTAAAAACTGGTTTTATTTGCAGTATAAGACACAACAGCATATATATACAGAATAAAATCAGCAATAATAAAAATTGAATAATACATCCATTAGAATATGAGAATTTTCAGTCAGCATCTAGTTAACCTTATCCTAAATTCAAAATGACCGCCATAACGCAATGCAAATTAGTTAAATTTTATAATTAACTTTTATAATACTACCTATGTGCTACGAACATTATATGCATTGTTTTACGATAAGCTGCGGAGTCATTTTAAAAATAGGTGTAAAAAATCAGTACTTAAAGGGTTAAGCGTAACTCATCAACGATAAATCTTTTTCAAATTTAAGCATGACTCAAAAACAAAATAATATCTCTATCTCTAGATAAAAAAAAATGTGGGTGTGTGTGCACGCACGTGTTTGCGCACACGTATATGTGAGTTCGTTCATTATGAACTCGGAAACATCTCAGCCGAATTTTATGAAATATCAAAGAAATGTACTTTATATATCTGAGATTGTTCTTAGGTTTTGTATCGGAATGTCTTTGATAAATATCGATAATCGATCCAATGAAAGAAAAAAACTAGCGATTTTGAGCAAAGTTAACACCTTATCACAAGTGCATTTGAGAAATTTTATTACTGCACAAGCAGAAAGGCTCGGCATATAAAATCAACAGTAGGTTCTTTGATATAAAATGACGCGTTCGAAATTGAACTTTCTGTTTAGAGCATAACTGAACCATGATACTAGATTTTTGCAATTTTAACTTTAATTCAAGCCATTAGATATATTTTTATTACATTTTCACCCCCAAACAATGCACGTTGCCACTTTGATATAGGGGGTTACTATCAGGGACCTAAGTTGCAGGGGTACTATGTAGGGAGTTTAGCAGCAAGATGTCTGTTCACATTACACTTGAACTTCTGCATGTCAGTACAGTTGGGGAAGCAGGAAACCGGAAGAGAATTCAAAAGTCCTGCAGTTTTGGGGAAGACGCTATTAGAGTAAACGGCTTTCTTACATCTAGGATCTCAACTGTGTAGGAGTGGGATTTCGCTGCTTGTCGGGTTTGTCGGGGGTATTTTCATCGAGGGGTTACAAGGGCTTGTACTTCGTCAGAACATCCATCATTAAAATACTTGTAAAACAGGCGGAGGGATGCAACATTTCGTCGGTGGGACAGGAGCTGAAATTTAGATGACAGTTCGGGACCTATTAGGTCGGCAACTCTCTTTTGGACCCTGTCCAGGAGCGAGAGACTAGTTGCAGATGCATCAGCCCAAATGTGACAGCAGTACTCCATACATGGGCAAATGGTGGCTTTGTAGAGGTACAGGATACTTTCAGGCGTAAGTAACTTTCTAGCACGATAGAGAGAGCCCACTTTCTTTGCCGCAGCCTTAATAATAATCTCGATTTATCTATTCCAACTCATGTTTCCTGTGAACGTTAAGCCAAGGAGCTTGAACAAAGTGCTCTAAGGTACAGTATCTCTAGCCATAGTTATTGGTGGTTGGTAAGGTTCCATGTAATTATTAAAAGAAACGAGCTTTGTCTTGGCAGCGTTGAACGTTACCATCCATTTTTGACCCCATTCCACTACAGACTGAAGGTCTTCCTCTAGGGTTTTGGCCATTACCTTAGATATGTGCTCATTAGTTTTCTCCACGTGCCTGCTATAAAGCGTGGTGTCGTCGGAAAATATACCCATCTCAGAGAAAATTTTATCAGGTAAGTCATTTATGAATATCAGAAAAGATTCAAGACTCGATCCCTGAGGCACACCCGTAGTTATATCGTTTTTTTTTGGACGTACGCCCATCGAGGACAACCCGGATTCTTCTCTCATTTAAGAAGTATCTAATTATGCTAAGCATTCGTCCAGTAATACCATAGGATTTTATTTTCATCAGAAGAAGATTTTATTTTCATCAAAAACTGTACCAGTTCCCGTATATATTCAATCTGAGAGTTTACCGATGAACATAATCTTTTCGAAGCATAATCGACAACTCTATCGAAGAATCCTTCTAGATGCGATAAAAGCTTCTGATAAAGGAAATAAATGAGATATACGTCTCAAAAGTCAATTGACTAAAATGCAGTGATCAGAGAATCCTCCTCCAAAGTGCAAAGTTATATTTTAAATGATTCTATGCTTAATGGAAGCAATTGTACTGAAACATGACTTTTAAAAGCTTTACATAAGTAGGCTTACACTTTAACTAAATTCTGGCTATCAAATATTACGTCAGACAATTCGATTTCCACTGCCCCCCACCACCACAATCATCATCATCATCATCATCATCATCATCATCATCATCATCATCATCATCATCATCATCATCATCATCATCATCATCACTTTTGTCGTCATCATCATCGGAGTACAAACATTTCACGGTTTCTTTACACCTTGTTTTGTTCCTGGCTAAACGCGGTCACGTAGGGCCCAGTTGGATGTTGAAGTCGTCTCTCCACCACTTTTTCAGCCATTGTGCATTTTCCGGAAGGCGGCAGTTCATGACTCAGGCATCTTAAGTCCTCCTTTATATCATCGTCATCTCCCGCACTTACAAATGATCGCTTCATAGTGGGAAAACCTCTATTTTGCTTTAACGTAAAAAATCAGGAACGTAGCTTTCACCCGACTTTTAGTGTAAATTTCGATTTTTGCTTAATTTTAATCTTTTCACATTCCCATTATAATCTGATTTTAACATACTCGCATCCGAATATTACGACACGGGTAGATGACTTTTTTTCTAAATACGCATTCCGTAGAAAATAAATGGTTAAATTAATTTTTTAGATTCATGTTTGCTGAAGTTATTATTCAACAAAAATGAAATATCTATACAAACAGATTGATTATCGTTCAGTTAAAGTCCGCGAGTTATAACTAAGGAAATAAATGACAGCGTTTTAGTTTAGCTGATGTGACTTTAGGTTTATTACTATTGCATTTTTGAGTATCAATAAGAAGTTTTACTCAATAAATACAAATCAACATTTAGCAAAATATGAGTTAAACTTGAACCACTCTAAAACCAAGTCAATTCACGATGGTCTCGTCATATCGCCTCATTTATAGACGAGACACAGCTGAAACGAATAAAAATGTTTACATCAAAATGATAAAAATAAATGAAAATGGAAAAGAAAAGAAAATTAATGAAGGTAAGAACCAATATGAGAGTTAGTTATAAAGTATAAATTTGCCAACACATACACCGGTTAATATCTTTTTATTTACACCTTTGCACCATTCAATGCAAAATACGTCAGACTCATAAAATGTAAAGATGGAAAACAAAACAAAATATGATGTTATAGATCAAAAGCAAGAGATAATTATTCAATCCCAGGCAACACCGGGACTTTTTGCCAATATTCAAAGTACTACAAATAAATAATAATCAGGAATCTAAAAACATTGTGGGAGGTTATATCGGTCGAAACGTTATGAGAATAACAATAGCGATGAGAAGAATCGTCTGAATTATCGAAATAAAACAATAAGCAACCATTTTCTTCATTTAGTGAATTCTGCTTTCTGTAATTTTTTACAAATGCTAAAGATGTAAAAGACACTTAATCTCCACCCTATTAAAAAACGCTGACTAACAAAGTTGCCCAAATTTTAAATTTACATTACAGAGTAGAACAATAAAAATTATCGCCCTAAAGAAAACAATACTACAGATTTTATTTAAAACTTTTATTGAACAAAAAAATCAATTCGAGTAACTAGATGATGTAGTAGAGCTGATATCTATTCAATGTAGCCGCCTTTAGCCTCAATCACCGCCATGATATGGGTTCAAGCTGTCTTTGGTGTTGTGGGAGGTCATGCTGATGATGGTCTCGACGTATGACCAAACGAAGTAGTCCAGCGGATTCAAGTCGGGGGAGGAGGGGAAGGGGCACGCGAGAGAAGGGTACACAATCATAGCACTCCCTCTGAAGCTAAACCTGGGTCTCTTTGAACTTGTGGTCGGTTGCGAGAATCTAACACTAACCGAAGGGTCGTCGCCACACCCATTTCCACCCGTCCGTCGCTACCGCAAAACCGGAGAGTAAGATTCAATAGTTTGTTTTGTAAAAAATTAACACTGGACATGTGTATATAAGTTTATATCATATTTTGTAAATTTGACATGAATTAACTCGTAGAATAGAGATATCTGAGTTTGTCTTCTTTTTGTGTACATGAAAATCTATTCACGTTCAGCGTGACATGGCAAATCCCGGAGGTGAAATCGACACTGTCCAACCCGATCAACGAAATCCCGTAGCGCCGAGAGAATTTGCGAAGAATTCCATGTGGAAGACGATCACGACGCGTATGTGATAAGAGATCCCTGTTTAGGGATCGCCGAGGGTTCACACCTTTTGCCAGTGACACGGAAAGGTCATATTTGGTGACTTGTGACAAGGATCCCTTCACAAAGCATAGTTCTGATGTTCCAACATGCCAGCTTCAATACTTTCACATCCTTACAGGTGGCTACGTACTTATTTTCTTTGTTGTATTTTGACCGCTTTGGGAGATGCCCGCTGACCGCGGTAAGCCAACTGAGGGTGACGGAAACGAGCTTTTGTTAGGCCAAATTTTCTAGGCATCTTTCCTTGTGGAGCAAGCAGTATTGTCCCTTGATAAGGCTCCTTGGTCATTAAGGTTACTGCCGAGTGATGTTGTCATATCCAAAGTCAATAACAGGCGACCAATATCCTGAACCGCCCGCATTTAAACGGCGGCTTCCAGTGATCATCTTCCACCTGCCGTTTTCGCCCGTTTCCCGTCGCTACAGGACTTGGTGGCAAGTGGATGTGGATGTGGATGTGTCCTTCAAGCCTGTGTAGTGGATTTTTATGGTGAAGTGCAGTGTGCACGGTACTGGTCCCACCCTTTACACCCGTGGTTTATGCGTCATGGCTCAGCGAGCTGGGACGGTGACAGCGAGGTCCTTCGGTCGTAAGTTTTACATCAGACTGTCCTTGTTCTAGCTTCTGGCTCAAAAAACCCTCCCCGAGGGCAGGGGTACATATTGGCCAATGGGCTCGTCATAGAGTCAATTCCCTCTGGCCGGTGACCTCAGATTAAATTAGTACGCCCAGTGGTGCAATGTAAGACACCATCCCCTCACATGGTTTAGCCCGCCAGCTGAAGCGGATTGGAGTCAAGATGTGAGAGATTTAGCGATGAGTGGGAACTAGTGATGCCCGTCCACCCTACTAGGTAAGGAGCAGCATGCTGAACAGGAAGGGTATACC
This sequence comes from Euprymna scolopes, assembly GCF_053919585.1. Lineage (NCBI taxonomy): Eukaryota > Metazoa > Mollusca > Cephalopoda > Sepiida > Sepiolidae > Euprymna > Euprymna scolopes. Next base: position 153,734,505 of record NC_136490.1, read on the forward strand.
CTCCTAAGAGACCCTATTCTCCATACACACACGCGTACAATACATATATACATGTAAAAGAAAAATTAAAAATTAAGCAGTAACTAAACAGAAAGACACGCGCATTTAACTGTCTAATATTTTGAATTCCAACGATAGTATTTATTCCAGGAGAGAACAAAAATCCAAAGGATATAGGATGTTATGAGGAGAGATGCTGTAAAAACGTTTGTAAGTCAACGGCCTTTTTTCGTTCGAAAAAAGAACGAAAACGTCGCTTCCAAATTCAACTGCATTTTAAGATAGATAAGAAACGCCCATTTTTATTTATTTTATACATTAATATGTGCATACACATTCGTTTACAAACAAATACTTATATATATATATATATATATATGTGTGTGTTTGTGCGTGTGTGTGTACATGAAAATATGCATACATATACATATATATACAAACCGATACACATATGCACATATATAAACGTGCACGTATATACATATACATATGGAAAGCAAACATAGATACACAAGCTTGTAGAGATACATAAGCATATGTAGGGAGAAAAGGAGAAAGAGAGAGAGGGACTGGAAAAGAGAGATATATGTGTACGGGAAATACATATATATATATATATGGTAATATGAAAAAAATTAACACTTAAAGAAAATGTGTTTTGAAAAACACAAACATATACATGCACATACATACACATATATCTTTATATATACATGTGTGCATACATATCAATATATATATACATATATATATATATATATATATATATATATATATATATACCCGCATAAATACATACGTACATATAATACGAACACCCATATACACACATAAACCTACATATACGGGATTATGAAGAAAGATAAAATTTAGAGAAAATGTGGAGGTTTGAGAAAGACATAGCTAGAGAGGATAAATAAAAGCTTTTCTCCACCTCACCGTGTAGATCCTTCCCTAGGAAAATGTTTATGGCAATTCTTTTTGTTACAGCAGTTGTAATCATTAAGTAGCCCAAGGTTTTTCTAAAGCCTGAAGTGTGCGTATTGAGTTTTATTTTTTTAAAAATATTTACGCCTCTGATGTCGTGCATAAAAATTAGATACTATAAGGGTGTATCTGATGTTTTCTATAGTGTGACTTAGTAAATTGTAGTGTATAACTACTGGGTGTTGTGTGAATTTTTCTCTAATGGTGTGTTTGCGGTTGTTAAGGCGTATGCAGAACTCTAGATCTGTTCCCCCCACGTGCATTTATGCATTCAATGCAGTCTAATTAATATACTATATTTGAGCTATTGCAGTCGAGAGATATAAGTTTCAGTTGAATATTTGTGATTGCATTCAATATTAATCGGAATAATCCAGTTTCTACAAAAAAAAACTGTTCGCCGAGAGCTTCACAGGGTTGGATTTTATGGGAGGGCTGCTATAAGATATTTCCATTATTCTGTTGAATCCTATATCAATCTATCTATCTATCTATCTATCTATCTATCTATCTATCTATCTATCTATCTATCTGTTTATATATATATATATACACACACACACACATATATATATAAATATATATATATATATATATATTTATATATATAGACAATATATATATATAGGCCATATATATATATACCTGACAGAAAATAATTCACACTAAAATATTCTTCCTAATATATGCTTATTTATATTTACAGGTAAGACTAGTATTAATATATCTCATTAAAATTTCAGCTAACAACATTGAAGCATGTCACAAACCAAACGAGTATCAGACCTATCAGAATTTCTGCGAGGAAGAATCTTGGATCGACATGAAGGTGATCTTAGTCAACGCAAAATAGCAGGAAATCTTCCAATCTTTTCCTTTCTCCTGTTAATAGAGTGATCGTACAATTCACAAGAGAGAACAAAGCGTGCACAGGACATGATGCCAGTCGCCCCGGACCCTCTGAAAGAACCTTGCGTCTTGTGAAAAGAAATATTGAAGCGGATCCTCGGTGCAAAGCCTCTTGACATTGCAACCATAAGCTGGTGTCAATCTCAGAACAACTGTCAGGTATTTTCACAAACGGGGCTACTATAGAAGAGCCACGAGAAGGAAATCTCTTCTTCGTCCTGCCAATATCATGTACAGAAAAGATTGGGTTCGTGAGATGCCATTTTCTATGATGAGTCACGATTTGCATTATTTCCTGACGTGGTATGGGTATGGCAATCGATTGGTTATGATATGGGAGTGCAATTTCGAGTAATTGTCGCTCAGACCTAGTGGGGTGCGAAGGAAACTTCAATTCTGCTAAATTTGTTTCAATATTACATAAAAGAAACCTACTAATATTCCCAAGTGGTAAAATGAACCAAGTTAAGTCCATATTTATGGAAGATGGAGTTCCTTGTCACTCTACTAGGGTAACACAACATTGGTTGAGCCAAAATGGGATTAATGAATTTCCATGGCACAGTCAGTTCCTGGATGTAAACCCAAACCTTTGGGGTATTGTTATATCGTAGATTATATGAATAACAGTCATTACTGGGGTTGTACAGAAAGGTTTTATTTAGGTAAAAAGGTACACACATTTCTAAGTGCCCATTGACAGCTTAGTACTAAATTCTGTCTCCCACGTGAGGAGAGTTTGCTTGTCTTTTTATAGACGTAACAGTCCATTCATTTGAGGGGTTTTGGATCAGTCCATTATATCACCTTCCTCCCAAGCTAAATTCTTCCCTAGAATTTCTTCACCATTTTTTTCTTTTTTGACTTTGTCCAAAAAATTCAGTTCTTTTTCTTTTTCTTTCACTTCTCCTTAAAATTTGCGTTTGCGAATTTTTGGATTTTGGAGAGTGACTTGTATTTTCAGTTACTGGTGCTTCCTTTTTTGGAGGCTCTATGTGAAAAATGTCATACAGTACTTCCATCGGTACTTCATTGTTTTTAACTATTTCAATATATCGGGGTCTGAGTTGGTTTATATGTTTTTTGTGGGAAAATGTCTGACCTTTTATAATGTAGACCATTCTTCCAATTCTTTTTAAGATTATGCACTCTTCCCAAAAACTGTTCCCTGCCCGATAATTGTTGAAAAAACTTTATCCCCGTCCTTGTATATCTTGTATCGTCCATTATCTTTTACACTTTTTTTTTACTTTTTTACTCGGAATTAACCGGTCGAACACAGAGCGCACTTTTCTGGCAAACATTGTTTCCGCTGGGGATAAATTTGCATTTGTATTCGGATTAGGCGTTATCCTGTACACTGCTAAAAATTTCTGAAGACTTTTTTCTTCAGTGTCGATGTTATCGTTCTTTTTTAACGCTCGTTTAAATGTATAGACAAATCTTTCAGCTTGTCCGTTAGATCGAAGGCTATAAGTTGGTGTTGTGACATGCTCTATGGCCAGTGACTCACAGTAAATTCTTGACCTTTGAACATGGTGCCATTATCACTAACAATAGTTTTTGGTACGCCAAAACGCCCAAATACCTCGTCCAACGCCTTTATTGTGTTTGCCGCTGTAAGATGTTTGAATTTAAAAATTTCTGGCCATTTCGACATGCTATCTACTATTACCAGGTAATAATATCCTTTTAGAGGTCCTGCGTAATCTATATGGATCCGCGTCCATGGTATATCTGTTTTAGGCCAAGGTTGCGTCTTAATGGGCGGCGCTTTTGCTGCTAGTTTGCAACCCTTACATAATTTTATCATTTTTTCTATGTCCTGATCCATTCCAGGCCAGTACGTATATGCTCTCATTAGTGCTTTCATTCTGGAGATTCCAGGATGTCCCATGTGGAATTCTTTTAAAATTCTCTTCTGTAATACTTGAGGTATTACCACTCTATCTGCGTACATTAGAGTTTCATCGCACTTTGAAAATGGAAAAACGGTTAATCCTTTCCTCTTTTCTTTTTGTCCCACTTGTTTTTTTTTATCTTGTTAATGTATTCATCTGTTCTTGCTTCTTTCTTTATTTCCTCCAGTGTTACTGGAAGTTCCCTAACAGTATTTATTAATATATCTGTTAGTTAATTTTCTTCTTTTAGTGCAGCTATAACAGTTTCTTCAAGTAATTCAGTTTTATTTGGGATCAACCTGGACAACCCATCTGCGTGTGCAATTTTGCTAGATGCTAGGTGATTCATTTTAAAATTGTAGTTTTACAGAATCATGCTCCATCTTTGTAACCTATTAGCCGTATGAGTAGGAACTCCTTTTTTGGAACCAAAAATCGATAACAAAGGTTTGTGGTCCGTTTCCAAGATAAAAAATCTTCCATGGATGAACCTATGAAATTTCCTCATGGCGTATACGATTGCCAGACCTTCTTTTTCTATCTGACTATAATTTTTTTCTGCGGGTAGCAAAACCCTTGAGGCATGAATAATTGGTTTAGTCGATCCATCTTTGAGTCTGTGTAGTAGCACAGCACCTAAACCGTATTCGATCGCATCTGCTGCTACAATTAATTCTTTTTTCGGATCGTAGTGAGCTAGTGCTAAATCTGATAACAGACATTTTTTAATCTTTAGGAATGCTTCATCACATTCTTTTGTCCAGAGCCATTTTTTATTCTTTTTCAATAATTCGTTTAAAGGTGCTCTTAGTTCATGCATCTTTGGGATATAAGAATTATAATAATTTGCTAGTCCCAAAAATGACTGTAGCTGCACTATATTTTCTGGTCTAGGCATGTTTTTGATTGCTTCAGTCCTATTAGGATTAGGTTTTCTACCATTTCGATCAATCACCTGTCCCAAATATTCAATTTTGTCCATCCCAAAATTACATTTTTCGAGAGCCACTTTCAATTCATAGTTTGATATTCTCTCGAATATTTTGCCAATGTGGATTTTATGCTCTTCCACATTTTTACTTCTTATAAGGATGTCATCTAGATAAGCCATAGCAAAATCCAAACCTGCTAGCATTGTATCCATAATTTGCTGGAACAAATTTGGGGCTACTTTTAAACCAAAAGTCAAACGTTTTAGTGAAAATAGTCCTTTATGGGTATTTAATGTCAGGTACTTAGCACAATCTTTCTGGACTTTTACTTGCCAATACGCTTCAGACAAATCAATTTTTGTAAAAGTTTTTCCTCCGCTTAACTTCGAAAAAAGTTCCTCTGGGGTAGGAAGCGGGTAGTTATGCTCCTTGAGACAATCATTTAGACCTGTCTAAAAGTCCGCGCATACCCTGATTTTATTATTTTTCTTCTTAACGTGAACCGTTGGTGAAGCCCATTCAGAGTAGTCCACTTTTTCTATTACTCCAATATCTTGAAGTCTCTTTAATTCTTTCTCTATAGTTTCTAATGCTGAATATGGAACCTTTCTTTTGGGTTTGAAAACTGGTTTAGCCTCGTCCTTTAGTTCAAATTTCACCTCCGTTTTCGTGCAGCAACCCAAACCTTCAGAGAATACCTCTTTAAAATCTTTTTTTAATTCGTCAATAAACTTTCCTGGTAGTTTAGACTTTTCTAAACCCGCCAGACTTACTTTATTGCAAAATGAGCTGATGGGTTTTCCCCATAAATTAAAAAGAATCATTAAGTCTATACCGAACAAATTAGAATTTTTCCCCGGTACGACATATAACTTGGTTTTCACAGCATTCTCCTTTAGAGACACATTGGTAAAAAATTCACCCTTAAATTTTAGTTTATTTCCAGACACACTTCTGGCAATTTTTTTTGTATTTTGTAACTTTGGAAACCCAATTTTCTTCCAAGTTGCTTCGTCAATTATACTTATGTCGCTTCTCGTATCTAGAAGACAGTTCACATTACAGCCATTAATTTTAATTTTAATATATTTTCTTTTATCACACCTAGACTCATTTTTAGAACCAATGGTCTTTATTTCTGCTTTTCGGTATTTTCCTTTCCTGAATACCGTTGATTTATGGCCTTTTTTATTACATTTGTTACATATTTTGTATTTAAAGTAACAATCTTTAGTGAAGTGGTTTTTCCCCCACATGTCTTACAGGATTTTTCGTGTGCACATTTCATCACCCTTTCCATTTTTTTTTTCCATATTTTTTTCTTCAAAATTTTTTCCTTCGATTCTTGTATTGTCCTGCTTTAAATTTAACAGTTTCTGACACTCTTCCGTAACTTTTTGTAACGTTATTTCTGTGTCTTGGTTCATAATGGATAATATCCTTGAACGAATATCCTTATCTTTAAAGGCTGTTAAACCTTGCACAAAGATTAGACTTTTAAACATATCCTCTTTGAGGTCTTTTAATTTAAAGGATTCACAATGAGCATTCACTTTCCCTGCATAAGTAATAAAATCTGCGTCCTCCTGCTTCGTGATATTTAAACATTTATAACGTGTATAGAATAGACTATCTCGTTCACTGAAAATGTTTGACAATATTTTTATTGTTTCACTAAAAGAAATCTCTTCAGGTTTCTTTGGCAGGATAAAATTCGTATACTTTGTGTTTTCCTGAGATCCAAGTTTTTGAAGAAGAAGGATAATCTTCTCTCCGTCTGTCCAAGACTGACATCTCTTAGCAAAAATATTTTCGTATCTCCGAAAATATGCCGGAAAAGTTAACCCATTTGTCGGCTCGTATACAAATTCGGATAAAGAATTTGCTATTCCTTCAGGAGTGAAACGACAGTCTTTCTGCTGCGTTAAAATACTCTGTAGTATTTCGCTTTGCTTCAACTGATGTTACTGAAGTAATTCCATTTGTTTTTGTTGTGCAAATGCCGATTGCATAGTTCTAGTGAATTCCGCTAATTGCTCCATGTTAAAAATTTTTTTTTTTTTTTTTTACAAAACCACACAATTAAACAAAAGATTAACTCATATGTCCTATTAATTCAATGAATTAAAAGCACAATGTCCTTCCGAAGGGGGAAAAAACACTTCCAGCCGAATAAAACTTGAAATGGACACTTTTTTTTTAAAAAATATTCCTTTCAAAAAAATGTTCGCTTCAAAATGTCAATTTCTTTCTTTTTTTTTAGGACTGTAACCGACTGAAACACTTACTTTTTAAATGTTGGCTCTGTCGAAGTTTTTTTTTTTTCTACTTCCTTCTTTGGATTTCTTTTGTTTTCTGCTCGTTAATCTTCTTGTGTGCTTATTCCTTCGCTTTGTTTTTTAGTGAGTTTCGTTCGAATTCTTCGTCGCCAGTTGTTATATCGTAGATTATATGAATAACAAGTCATTACTGGGGTTGTACAGAAAGGGTTTATTTAGGTAAAAAGGTACACACATTTCTAAGCGTCCATTGACAGCTTAGTACTAAATTCTGTCTCCCACGTGAGGAGAGTTTGCTTGTCTTTTTATAGACGTAACAGTCCATTCATTTGAGGGGTGTTGGATCAGTCCATTATATCAGGTATGTAAGATCGGAACCTACGCAAAAAGAAAATAAAGCCATCTTCTAAACATTATTGCGTGATTCATGGCAAGACATTCCTCAAGATGATATCCGTCAACTGATCAATATGATGCCTGGAAGGGTCCTATCAGTAAAAACAGCAAAGGGGATGTAAACCAAGTATCAGTTAATTAATTTGTGACCATTTACTTTTAATTTTCTTATACAAATTATATGTTTATTGAAATAAACTGTTTTTATGAATGTCGAGTATTTTCCGTCATAATATATTGTTGCTAAAAATCGAAATATTTGCGATAGCATTCAAAACATGAAACATTACAATAATCTTGAATATTTGCAAGAACTGTTTCTCTCAACTAATCAAACCATAAAATTTGTGTATAAATCTTTATCGTCCACTTATAATTTAGCAAAGTACTATTTTTTAAAATTAAACCTCGGCCATCTGGCCCCTTAGCAAAGACTCTGACAATCTTTCCAATAATCCGGAAAAGCTACTACTAATACGACTACTACTTGTGTACAAAATAATACTATATATATATATATATATATATATATATATATATATATATATATATATAGACATGTGTTTCGTTCTCTAGGAATCATCAGAGTGGCTGAATCTCTCTCGTTTTCTCTCTCTCTCTCTCTCTCTCTCTATATATATATATATATATATTTGTAGAGGAGTGTATCTTGCTTTGTCATTACCGTGGGAATGTTTCTGAAACGTCTGTTCCTTCCTAGCATGATGTTATGGTGTTAAATGCTAATGAAACACAAGGGAACACAGGACTTTTAGGAACAAACATGTATTCACATATATTACAGGCAAGGCGCGTTGAGTAATACCGTTCCTCAACTCTAGGGCGTTTGCACACGACCTGCTTGGTCGCGTCCCAATCTCTGACTGCCGGGCACCGGTACTCGTTACCGGAAGTGACGTCATCAGAGGAAGTGACATCATAAGATAGTCCATTAATCCCATAGAGGGGTATCTCCAACACCCCCCTTTCCAAGTTTTTTGTTCGTAAAAGCTGTCAGCACCTCTTCCTTTTAGGGTTTACCATCAATGGCTCGGTAAATTTTCTCTTACGGACTGACCGCCGTAGTTCAGGTATCGGTTGATGAGGTTAAAGATCAAAAGTTTCGAAGACAGTGTCTATCGGTCCATCTTCCAATGGTGAACTGGTGTGATCCGGAATCCAATTGTAGATACACAGTTTTATTTGCGATGTTAACTGTGACATATTTGCGCCGGTTCTTATCCGAATCCAAGCCGAATCTAGTCTGTTGGACACTTTTCTTGACCTAGTTCCTCCTGCACTGGATCGCTTTGTGGTCCTTCCTACCACATTCGTTGCAGTATTTATGTTTGTAAAAACGTTGACTCGACCAATGTTTCCCGCCGCAGCGATAACACGGGTTTGTAGAACATCCGGATTTTGTGACTGGGTGGTACTTATCAGGTGTAGCCTTAGTTTTCTTACTTCCAGCTTTGCTTTTTTGAGGTGGGTCTGAAGGCCGTCCTGCTAATGAATGTTGCGCCTGACTCCTCGCCGTGTCTCAAGTTGTTCCTTACGCAGACTACCCGTAGAAATCCTCGGCCAACTTCTGGAGGGTGAGGCCTTGTTCGCTCTCAAGTCTAGAGAGAACACGTTGTCTAATATCAGCGTTTTTGGATGAGGCTAGACCCTGCGCAAAAATTAAACACTTGAAGTCATCTGCCGATAAGTAAGATAGACGAAAATCATCACAGTGTTTATTTACCACGGATGCGAAGGTCAGGTAATGGTCGTAGTCGCTTTTTTGCAGGTTCAAGCACTTCCATATGCTATGAAAGAGCGTAGAATTCGGGCTGAACAGTTCGGATAAAAGTTTGACCGCTTCAGAAAAAGTGTAACTTTTTTAGTATTGCTCCACTCTTGATAATCCACGGTGAATAGGTCCTTATATCTCCATTAGAAAGCGTCAAAATTTCCATCCAACTCCGATTGGTAGTTGAGCGTTTCTATAGCGTTTCATATTGTACTTTGGGAAAAAGCAAAGTTGGTGTCCCTGTGTTTCATTCTATCGAATATTTTTAACAATAACATCTTCTTGTCTCTGTTGTTGAAGTGGCATTCTCTCCTCCAACGCTTATTGCCTCTCTTAGAATTGTAACTGGAGCTGTTTATCACGTTCTTTTAAATTTTTGTCAGCCTTCTGCTGCTGGTCCATCTGCTTTAAACTCCTCCATCTTGTAATAGCTTTTCCAAACGCACGGATAAAAATTTTCCGTTTTTGACTGAAGAAGAGATGATAATAAAAAAAACCCCGAACATGTCCTTTCCCCGAGTGTGTGCGTATGAGGAGGGAGCAATGTATCCCTTACTTCTTAGTGAAAACCTTAGAGATAACCCAATATGAAGGTGGACTAAAAAATTTGTTTTTACTTGCGAAACAAAAACAAAAAAAATATACTGTGATTCAATACAGTTGCAAAAGAATAAAAATAATTGTGGAATTGTCCGGAAGTTATCCAAAATGGCTAGGTTTATTTAATTTTAATTTTTATATGTGTGTGTGTGTGTTGGGTGAAGTTGTCCCCATGAGGAAGAAAAACAATTTTCACTTTATAACCGACGATTAAAAATAGAATACTTCAGAAAATTCCACACAATGAAAAAAAAAGTATTTCCTTTATTCCAAGTAAAGCGAAAGGGAGGGAAAACATTTCTCTCACATTAAAATATTGCATAAAATTAGCAGCAAAAAACAAACGCAAAAAACGTTTCTCTTCATTTGAAAAAATACATAAGAATAAACGGTAGACAAGTTACAATTATAATTGTTCTCCCAGTGAAATTGGGTCAACATTGTTATCTTTTTTCCTTCTTTCAATAAGCAACCAAATTAATTTTTCCAGCATTAACAAAAATGCGTTTAGTGCAGTTCTTTTAAATTTAAATATAGTGACAAAAGGATTAACTTACAATTACTTACTTACGAGCGCTTTTCTATGTGTTCGTTTCTTTTTTTGTTTTCAGAATTTTGTTTTTAGAACGTAATTGTCAGCCGAATTCTTAGCCTGTAAATCCAAAGTTCTTTTGAAGTTAAATTCATTTCCTTTTTGTGGAGTTAACCCGGGTGAAAGTTGAATCCGACGTCGCCAGTTGTTATGGTGTTAAATGCTAATAAAACGAAAGGGAACAAACATGTATTCACATATATTACAGGCAAGGCGCATTGACAAATACCATTTCTCAACTGTAGGGCGTCGCGTCCCAATCTCTGACTGCCGGGCACCGGTACTCGTTGCTGGAAGTGACGTCACCAAAGGAAATGACGTCATGAGATAGTCCATTAATCCCATGGAGGGGCGTCTCCAACAACTATTTTCCGAATGTTAAACACAATAAAAACAATAGGCACATGTCCTTTAGACTACGAAGAATATATGTCATCGGCTGCATGTGTATGACAGGCCTTCTTTTCGAAGGTTAAGCTTTGAGACATTGTGTTGAACAAAGATGGCGGCGTAGCTCAGATCAGTAACCAAGATGGCGGCGTAGTTCAGAGCGGTAACCAAGATGGCGGCCAAGAATTAAATGCGGTCCGTGACGTAGTTAACCTCTTAAGTTCTGAGATATTGTGTTGAACAAAAGTTGGCGGTGAAGTTCAGATCAGTAACCAAGATGGCGGCCAAGAATTAAATGCGGTCCGTGACGTAGTAAACGGCGGACCGATTGAATCCAAAATTCGACAATTTTTCTAATAATTTTGGGACGTTTTCATTGGTTGTTTAGTTATAGGTTGGTTATAAAAATGATTGGCGAATCCATTCGTCTCATACCCCCATTAGGAGTCAAAAACATTTTACAGTTCTCTTACAGGGCTGCGGTGTTTGAACTAGATGCTTGTATTAAATAAGCAATGGGTACATTTTCTTTGTTTGCATGTGACCGATCCGTGCATCGTCAATGAAGGTCAGTTCCAAACTGGATTACAATTTGTCACTTATAGAAAAACACGCATAGTAGTATGGAAACTGGGGTGGGTTCATACTAAGATATTCAGGGTTTGGGCAATTGATAAACGAAGCCATAATCTCAAGTTGATCAAAACCAACTAAATCGGGTAAAGTATAAGTAAGTTTGGTAGTAACTGAAGACAAATATATGTTGACATTAGCAAGAGTAAATTTTAAAGTAAAAAGGTCACAGGAAAGAAGGGTCTTCTAAGAGGTTGAAGGCAGTTCAACTGTGAGGAATGAAGGAGAGCGATGATTTGGTTGTCATGACAAGTTATCGCTGTAAAAAACAGTAATTATGGTGATGGGAGCGTAGTAGGATAGATTAGTAGATATAGTTTGATGGAACCATGGACATAGTCAATGAAATCGACGCAGAAGTATTTAAAAAGGGTTTTAGGGCTGCAAGCTTTCGGGAGGAAAACTTTATCTGAAAGATTGGATAGTTTTATTGAATGTTTAAGTGGATTGTGTGGGTTGGGGGAGAATAAAGGTGGATTTGTGGGAGAAGAAAGCGACATATCCGTAGACTCTATTTTAGTGCAACCGATGATAAAAAGAATAATAAAAATAAACGGATCTACGCTCGAACTCCCATCCTATATGCATAACAATACTCAGATGCACACATAGATACAGACATTAGATCCCATATGCACGCCAGAGCATGGCTATCCAGGTCCACATATACACGGAAGAGACACATATGCGTACATGCACAAACAGTCTATCAGAGTCGGGGAGAGGTATAGCCAGCTGATCAATGGGGAGAGAGAAAAAAGTAAGAGATATAAGTTAATGGGATGACATAAGTGCTGGGGAAGTGAAGGATCAAGTGTATAATTGAAGCGGTGAGATTTTAAATGATTTACTTAAAGTTAAGTAATTTCAAATTTATCATATTTGAATTTAGTCCTATGCCTAAAAAAGGAGACTAGTTCGCTTTTTGAGTTAATTATATTATTGCTTTGGGGGAAATAATTATTGTCATAGGTTCAAATGTGGCGAAGTGACATGACTTACAGGATTTAACTTTTTTTAGGATAGTCGATTTAATTAAAAATGAAGTTTTATTAGATTTGCGTTTTTTAATTAGATTAGAGAAGTTACTTGCTTTTTATTTGGGTTAAAGAAGCATTGTGGTTAAATATTATGGTCTTTATTAGAGTTGATGTGGCTCCGATCTAAGTGTGTATTTTATCAGATACTCGGAGCCTATTATTGGATTGTTGATTTGTATCAGGTTTAAGGTGGGGGGTGATTTAAATTTTGTCGATTGGGGTGAGTATAAATCGGATTGGTACGTGTAAGAGTATTGTTTATGGGAGATTGTCAGTATTATTAGTGTTGGGATGATTATAGGGGAAATAATAATAATAATAATAATAATAATAATAATAATAATAATAATAATAATTATTATTATTATTCTAATTATTATTCCTATTATAAGGAGTGGGTTAGTTATTCAACTGAATACCTAGTTCGCTTATTTAATCAGTGATTCTATCAAATGAAACATGAGGAGATGTTGTGGGGAAATTGCGGAGTAGCTCTATTATTATGCAATAACACATAACACATCCCTATGAATGCAAACATTGTTGAGTGGATAAATAAGCTTGTTATTACAGTTGCAATTATTTGTTAGATTTAATTGAGAAAAGAATATTTTGGACAGATTTGTTTATTTTTGTTAGATGTTAAGATTATTTGTTCTTAATTAGGTATAGTGGAGTAGGAGATTCTTATTGAGTTTTTAGTTAAGATAGAACTATATCGATGTGTGTACTTGAAGGAGTTTTGTAAAATGTGAAAATATTATATATATACATATATATATATATGTATATATATATATATATATATATATATATATATATATATAACTAGTTTTGTATATGGCTTAAATCAAATTTTGTGTGTTTACCATATTTAGACATTTTCAGTTAAACAAATATACTAAAGTGTTGATCGCCACTCTAATATTGACAGTCATTTGTTTCTAGAGAGTAGTATAATATTTGGGTGACATATTTTTCTCTTCCTCACTTCTTTTTCTTTCGTATCTTATTTGACGCCTCTTTTAATATCTATAGACTGTCATCTTTTAATAACATATTTATGATAAACTGGCAATTTTTTTAATTTAATATATATATACATATATATATATATATATAAAATAATAATAATAATAATAATAATAATAATAATATATATATATATGTAATAAAAATAAATTAGAAGATATCATTATCTATTACAGCGACAAATTTCACGGCACGCTTATCAATTTATTGCGACAAGTCTCTGCTCGAAATTAAAGTGAACATCTATTAGATATTTTCGTTTCTTAATATTATTTACTTGCATTTGATGTCCGTATTTTAAGTGAAATGGAAACTCATTAATGCTTGTTCGCAAGCAACAATTCGATGAGACAACATTCACAGCGAACAAAAAAAAAAGAAAAAAAAGAGGAAAATTGTGTAAAAGAAAATTTGCACTTTAAATGATGGTGTATACTTTACATTTGTTTTCATATTTCGTAATTTAATTCGCATTCCGCACATAAAACTTGTTCAAGAAAATTCGTGCGCATTTGTAAAGTATTTTTTATTTTCCCAAGCAACCAGCGTTCAAACGCATGCCCAGAAAATTGACCGCTGCAAAACCTAATTTCTCGAACAAGTTGCGTTAAACATTTGAATTGCGTTAATCAGTTTACTTCCAAATATTTAAGCATTCGCATAGGTAAACCGTCCTTGGTCTTTTTTCCAACGCTAATAAAAGTCATGAATGCTTTCTGTGACACATCATCCACTTACAAACGTATTTATCGAACAAAACGAAAGAGCTATAGTTGATAATTTCACCTACTTAGGGAACCCCATAAACAGGAAGAGAGTATGAAATATGAGTTGCAGTGCAGAGATATGTAAAGCCGCAACATTTAACCAGCTTTGCCGGATTTAATAAAACAAACTATTTTATAACAGCAATGTTTTGTTAACATGTATAGCTATATGGAAGCGAAACTTGGCATCTCAAAATCAGCCAAGAAAATTAGACGCGTTTGATTCCAAGTGGCTTAAAAAGATTTTAGTGATAAAATGAAGTCAGAGACCGCAGTAACAGATAGTATCGTCAATAATCTAGAAACAACGTCTAGGACGTGCCCCAAGATTAGATCCAGAGAGAATTGCTAACCAACTTGCCTAATTTACCCCGATCGAAAAAGAAGAGAAAGATCAAATAATAAACTTGAAGCAACAATTGAGAAAGATTTGGTCGGAACAGAAAAAAAAAACCTGAGAGACGTTATGGATCTGGTTTCACACTGAAAACGATGCTCTAAGTCTAAGTCTAAGTAAAAGTAGATCCTAAGTCAAGGTAGATCCTAAGTCAAGGTAGATCCCAACCATCAAAAAAACATTACAGAGCTATCTTCGACAAACTAACAACGTAACAAAATAATTTTTGCAAACCAAAATGCAATCGACTCTTTTGATGGCATCCTTTAACCTTTTCATTATATAAACATATTTTTTATCAACATTGTGTTTAAGCTGCAAATTAAAATACGTAAAACCGATCATTTCTGACACATGATAAAAATTTGTAAGAAATGTTTCCAAATTTTTAAGTTGATAATTAATAATTTGTATCATTTGATTTATACGGATTTGTATTATTTGATTAACACTGATTTGTATTATTTAGTTTATACGGCTTACTATTGACCAGGTAGTAATCTTAAGTAATCAGCAATTATATTATAGTATCAAATGGCTTAAGATTTCCAACTGGAACGAGAGCAGCCTACTCCTATGGATTAATTGTCCTGTTTACAATTCCACACAGATTTTCAAGTCCTATATAAGGATTCATGAATTCGACAAAATGCCCGGATGAAAGTTGGAGATTTTATTGGCCGAAACCCAGTGAGAATAATGAGATAATAATAGACTAAAGAAAATTTTAGATTATGATTTTTTAATTTTAATATTTATTATTTTCGTGTAACGACATAATAATACACACACACAACACACACACACACACACACACACACACACACACACACACACACACACACACACACACATATATATATATATATATAGTTACAGTCATAGTTATGAGCTAAAATATCTATCTATAATCATGTTTTTTTACTTTTTTAAGTACATTTTAACGTTTTTTATTTTTAAATTATTGTGCATATAGACGTGTGTTCATATTTTCATAAGTGCCTGACATGTGTTCTATTGTACTGATGAGAGATATGGGTCAATGTGCCTCCAAACAACTCATCAGAGGTAAACATACATCATTACAAATTGCACCAATTTCACAAAAAAAAGATAAAATATATCGAAAATAAGGAAGACAGATATCCACAACATTAAAAAAAATGAAACATAAACGAAACTTACTTTCTCATTTTTATTTCAATAATTATTCGTACTTACATTCCCTATTTTTAGAAATTAGATTATTCTAATCATTTGTTTTATAAGTAGTTTATATACATTTAACTTTTATTAAATAGAGAGAAAGAGAGAGAGAAAATATGAGAGAGAAAGGAAGTGAGAAATAGAGAGAAAGACAGAGCGAGAGAGAGAGAGAGAGAGAAATAAGAGAGAGAAAGAGAGACAGGGAGAGGAATACATTTTCTGAAAGAAAACTTTTATTTTGTTTTCAAGTTTATGGATGAAAAATTCGGAATTTACATTGAGATAGGCAATACGGTGAATAATATATATATATATATATATATATATATATATATATATATATATATATATATATTATGCATGGTAAGGCGACGATATATATATATATATATCATTATTTGGGGGGGGGTACAAAACTTTATTATAGTTGTTAAAAAAAGGAAAAATGAGTTTTTTTGTATCCATGGTAAAAAGAAGGAGGGAGGGAAAACATTTAATGGAGGTCGAAAAAATATATAAATAAGGGAGTAGAGTAAGTCGACCGGGTTTCGTCCTCACTTTTCAAAGGTGGGCTCTCTCTACCGTGCTAGAAAATTACTTACGTCTTAAAGTATCCTGTACCTCTATAAGGCCGCCATTCGCCCATTTATGGAGTACTGTTGTAACATTTGGGATGGTGCATTTGCTGTTGTCTCTCACTCCTGGACAAGGTTCAAAAGAGAGTCGCCAACCTGATAGGTCCTGAACTGTCATCTAGACTTCAGTCTCTGTCCCATCGACGAAATGTTGCACCCCTCTGCCTGTTCTACAAATACTTTAATGGTGGATGCTCTGACGAACTGCAAGCACTTGTACCTCCTCGACGTGACTACCCCCGACAAACCCGACAAGCAACTAAGTCCCACCACTTTACAGTAGAGATCCCTAGGTGCAAGAAAGCCTTTTACTCCAATAGTTTCTTCCCCAGAACTGCAAGTCTTTGGAACTCCCTTCCGGGATTCTGCTTAACCGTACTGATACGCAAGAGTTCAAGTGTAATGTGAACAAATATTTTTCTACTCATCTCCCTTCATAATGACCCCGCTAATTAAGTCCCTGATAGTAGCCCCCTGCTTCAAAGTAGCACTGTGCCTTGTTTGGGGTGAAAATTGAATAATATATATATATATATATATATATATATATATATATATATATATATATATATATATATATATCCAGAAAAGGAAAGATGCCACCTCATAAAGTCAAGGTTGGCTATGTTGGCTTTGTTTGAATCTCATATCTAGCAGTAAGTATCACTTTCTACACCGACGAATACATCAGCATTTAACACTATCGTCTGTAGGTATACAGTTGTTAATATTATATTATATTTATAACAATAAAGCTCCTTTAAGAAATTGAAGTTTAACTTTATTTAGATAATTAAGAATAAGTGGTCATACACATCAGCTTAACTTACTGTTGTTGAATACTTTCATGACTGCTAATTATGGCAGCTAATCAACATGACTTCAGAATACTAATTCTATTATATCTACAAATACATCTATATATACAGATATATGAATATATCCACACACATATATGTGTATACATACGTACACACACACGTTTGTATGTTTATATATACACATATATATATATAAAGAGAAAGAGGGGGATAAAAAAGTGTTTATAGATGCAGGATGTCCTCGAGTTACGACTTGATTAAGAAAACAGATAAAGACACAGTATATCTTATTAATCAAACTAATAAAATAAAACTGTAAAAAAAAAACCCACATATTTTATAGAATATAAATAGTGTCATTATAACGTTTGTTGAGGATTATATTCTTTTTCTGTGCTGAAGAACACTAGTTTCAGTGCAAAATTCGTGTTTACAGCATCAGCTGAAATATGAGAGTAAAACATCGCAAGTGAAGATCGTCGTAACCTGAAGTATTGATTGCACACGGGCACACACACACACACACACACACACGCAAACACCTAGACAGACACAGACAAGAACACATACATACGCACCGACACACAAAACACCCAAGACACAGACATACACACCGAGACACAGACGAACACAGCACACACGAACACACGCAAGGACATACACAGACATAAACAAACACAGACACGCATGCGCACACCCATACATAGACACATACAGACACACACGTAGGTTAATACACAGACACAAACAGATATAAACACAGACACAGAGAGACATACATGCACAGGCACATCGCAGACATTAACACACGCAGACACGCATACAGACGCAGTTACAAATCTCTGTGAAGTTGCGTTTGAGCGCGTTCACTTTATTTTTTTACATTGGAATCACCACTTATTAAGGCCCAGATGCCACTCGAAGATAAGGTTAATGGATATACATTATTCAATGGGATTATAGCGTAGTTTTTTTTACATGGAAGTCACCACTTATCAAGGCTCGGAAACCACTCGGGGATAAAGGTTATTGCATATATAGTAATCAATGGGACAATATCGCAGTAATCGTTAGTAATTAAGATTTGATAAAGTGTCTTACTTAAAGGGGCGGTTCATCAGGAACTTGTTTATGTTGGACTTGAAGACACCCAAGTTGTAGTCAGGTGGGAAACAGGCAAACGGAACAGAGTTCCACAGGCGTGCACTTCTAAGAAGGAAGTTTTGTTCATGGAATCTACGTTTTGATTTAGGCACAGATTAAGAGTGGGGAAAATTACTGACAGTGGTTTCAGCTTGACGGGTGTTTTTCGTGAAATATTGGTGAGGGGGGACAAGAGATTGGAGCTCAGACAAGCACATTCCATGAAAATAACGATAAAACAAAAACAGCTCGAACTTCCATTCTGTGGGAGAGAGGTTGCAGGGAAGAGAAAAAGGCATCCCCCACTAGGCTACGAAGTCTATTTTGTACTCTGTCAAGGCAGGATATGCTGTTTTAGCAGCTCCTGGCCAGATATGGCAGCAGTACTCCATTCTTGAACGTTTTGAGAATTGCATCAGCAGTGAGATATCTTCTGGAGCGGTAGAAGGATCCCACCATTTTTCCAGCGACCTTGGCAACAGATTTGGTGTACGTATTCCATTTCAGATCAGGAGTAAAGGTTAATTCCAGAAACTTGTCAAAACATGGAACCTCTCTAAGACAAGAGCAATCGATTTCAATTGATGACAGATGGGGATCAGAGCATTGATGATGTAAAGCTTGGTTTTAGATGTATTAAAAGTAACCAACCACCTCTTCCCCATTGTACCACGCGCTCAAGATCAGAGGAGAGAGAATCAGAGAGAACTGTGTCATTTACGACCTTTAATGTGTTACCATAGATCGTCGTGTCATCAGCATAGATGTCAATGAATGATTTAAGTATGTATTTTGGGAGATAATTGATGTAGATCAGGAAGAGAGTTGGGCACAGGATGGACCCTTCAGGGATACCAGCATTAATACTGTAGGCTTCTGATTTCTGCCCATCAACCACTACTCTTATGAGCCTATCAGAGAGAAATTATTAAATAATTTAGAAAACATTTCCACTTATACCGTAGCTGGAAATCTTACAGTTATATAAATATGTGTGTAGATAGTAATTGTCTGTATTTTTGAGATGAGGTGTTTTCATTGATTGAGATTGTCGGACTGACTTCCTCATCTTGGTTGTTATTGTCACTGCGTTTCGGCCGTTTTGCCCCCCGGCCTTCATCAGGTGTTTTGTATCGAACTGGGGAACCGTTTGTTAGGAGTCTCGAACCCAACCCTTTATCATTATTACGGGGGTACCGTGTTCGGACTCCAGCTAGGCTCTGGGACATAGTTGCTAATTCTCTGTTTTGAATGTTACTTTTTCACTGCCTTCGTTCAGGATTGAACTCAGCACCTTTGGGTAACTGTAAACTTTGATACAACGTTTAGGACCACTCGGCCATATGTCACTGAACGAAGGCAGTGAAAACGTAGGGAAATAACCAAGATGAGGAAGTCAGTCCGACAATCTCAATCGATGTGTGTAGATGTTTTTGTAGTAACTCAATAATGTTTGTATGAATAAACATAATGTATATAGGATGGGCGTGAGTCTAGCCGCACTGAAGAACTGTGATACAGCGAAACAGTGTGTGTGTGGATGACTATTTTAGCCCCCACCCAACGTCTTGGATAGAACATTGTCGTAAATGATTTCGCCTGCCGCTGAATTGCGTGGTATGAAACTTTTTTTGTAAATAAACAAACAAACGAGAACATTAACAGTAGCGATCAAATGTTTATATAAATAGATAACATTTGAAGGCACAGATCTCATGTGCCGGAGGGCAGAACTGCCCACTATTAACTAGATGCTTGTAGGTTCGATCTTTCATTCGGAATTGATGAAACTCGGCACTGAAGAACTGTGATACACCAAAAAAAAAAGAAAAAAGATAGATAGATAGATAGATAGTGTATGCATATCTTTTTTGGACATTTAATATAAAATAAATCATAGAAAAATATTTTCATTATACAAATATGTGGGTTATTCCAAAAGTCATTTTTGGCAGTTATAGTTTAAATACAATTTTAGGCATATGATCCCGTGGTTCGCGCGTATAGTAATGTAATCTAGAGATTCGAATTTTCACAATTCTCGCGTTTAATTAGACATGAATCTAAGTCTTTAATAACGCATCGGATATTGTCTTCCAAGTGGTGTACTGTGTCTGGTTTTTCAGGGTAGACATGGAAGTTTACACATTTCTAAGTAAAATAATCTAATGGGGTTAAATCGTGCGAACGATGTGGTCAGTTACCGAATCCATTTTGTGAAATTATTTGTTCATCAAATGGTTCTCTCAGTAAATTGACCACGTTGCGCCACGTGATGAATTGCCAAACACACTAAACTCAAAATAAACGATAGTTGCCAAATCTGTAATTATACCTGCAAATATATATATCCATTTTTTCTATCTTGATATATATATATATATATATATATATATATATATATATATATATATATATATATATATATATACACAGTACTATGTACTATTTCGTTGTACAATAACTTATTAATGCGGCTAGACTAGCACCTTTTCTTAGCCATGGATTGAACCTACAACCACCGCGTTGATAGTCGGCAGGACTAACCACAGGACCATGGATTCGTGCTCATAGCAGCTGCTCGCCTGAGCTTCACTCTATAGTTCTCCTCTGTAAGTTTTCCGATGCGAACTCCCATCTAGCTACAACAACTATCAGCAATTTCCCTTATTATCTATTTGTGCCTAAATCTAATAAAAAATTCATGAACATAGTTTTTTTTTCTCCTAGAATTACTCGTCTGTGGAACACAATACATTGGAGCTGCTTCACAGCTGAGTATAATATGGTTGTTTTTACGTGCAACGTGAAAAAGTTTTGAGGAACCCTCTTCCTAAAATAAATTAACTAATCAAATTTTCATGATGGTACCCATTAACGTTTATACTTGGATGGCCTACGAACTTGATGAGCGGCGATTATGTTATGCAAAAAGGAAGTCGTTGCTAAGAGAATTCGGTTGTTTTTTTTGGTTTAAAAAAGGTTTACAATTCTCTCGTTCTGTGAATTCACCGGGTTTAATTTTAATATCAAAATCAAACAATGTCGTCAGTTTTAAACGCAAGTTATGATAATGTTTCGATAGAAAATCTTTTTAGTATAGTTCCTGCCGAAATCAAACGTGAAATTAGGGCTAGGACAACCTTTCCTCTTCCCTGCAACCTCTTTCGCACAGAAAAGACGTTGCGAGCCTGTCTCTGCTTTGTCGTTATTTTGATGGCAAGTGCTCGTCTTAGCTTCAATCTATGCCCCCCCCTCGCCAAACTTTCACGAAAAACCCATGTCTAGCCAAAACCACTATGAATAATTTCCTCCACTCTTTATCTGTGCATAAATATAAACGTAGATTCCATGAACAAAGCTTCTTTCTAAGAACTGCACAACTGTGGAACTCTCTTCCGTTTACCTTCTTTTCAGCTGATTACAATATGGTTGTCTTCAAGTCCAACGTAAACAACTTCTTGATGAACCGTCCCTCCTAGTAATCCAATTTACAATATTTCCACTACTTATGTTTACTGTATGTATTATTTTTTACTGTTTCATTTTGTGATGTCATTCCCTATTTTGATCTGCTGTGATTGCAAGAGTTAGACATGGATGGAATAAGTTCAGGAATTTTTTGCCATTACTAACCAGACGTAGAATGCCAACACTATCGACCGAGAAAAAAGGTTTATCAGGCACGTGTAAGAAATCTTGCGAAGTAGGGCTGTACGCCATACCTTTTGGAAGGAAGTTTATATATCAAGAGCAATTGCCCTGGAAAGGAAGCCTTTGTCGAGAAATTCATTAATCCCATGAGATATAACCGTTAGCACATCTGCTGTAGATCTAGCATAACGGAAACCATATTGCATGTCACTAAGAAGTTTATTTCTGCTGAGGTGGTTGACTACTTCATTATTTAATATGGATTCCGGCAGCTTACTCATGACACACAGGAGACTTATTGGTCTGTACTGAGAGGGAGATAACCTGTCACCTGAATTCTTAAATACAGAGCCCACTGATGAAGTTTTCCAGGGTGTTGGGAAGCACTTCTCCTTAAGATAACGCTTAAACAGTTTTGGAATGCCGTCAGAGCCAGTTGCTTTACTGAAAACAAGGTTCTTGATTAGCTTGGCGACATTACTGACAGATATTTCTATGTTGCATAGCGTGTCGTCTGTTATAGGAGGAAATACGGGAAGTTGATGGCCTTGGCCGCATTGGGTAGAAAAGTTCTTGGCAAATAGTTTAGCTTTGTCTGATGATGACCTCATGTCCATTGATGATGGTTGGGATAGAACGAACGCTTCTGTTCAGGATCCTGTTTGCTATTTGCCAAAACTGGTGGGAACCAATCCGCTGCTCAGCTACTTTGGATTTAACGGACTGAGCATATAGCTCTCTTGCATTTTTAATTACTCCTTTACAGTGGTTGCTGGCAGTCCTGAAAGCAGCTTTAGTCTCAGTACATCTATTACGTTGGTAGCTATGGAAAAAGTGATTTCTGTGCGTGATTGCAGCAGCACATTCTTGGGAGAATCATGGCTGGCTGTTAGGTTTTTGTGGAATTTTTTGGATGGTATGAATCGGTCTATGCCTAGAATTAACCATTTGGTCAGGTCTGATACTATAGAGGACACATCCTTTTTAAACATGGAATGCAGTAGATCAGATATAAATGTACGGAATATGTCATTCATAGAGTATCTATATACTGTACGGTGGAGAGGTACGTCTGAAGACATTGCATTTCATTTTTATCTTAACTGATACAACGGAGTGGTCGGAAGATCCCAGAGGAGATAGAACGGAACATGATCATAGGTCAGAGGAAGTTGTGAGAAAAAGGTCTAGAAAGCTTGCATACTGACCCGTAGTATCGGGCACTGGGGTGGGTTCATGGACAATCTGAGTGAGGTCATAAGCAATGGAGAAGTCATGACAGAACCTCCCCTCGTCATCTGTCTTGTTTGAGTGGGTCAGCCATTCCACATTGTAGGCATTGAAGTCACCACAAATGTGAATGTCAACCGAAGGATGAACAGACAGGATGTTGTCAATTTTCTCAGATATGCTCTTTAAGATAGTAACTCCGCTGTTGTGGGGCGATAGAGGGCAAATATAAATGCAGTGGTGTAAGCAAGTGCAACCTGGAAGCACATATAAGGTAAATTAGGGTCTTCTCTGGAGATATCGTTACCACACGGAAATCCATATTTAATGTAGGCTCAGATAGTTAGATTTAGATTTAAGTTAGTATCCATTAATTATGAACTCGTCTAGGGAAGTGGTCGGCCCTATGCCAGTTTCGCTTAGGAACAATATGTCCGGTTTCATTTCCTACAATTGGGGTGCAACCCCTGGAAGGTTGGAACGTAGACCCCTGATGTTAGAGAAGGAGACATGGTAGTAAGAGTCTACGTTGGAGTATGGGGTTCCAGGTTTGTTCGTGTTTTTTTCTGGAGATAATTTATGTTCAGGTTTTGTGGAACAGGTCGACAGACTTGGTTAGAGCAGGTTAGAGAGGGAAAGTAAGAAAAAAAGACAGGAATGTTTTTGTAGCACATGATAAGGTAAAGCCATAACACTTATCCACTAGTATGCATCGAGAGTCCCTAACAGAAACTACTGCTTGGTCCAGAATCCATTCACCAAATGGCAATACAGCAGCCCCAGTACTTTGCACCTGCTGATAGGACAGCCTCCTTAGTGGTTAATCCAAGTTTCGGGTCCCTGACTATCAGGCGGATAACGTCAGCCCAGATGAAACGTTTACCTTCAGAACCCTTACTAGTGACATGACACCAAGGATAAACATAGAAAGAGAAAATTTCCGGCATCTCAGACTACTGTTCCTGCAAGTACTGCCGACGTAGAAAGGAGCTTTTTTATTGACCTGTGTGTGAATAGATATTCTTGTGGTGTCTCTTTCCTTAATCGGAACCAAACTTAAGAATATACTATATATTCTTGAGCTTCGTCTCATACACCTAACTAATACACCTGCCTGAAGACGCATGGACGCTCGCATGTAGCCAATAATGCTAGTATAAATAAACACAGAGATTTCAGTGGATTTACATCTAGAGAAAGTAAAACCACACACACACACACACACACACACACACACACACACACACACACACATATATATGTATGTGTGTGTGTGTATTTATATAGCCTTACATTTTTTTCCAATCATTAAAACTGTTTGTAAAAAAAAACCGCAAAATGTTTAGTTCTAAGTCTTATCTTTGGTTGTAAGTCAATTTATCTCTTATAATCCCTGTATTATTTTGACTCCAATAATTTATGCTAGTATTGGTTTAATTGTAGGATAACACTGTGCAACACTAAAAAAAGTACAGGATATCTGCAGCAAGTTTTGTATACCTAGTAACGTGGAAATTTTATTTCTGGCTTTCTTTTTGTTGAATTAGGTATAATTTGTGCAAAATTGCCACAGTCGTAAATTTCAGTAAAAACGTCAAAAATGGGTTACTGACGACTTTGCAGTCACATATTATGTGTATTAAATTATAAATCTTAAGAGAAAAACACAGTTTAATATACACATATTATGTACATTATTTGTTAAATCATTTATTTGAATCATTTATTTGCTAAAGTCAGCCGAAATTAGCTATTTTTCCAGATTTAAGAGAGCTAGATGACAGAGCTAGCTTGGTTAGCATTATATTTTCTAGACCAAGGGCTAATTTTTTCAAAAGTAAAAACATAATGCTGTAGCATATGGTTTGGTGTTCACCACCTTCCGAAAAGCCATGGTATTCATCAAGAAAGGCATTTTTTAATGTAGGCTAAAAAATCAAGGAAAAGAAGCTAAAACCTGCCTCAGAACCTTATTTGTAGGGCACGGGAAAAAATCTGAGGATTAAAAATAGATATCCATTTAATAAAGTATTTTTTAACTAAAAACTACAATAAAGACCGGATTATTCTGTATTTTAATGTTTTAAACATAAAGGGGCATTTAATACATTCTTTTCTGAAAATTTACTAAATTAAATGCAAAAAATAGAAATTAAATTTTATCAACCCCTTACTTTATGTACGAAAGAATCTAATAACTTGCTAGTTGGCGTTTATAATGGTTTAACATGTTCACATTATGGAATCCTTATTTTCTTTATAAAACAATTTACTTTTTTTCTTGTCTTTATGTTTAGATGCAGCATAGGCTTTGACGATGACTTCAAGACAGTGCAAAAATGATCCAAGCAAATTCTGCTACATATGTGGCGAATTAACATTTGCTAAAGAAAGGCGCAGCATTACCAGCCATATCAAGAAATTGTACAAGGCATACTTTCATTTTGATATAGGAGACCAAGACAAGTCATGGGCTCCTCATGCCTGTTGCCTTACATGTGTGAAAACATTGAGCGCATGGTATGCAAAAAAGAATGTTCACATGAAGTTTGGTGTGCCAATGATTTGGCGAGAGCAGAAAGATCATTCTACTGATTGCTATTTTTGTCAGCAAGACTATACGGGCTGTACAACAGCAAAAAAAAGAAACACATTGTTTACCCAAATTTGCAATCAGCAATGCGCCCAGTTGAGCACTCAAAAGAATTACCTGTACCAAAACCTCCTGATCAGGAAATGTGGAGTTCAAGCAGTGGGGATGAACATTATAGTGATGAAACAGTAGAAGTTTCTAATTCAGAAAGCAATAATAAACCAATACTATTTTCTCAAGATGCTCTAAATGACTTATGCAGAGATCTTTATTTAACAAAAGACAAAAGTGAACTTCTTGCATCAAGGCTTAAAGAACGAAATCTTCTTAGAAAAGGTGTGAAAATAACATTGTACAGAAAACGTGCACAAAACTTGCATGTTTTGTTCACTTTGACAGATGAGTTATGCTTCTGCAATGACATTGTTGGACTTTTTGAACAGCTGGAAATACAATATGATAACACCAACTGGCGATTTTTCTTAGATGCATCCAAGGAAAGCATAAAAGCTGTTTGCTTCACAATGGGAACACCCTGCCATCTGTTCCGATAGCTTACAGCACAACCATGAAAGAATCATATGAAAATTTAAAAACAATTTTAGCAAGCATACATTATGAGGTCCATAAATGCCATGTTTGTGCAGATTTCAAGGTTATAGCCATGCTCACTGCTTCAGCCAGGCTATACTAAATTTTGTTGCTTCTTGTGCTTATGGGACTCTAGAACAAGAGCTGAACACTATGTACGCAAGCACTGGCCTGCTAGAGATGAAATTGAGCAAGGAAAACATAACATCAAACACAAACCACTTCTGCAAAGTGATAGAATCCATTTACCACTTTTGCATATTAAACTCGGTTTGTTCAAGCAGTTTGTGAAAGCACTAGACAAGGATTCCTTGGCATTTGCATATCTTGCAGAAAAGTTTCCTTCATTAAGTCGAGCTAAAATAAAAGAAGGTATCTTCATAGGTCCCCAAATTCGAAAAATTGTTCTTGATGAAACTTTTAACACACATCTCACGAGAAAAGAAAAATGTGCCTTTGAGTCATTCAAGAAAGTTTGTGATAACTTTCTGGGAAAACATCGTTCAGAAGACTATGTGCAAGTTGTGAATGATCTATTGCATCATTTTCATGATATGGGATGTAACATGTCTCTAAAAGTTCATGTGCTCCACTCTCATTTGGATTTTTTGGCTGAGAATCTTGGCCATGTGAGTGATGAACATGGCGAAAGGTCCCATCAATATATTTCATTAATAGAAAAACGTTTTAAAGGAAAATGGAACACTGGTATGTTGGCAGACTACTGCTGGAATTTAAAAAAGGATGATACCATTCTACACAAGAGAGTTAAGAGGGCAAATGTTGTTTAAACTGGTAAATTCGGTGTTTTTTTCCAAAATAATTAATAATAAAGTACATGAAAATGGTACCTAATCCAGAGAAATAAATGTCAGATTCTGAATCAGCATACTTTTCTTACACCGAAAAAGGTCTTATATGTCTTGTACTTTTTTTTCAATTCAAATTTGTTGCACAGTGTAATCAGTTGTTCACCATAGAAACTGTTTTGAGAATACACACACACACACACACACACACACACACACACACACACACACACACACACACACACACACATATATATATATATATATATATATATATATATATATATATATATATATATATATAAGCAAACATTATTAAAAATAACTTCCGTTTAATTATACTTTTTAATTATTTTGTTGCTTGTTCTTATATTTTTGTGTAAAAATGCAAAATGTTAATCTCTATCCGGCACATCATACGAATGTTGTCGAGGTGTCGTAGAATCATCAAAGGAACAATAGACTGAGAAAAACTGCCCGCAAAAGTAGTCACACATGGTTAATATCCGTAGACAACTGTCGGTAAAGTGTTTTTAGGCATTTGGCGACTCAAATTCTGGTGTGAGTAATTTGACTCATACAGAAAAATAAAACGATGATTACAACTAGTATTTTAAAATATTATTATTTGAAAAGCAATATTGTTTATTCTGATTTTTCATATAGATTACTTATATTTTAGCGTTTTTAATAGTTGTTTCATGATGTATTATTATTTTTGTTATGTTTCTGTAGATGTTGATTCATTGCACTGGGATGTAAAGTATTCATCATGTGGCGACAGGATAGGTTAGTGGATGCGTATCCAATGTAATTACCCGTTTCAAGATTGTTATGCATATCCAATGTAATTTTTTTAATTCAATCTTCACCCCAAACAAGGCAACTGCCACTTTGAAGTAAGGGGCTACTATTCGGGGACAATTTGCGGGGTCATTATGAAGGGAGATGATTAGAAAGATGTTTGTCACATTACACTTGAACTCTTGCATATCAGTACAGTTGGGAAAGCAGTATCCCAGAAGGGAGTTCCAAAGACTTGCAGTTCTGGGGAAGAAACTATTGGAGTAAAAGGCTTTCTTACACCTAGAGATCTCTACTGTAAAGTGGTGGGACTTAGTTGCTTGTCGGGGTTGTCGGGGATAGTCACGTCGAGGAGGTACAAGTGCTTGCATTTCGTCAGAGCAGCCACCATTAAAGTATTTGTATAACAAGCAGAGGGATGCAACATTTCGTCGATGGCTGACAGTTCAGGACATATCAGGTTGTCGACTCTCTTTTGAACCCTGTCCAGGAGTGAGAGACAAGCAGCAGATTCACCATCCCAAATGTAGCAGCAATACTCCATACATGGGCGAATGGTGGCCTTATAGAGGTACAGGATACTTCCAGGCATGAGTAATTTTCCGGCACGGTAGAGACAGAGCCCACCTTCTTTGCAGCAGCCTTTGAAATGCTCTCAATGTATCTATTCCACTTCATGTTCCCTGTAAACGTTAGGCCGAGGAGTTTAAAGGAAGTACTTTCAGGCAGTGTATTCTTAGCCATTGCTCTTGGTGGTAGAAAAGGTTTCTTGTAGCTATTGAAGGAAACAAGCTTAGTCTTGGCAGCATTGAACGTGACCATCCATTTTTGCCCCCATTCCACTACAGATTGGAGGTCATCCTCTAGTGTTTCTGCCATTTCCTTAGATATGTGTTCATTTGTTTTCCCCTCATGCCTGTTATAAAGAGTGGTGTCATCGACAAATATACCCATCTCCGAAACAATTTTATCAGGGAGGTCATGTATGAATATCAGGAACAATAAGGGTCCAAGGATAGATCCCTGGGGTACTCCCACATTTATATCATATTGTTAGATATACGACCGTTGAGGACAGCTAGGATTTTTCTCTTATCTTACTTAATTACCCGTTTCAAGATTGTTATAAGAGTTACACTCTCCCAAAGGACATTTAAACTTATAGAGTTAGTAAACGTTTTGTTGTAGGACTATAATTAAAGTAAGGAGGATATATTTGCTATCATAGTGAGATTACGTTAGTGAGAGAGTGAATCAAAAGGGAGAAAAAATAACTTTTATGGAAATATGAGGAGTTGTGAGTTGCGTGTTATTATGCGAAAGCACGCAGCAGTATGAGTTTGGAACGGTGAGTGCGGAAGCTTTGCATAAGAATTGCCTCGCTGAGTTCCTATAGTGCCTAAAGTACGAAAGAAAATCGGTATCATTTAATATATATATATATATATATATATATATATATATATATATATACGTTTTATTTTTTATTAACGTTTTTTTTTTCTGTTCAGTTACATTTTTGTTTCAGCTACACGACCGTTTTTTGGCCGTTATGTAGCCTCCTCAGACTTTACAGAAAAGTTCGTTTATGGTGGAATGAACTTTTCTGTAAAGTCTGAGGAGGCTATGTAACGGCCAAAAAAAACGGTCGTGTAGCTGAAACAAAAATGTAACTGAACAGAAAAAACAGTAATAAAAATAAAACGCATATTTACTCTACAACAGTATTGAGCACTTTCTTCAGGTTTTTATTAATTACCTTTTCTACTAACTAACTATATATATATATATATATATATATATATATATATATATATGTGTGCAACATTTAACCCTTAAAAATTATTTCTCTTGCGATTTCCTTTTTTTTTCATTGAGTCGCTTAGCATAATATTTCGGATACATAGCGTTTATTATGAATTTCCTGGTTCTTTCATCAATATACTTTTTTATTATTTTACGCTAGCTAGAAATATGAAATCCTACCAGATGACATACATTCTCCCGCTATATTATACATTCACATCGAGAAACCTTTGTAAGATTCTAAGCGCCTTTTTAAATGCAATTGTTTGTATTTCTATTGCACTTGACTCACTGGGTATACTTGCCAAATAATTTCCAGAATCTATTTTTATTAGTTCGGTTGCTCTCCTAATTACTGAAATAATGGGGATTCTCCTAAGATTTCATTTCCTTTTCATGTCACACATAAAACATTGGTATTTTATTATCCAGATTATATTAACTTCTAAACTTTAGTTCTTTTTTATTTACAGGTATTTATAATTACTGTGATTGTGAAGTGCTAACTAATTAGCAGTTGTATAATTCTAAATTCTCCTTTGTTTAAAGTTGTCTTCTTTTTTTTATACGGAATTCTATTTCTATGTCGTGATCAAAAATGTTAATTGAATTTATAAATGTTTATTTTTACTTTTTTATTTGCTAGTAATTCATATTCATGGCTTAATTTGTTTTCTCTGTATATTGTGTCAGCTGGTTGTAATATCACAGCAGCGATTTATGACTACACCTGCAAAATGTCTCTCTATATCTTTGTTTCAGCCAGGTGTTCTCATATAGTTCCATTTTTTAAAGCTTTCTTTACGAAGCTAACAATTTTATCTGATATTGTATACATTCTTATACATTCAATGGCATATGTTTGGCAGATTGTGTCTTTATTTAGCCTACCCGTGTTATTGTTCTGTTATTTTCTCTAGTTTGTATTTTACTATATTCTGCTCGATATATAACAGGTTATCGGTCGTCTTCTGTCATACTTTTCTTCCTTGGAGAGAAACCAGAAATATTTACGTAAGTAGTACATCTCTTCACTAATTGTTCTTTTAGAATTTTACGAATGGCTGACAGTTAAAGCATCGGCCTGTAATATTTTGGTGTCATTGATTTTTTATATTAACGTGGCTGTCCTTTAATCATTCATTCCGGTTTCACATATACACATATACACTTATTTAGTTTTTTTCTACTAAATTCAGAAAATGCCAAAGATAACCCAAAAGTATTTTTTTCTGAATTATATTTCACCTGAATAGATCAGAGGGGATTGTAAGGAATAGCGTGCTAAAACCTACAACTTTAGCAAACCACAAGTCATTCAATTAGATGGCCATTAGCAATTACATCATTAATGTTGTTGCCTTGTTGTTTTCTCCAAACATTACACCTAACGTATCTATTTTCGACAGTGTCATTCCTCCGTTTACATTTCGTAAGAATTGTGATTAATCGCAAATGATATATTTAGTTTATACCTTATGAATTTGTAGCATCTAAGTCATTCTTGTTTCTTTGATAGCTTTTTATAACTTTTGCCGTATTTGTGATGCGCTGCATTATCTACTATCTTTATCGTTTATCTTATTTTATTTTTTATTTAGAAATCCCTAGCTATTGTATAAGTTTAACTTTGTTGATATAATCTTTTGGTAGAGATGGTTTCTAAACCCTACGACATTCTACCTTAGGCCATTAGGAATTAGTGGAGAAAATTTGATGACATGGCTACCTTGTTCTCCAGAAACAAACCAAATTGAGCAGCTTTGGTCAATAATGAAGATGAAACTTTATGGAAAAGGTGTTCAATTTTCGTCGAAGGATAAACTTTAGAGGAAGATTTTGGAAATTTCTTATAGCATCACATCATTTCATATCCGTCGATTGACATCATCAGTTTACAAGAGGCTATTCAAAGTAGTTTGGAAGCATGGGAGTTATGTTGATAAATAAATAAATATTTGCTTAAAAAACTAATGTGAATTTCGTTCTTGTGTTTTGTTAATATTGTTACTGGATATGTTTTTCTAAATACAAATATGAAGTAAGAATATTGTTTTATTACCGAAAATATACATTTTTAGACACTTGCAATAAATTGAACACAATCAAAATTACTAGAAAATAGAAAAATTAGCATAATTTACAAAATATTTGTTCAAATTCCACAAAAATCAGGGAAACAAGGCAATTGATTATGCTCTTCAAGTGTACCAAATTTTACTTCTCCGAGTTTCATAGCACTTTCAAAATAAAAATATTGACTGTAATAAAGCGAAACACAGGAGTTAGTTTAAATTTAGGTAGTATTTTTGTGAAGAACATTTCCTTATATCCTGTTTTCTCCATTGTCCTTGGCTCCAATTACCAACCTCTCTTAAAGAAATGTCATGATTTGTCCGAAATTCTGTTTGGATTTATTGTAGGAAAGTCGACATACATTTTCCATAGTTTAAGTTTAAGGTTTGTGTGTTGCTATTTGCATAATAGCATTCCATTAATTTTTTCTTTTTGTCCATTTTTTGTCATCCAGATTTTCTTGAACTTACTGTATTGATCTTTTTTCCTATTTGTGTCTGGTCTCTGACATATTCTTTAGCAAAATACCTGTTTTTTTTGTTTTATTTTGTTCTTTTATTTTTCTGCTCATTATTTTTATTATTTA
The DNA here is from genome assembly GCF_053919585.1 of Euprymna scolopes. Classification (NCBI taxonomy): domain Eukaryota; kingdom Metazoa; phylum Mollusca; class Cephalopoda; order Sepiida; family Sepiolidae; genus Euprymna; species Euprymna scolopes. The sequence goes on from NC_136490.1 coordinate 153,767,106, forward strand.
CTAGGAGTTTGCACACAGACCATCATCAAATGATTCCTTCTGAGAAAAACCTGCGACGTTCCCTGGAGTCTGAGTGATAGAAAGTCACCCCAAATTTCCAGCACTCAACACTTCTCTGCAATAACCTTTGCAAGTAAGTTTGCGTTATCGCAATAGCCGTTTACTATTGATAACGACCATTGGTTTTCACTGGAAGTTGGGCTGCAATACGCCTACCAAATGTCATTATCATTACTATTATTATTATTATATTTATTATTATTATTATTATTTGCACTTCTGAATGATCAGATCCATATGTTTATGAACGAAAACAGTTTAAGTATCGATTCTATATTCCATTGTAAATCAGATTACTAATTATAGATTTTATAAAGATACGAGTTCAATATTTCTCATATCGCCCAAGGTTTCCAATACATTTGATACGTGTAAGAATTTCCATTAATTGACAAGTGTCATCCATGATTATAGATCGCATTGCACTTCCGTTTTCTGATCACTCTTGAAATATTTCAACACACGCGCGCGCACACACACACACACACACACACACACACACACACACACATCTATATATATATTTTACAATATTTATTTCAAAACCATATAGACATATTTAAAAGGCGTACCAGTGGTTTCATTGCGTTGAATACACCATAAGAGGTTGGAAAGAGTCAGCGTAGGACCCTGATTTTTTCAGTAAGGTTTTCCAAAACATTCCCCATTAAAGATACATATACAGACGCGTGAGCGCGCGCACACACGCGCTCTCTCTCTCTCTCTCTCAATCTCTCTGTTTCAATATCTCTCTCTCTTTCTCTCTCTCTCTCTCTGTCTCTCACACACAAATGCTTGTAGACACACGCGCTTTCTCCCTTCCATAATCAGAATATATTAGCGGCATTTACTAAGTTCTGTTTTAAAATTTGAAACTCTGAGTTTTAAACGCTGGTTTAACATTTTTTTTCTGTTTGTTTACTTTGCATTGTTTCAGTTTTTCAAAGTCGCTAATGAATTTGCATTGAATCTTTCCAACCTCTTATGGTGGATTCGACGCAATAAAACCACTGTATACTGTTGAAATAAATATTGTATCTTCAGCTCTCAAATCCACGACCGAGCACTTTATTGGCTCTTTTTCATCGCCTATATTACTATTTTATGTATATACACATACAATCATAAATTAATATAATATATGCTGCACACATATTCTGTACATATTCTTAGTATATACTTCAATAGTGCTCCATACTCAAGTGGAGCTGAGATATAAAATGTAAAAGGAATGTTATTTGAAAGAGTAGGATTTAGAAACAATTCAATAATTTTGGTATTGATAAGATGATAGATAAACAAGAATACGCGACAGACATCACGCGATGGTCATGAGCTATATGTCTTGATTGCGTCATGAGTCAATAGATGTTTTTGTACGTGTAGGTTTTATGATAGTTAGTTGAGAGTCAGTGTTTGTGAGAGACAGACGAGAGGATACGGGCTGGACACCGGTCGATAATGGCTCAGAAGCTGTCATGTCAATGTAGATAAGATGTAGATATTGAGACATTGAGCAAATTTCCAATGGGAAAACATCTGGAATAACGTTGCTGAAAATACAATTGAAACTTCTGGTTTCTTCGAGATGTGTTTTCTTGCAGTTTTTCCAAGATCGCGAAAACAATACCAAGATGAGCGAGGTATGTTTTCGGTATTGGCTGGTGTAAAACCACAGAGAACTGTTATCCGCCCCTTTCTGTGGTATATGCTCTGTCGTAAGTGTTATACACACGCAACATCTTAGGGACGATCACAACACATGACACACAAAAAACTATGTTACATGTACACACGTTAAACACGTATTAGAAACACGTCACACGCTGTTAAAGAACTCTCCCATTATACACACCCGTTTATATAAAACTCTATAATAGAACATATTTATTTTAGTGCCATGGCCAGGACTTTGACAGAGGAGTTTGGTAAGGGCCGTTCTGCATACAAAAACATCATTGGTATATATATATATATATATATATATATATATAGTAATTTATAAAATATATATGGCGATTAAGCTACACTGAATATTCGGCGTTTCATCCACTCTAGGACTCCTCAGGCTTATGCGCGAATTCTGTGGTTGTTTATCGTTTTTATATGCTCCTCTCCTATTGAGATTGTCAGCCATAACCGAGTAGAAGTCTAACTTTATTCATAATTATATTCTTTGTGTCGACCACACTGCAGATTGAACGTTAATGTTAAGACGGGTGTCACTTTATTCGTTACGCCACTGGTCCTTGTGAACTCAAGATAAGAACGGTAGTCCGAATAATCCAAACAAAATTTATGTTTATTTCCCATATGTGATAACATCTACATAAATGTGTAAAATTATAAATATTACTTTGTAGGATTTTAGAAATAGAGTGTAATGATAAAATTGTCGCCCTAGAAAAGACGACATGATTCCATTTTCGTTCGATGAAGTCCGGTTTTCTTTTCTTTTTTTTTTTGTTGCAAGCCATATTCTAGCCAACCAGTCATGTACAAATCACAAGAGCAATTGAAGCCTTATATTATATCTGAAAGAGAACAACTGTTCAACGAGCGAGATCGGAGATGCACCTCTTTACAATTAATGCTTTTTACCGATCCAAGTTATGGCAACAAGTTCAAAGAGACCCAGAAAGAGTGCTACGACTTTGTAGCCTTCTCTCACTGGCCTCAATCCCCCCCCCGACCTGAACTCACTGGACTACTTCGTTTGTCCATACGTCGAGAACATCACTAACACGACCTCCTACAAAGTAAGCCTGAGCGCCGCGATCCGCCGAATATTCGCCGAGCTCCCGTCGGCGCTTGTAGAAAGGCATGCTCCCAGTACAGGACCCGTATCGAGGCAGTGATTGAGGCTGAAGGCAGCTACATTGAATAGATGTAAGCTCCACTACGCAATCAAGTTACCTTAATTGATTTTTCCAATAAAAGGTTTAAAATAAAGCTGTAGTGGTGTTTTCTTTAGGCCGACAAATTTATCGTTCCACCCTGTAGTTCTGAAAACAAAAATAGCAACAAAAAACATATATTCCAACTGTGTGCTTTGTCAATATTTCTGTGCTTACGCTGTGTTAAAAATATCTTTAGAATTTTGAAGTTGATAAAACTTAGTCGGTTCTGATACTCCTGAACCCCCCAAAATAATCCATCATGAATAATAAGTACTTACTATCACTCGGTGAAGAATTGCACATACATTAAAAGCTTATACTTCTCTTCTTTGGAAAGAGAAAGAAAGAGAAAATTAAAGAATCTCACTTTCAGATGTTGAAAAACAGTGGTATGTTTTTTTTTTACTTTTTCCAGACAGAAAATTAATTTCGAGAGAGATATTCGACTTTTATTTTAACCCCTAAAGCGTTATAGCAATAGAAATTGATCACTATGGGAAAAATCTTCTGATTCGACAACCTTTGTTTCTTATTTTATGATTAGTCAACCAATCAAATCCTCCAATCAACTTTCGTGGAGGGAGTATGTACTGAAGCTATACTATAGGGGTTTGGCTTATTAAGACTGTACTCAGCTAAGTTAAATGTCGATATATGTCTCTCTCTATATGTATATGATGAGAATACTGCAAATAGTATTCTGACGAGATAAAAAAAGGAACAAACCAAGTTCATCTTCGACATTGATAAACACAGAACTTGGTTTGTTCCGCTTTTATCTCTCTGTCTCTCTTTCTTTCTTTTTTTCTCTCTCTCTTTATATATATATATATATATATATATATATATATATATATATATATATAGTTAAGAATGTAATCGTATATTAAAAATCCATGAAATTTCCAATTGGTTTATATAATAGTACTCAATAGTAAATAGAGCTACTTATATTAATATTTATTCATACAAACATGTACAAGCTTCGTAACACTGGCATGGCAATATCGCATAATAAAATTTATGGAGAAAAGTTTTCCCTTTCTTTTAAATGTTTATATAGTTTATATATATATATATATATATATATATATATATATATATATATATATATATCTGGTGTCCCAATAAAATGTATACACTCTTTAAATAACCATAAAAACTAAAATTTATTATAAGAAAGAAAAGCATCATGCATCCAAATACTGTGGACAAATATAGAAACCAACTAATTATCGAAATCACATTTGTAAAGCGTTTATGTAAAAAGTAATTATTTTTCATGTTTATCCCAAACAAAACATACCGCCAAAGGGGGCAAGTATTTGAAACCATTCTAGAGGAGATAAACGATATGTCGGTTTATACTGCATTTAAACTTCTGCATGTCAGTACAGTAAGAGAAGCAGGTAATAGGAAAGGGATTCTGAAGTCTAGCAGTCCGAAATAAACTACTATTAGAGTAGAATGTTTCCGGCATTTAAGGATCTCTACAGTAAAGGTCTGTGATTTATTTGCTAAGCGGATTTGTCGGGAGTATTTATGTCGAGGGTTCACAAGTACAAGAAGTTTTTCAGAGCACATTCCATTAAAATACTTGTAAAACAGATACAGGGATTAGATCTTGATAGAGCGGAACCTATTAGATTTGATACTCTTCTTTGGACGCTATCCAAGAGAGAGAAACTAGCAGTAGATGTAAAAGCCCAGATGTGGCAACAATTCTCTATGTATACGCAATTGGTGGCTTTGTAGAGATATAAGATACTCTAAGGTATGAGCGATCTTCTACCACGATAGGGGAAACCCACCTACTTTGAAGCAGCCTTCAAAATGTTTTCAATGTATTTATTCAGATCATATTTACTGTTAATGTTAAGCTCAGGAATTTGAAGGAAGAACTCCCATCGCTATCAGTGGTTGGGAAGGCTGCTTGTAATTAATTAAGGAAAGCAGCTTAGTCATACTAGCATTAAATGTTAACATTCGTTTACGGTCTCATCCAACTACGGTATGGATGTCGTTTTTTAAGGATTCTGCCTTAGATATGCGTGAATCGTTTTATTCCCCCGTGTTTATTATAGAGCGTTGTATCATCGGAAAATATATCCATCTCAGCACCAATGATATCGGTGAGGTCGTTTATGATTATCAGGAATAATAGTGGCCTAAGGACAGACCCCCAGGGGCACTCTTGCATTAATATTATGCTATTTGATGGTCCTCTTGCCCAAAACGGATCTAATTATATTTAATATCCGTCCAGTTATACTGTATGGATTAATTTTAATTAGGAGCTCTTCATGCCAGCCTTTGTCAAAGACCCTGGGTATATCAAGGCTTTTCCTGCCTTATTCAATTTTCCAGGTAGTTTACATAAAATATTAAAAGGTGCCGAACAGAAGTTTCGTCATTGTTTTTCAATAAAAAATATATAATTGCTATTATTATTTAGATAATTCAATGAAAAATTTATTGAAAAATGAAAACAATATTTTTTGTTGTTAGAAATACAATGAATAATTATTAGACAGATTTTAATAAACCTTAAAAAATGAAAATTCAAATAAAAAAACTCAAATTAAATTATACGGCGTGTAACTACGTTTTATGATCAAAAGTTAATAAAAAATTAAACGAACCGTTCGAAAACGTCGTATACAACAAACGCGTATTAGTGCCTATGTGTGATTTTGCCAGTGAACGATTAAGAAAAAAAATCAAATTACAAAAGTATTCTTATACATACCTGCGCGGTCGCTAGTCTTCTCTTGTATTGTCGCTTTTCAATGTATCGCCGTGTATCCCCCAGTGGTTGTGATCTTCTGTTTAATGCAAGACGAGCCTACTCATGCGTGGAAATAATGGAAACTTGTTGCGATTTAAAAGAGGTAAGCGATAGAGTGATTAACTCAGATGTGGCAACAATTCTCCATTCGTGGGCAAATGGTGGCTTTGTATGGTACAGAATACTTTTAGGTGAGTAATCCTCAGGCACGATTAGGGGAACAAACCTTCTATGCAGCAGTTTTTGCAATGTCCTCAATGTATTTGTTCCAGTTCATATTTCCTGTAAATGTTAAGACGAAGAGTTTGAAAAGAAGAACTCTCGGGTAGAATGTTGTATTATGCATGGCTATCGGTGTTTTAAAAGACTTCTTGTAATTATTAAGATTATTATTTATTTAGAGAGAAAGTTTGTTCACGCAGGTGAGAAAGCCGAAATGAGAAACTTAAATTAATTCTTACGAAAATTAATTTATTCTTACTCGTTTTTCTTGAGGATTGAATATCGCTTCTGTCCGTCCCAGCTCCAACTGTTTAGAAACATTTTTTGTCCCCAAATATGTGATATTTTTTTATATAATATCATTCGATACACCCGGGTCTAATGCATTTTGTCTAGGGAGGCTAATCTTGATGAGCCCTGCTGCATTTACGCCAGCTGCACCGAGTGTATTTTCGTTTTCCACCAGGTTATTCTCACATGTACTTCATGTGACCCCTGCCGAAATTCATACTAATTAACATAATCTGTACTTACTGGCGTAAGGTCCAAATATATAAGAGACGCAGGGAAATAGAAACGTAAGCTATCAAGAAAAAGACGAAACGTGATATAAGTATATATACTTATAACAGCACTCCAAATAAACAGACAAATGGTACAAGCACAAACGGATGCCAATATTAGAAGATCGCCGAGGACATGAAAGTGCTAAGGGACATATTTATCGAAGAAAGATGACAATTGTGAAGAAGATAATAGTAAACAGAAAGGAAAAGTATCGAACAATAAATTGGTACACCTCAACAGGGAATGTCCTCAAGTTGACAGAGAAATCCAAAGTAAGTAATTACACGGAACTTTCCAGGGAGCTTAAGAAAATATGACTAGAAATAAAGGAACTAATAATACTGACAATAGAAAGAGTTCCGAACAAAAAAATAAAAAAGACGAGCAGAAAGAAATCAAAACGATTCTTAACACGATATGCACTACAGCAACATTGCAAATAACTGAATTATTAAAAGAAAACTAGAAAACCAACTGAGGTAACCAGGTGACCACGCCTAACAACGTGTAAATTGAAATAAAACAGCATTTCGTAAACAGGACTAGAAATATAGATGGATCATATAAAAAACTAATAGTTCCTTGGTAGATATATTCATCTTTTTACCCTCTCTTTAAAACGCTATGTAACTACAATAGCCGGATAGTATCAGTTAGAACTCAGTTGTAAACGGCTACTGCGATAAAGCAAAGTGAACGAAAGATAGGATATGTACTGGAAATCTGAAGAGACATTGTGTTATTCGGCATCTAGGGAATACCGTCTGGTTTCAAAATGATCGATCATTAATAATCGTTTTTAAGCATCATTCGTTCATTTTGTATAAGTCAAGTGACTATTTTATGCATTCGTTTTCCAAATATCTTTCTAGTTAGAATTATTTGTATGACGGCATATATACTTGCGAGAGCGACAATTTGAACAACATACTTAAGTAAAAGTGTGTCTATGAAGCGAACACGGATCGAACTTGTTACATCCAGGTTATCAGTCAGTGTCGTTAACCACCGTCACCTCCCCGAACTTGTGGTTAGATAAGACGGATCTCTGCTAAGAGGTTATGGAAATTTTGCTCCGGTTTTGTCAGGTCTGCACAAAGTCATTCTGTTTAATTGCATCTATTCTCGACATCGAGAGCGTTAAGTGTCAGCGTTTGCATGCGAAGTCGGGGAAGGTTTGACTCATAACACACAAAGGGATTTAAGTAGCTTTATTGCTTTATATTGGCTGCGGAGTGATGATAGTTACTGATGATGTTGCTTATCCTCATTGAATGAATCGGATGATTATTGCTGGCATTCGTTTCTCCTATACCTGGTCTTTCCAGAAAGAAATCGGGTATTTACTGGAGGTAACGCGTAAAGTTTATCAATGTACCTAAGGGAAAGTGTTTTTAGCAACTGGATTCGAAACTGGCACACCCAGGTTTTCAGTCCGTGTCGTTAACCACTTAGCCACCATCACATTCCGGCGATGATTCGTTTGAGAACATTTAGTAAATAGGAAATAATAATACGTTTCGATTGAATTGTGCTTTGGTCGAGTGAATCTCTAAGGATCCACTATTTGGTGTCTCGTTAACACTCGCCTATAAAACCAGACTACAAAAATGCGCTTTGCATGGTGCTAGTCGTAAAATCGATGAAACCAACAGCAAAAGCAATATCGGAAATAAAATGTACGTCTTATCGATCAAGTGCAAAGCATTATTGATTTTTACTTGCCAGTTCGATTTTCTCTTAGTTCTTTGCAACGGCGCTCTTTGCATTTAAATCTAAATGCATCAATAAAAAGACGGAAAAGACATGGAAACATTGTAACATGACGTCTCGTCTAATAAATAGTCCCGGGTTCAAAGGTGACAGCAGAGTTACATTGTGTAAAAAATATAAAAATAAAGAACTGTATAATCTAAATATCTATAAAACTGAGAATGTGTATGTGTGTGTGTGTGTGTGTGTGAAGGCACTTCTCAAACTTTATACTCAACGAATTTTTGATCTACAGACTTGAAATTTGGTATATAGTTTATTCGGCTATGTGAAAACTTTTTTAATCTGTTTTCATCCTGAAAAAAAAAAAACGGTTGCTTTCATCCTGAAAAAAAAAACGGGGTCAAAATTGCAAAATTGGCAATTAGCGGAACTCAGAATTTTATCTGTTTTTCTTCTGTTTCACGAGGTTTGAAAACATATTTTAAAGATCTTAGCAAGCTAGTCTAATGGTTATTGTACTTGACTCACTGTCTTTAGTTTTTGGTTTCGATCTCAGCTCGAGTATTTTTTTACTTACAAGAAGTGAACTGTTTAGAAAAAGACATAATACTCGCATGTGCATGTCTCCGTTTCTTTCTGTTTTTTACTTCATTTTTTAAAAAGAATTTAACGTTACGTTTATACCAGGCGACGTCGGGTCATCTTCTAGTATATGTATAAACGTGAAAATGTGTGTGTGTGTGTGTGTGTGTGTGAGAAAAATTCTCAATCTATATACTCAAGGATTTTTTTATTTAACGACTTGAAATTATGCATATAGGGTATTCACACATGTGGAAATTTTAAAATCTGTTTTCATCCGAAAAGAAGGCTACTAAAGAGTCAAAATTGAAAAATTGGTAAGTGGCTGTCATCGGATTTTTAGCTGATTATCCACTATTTCACGAAAGCGCATGTGCAAATGGTTCACATGACAGATTCCTTCTGTTAAAAATAAGTAGATTTGAAAACTCTTAAAATCGTGTTAAGCTGGCCATATGGTTATCGTACTTCGCTCACTGTCTTTAGTGTTTGGTTTCAATTTAAGCTCGCGTATTTCTTTTTATTTACAAGAAGTGAACTATTTAAAAAATACAATACTTGCATGCACATTTCTCAGTTTCTGTACAAAATTAAAATATAATATTTATGCGTATTTTACGACTTGGCAACGCCGGGCAACATCCTAGTATATATATATATATATATATATATATATATATATATATATATATATATATATATATATATTAGTGGCGTTTCTCTCTCTCGTTCTGTGTTTTCTATAGAAAACAATGGCCCATACTAAGATATGAAATTATTTCGCGGGGGTCTCCGTTCACGCGGGACATCCATAAACAGGAAAAAATTACTTCATTCAATTTCTTTTTATTCATAAATTGAAAATCTTAAAACAATAATAAAATCTCTATACTATGTATGCTGATGTCTCTGTTCGCAGATGAAGTTTGGAAGGAAATCTTAGACCTAAAGATCTCAATCCCGACACAATCATCCATCTGTACAAGAGACAAATAAGTCCTAAGATGGAGTAATGTTGCCATATCTGAGGAGGAACTGCTAAGAGTACGATTTTTGCTTTGACTGAATACAAAACCGTGTTCGAAATCTAGTGGACAAGAGTATTTTCGCCTTCATATTTTCTATTTCTCGCAAACGTCATGTTGCGTGTCTATCTTTTTTCTATCGTTATTCTCATGACAAGTGCTTGACTGAGTTCCCCTCTTGTTCTTTCTCTGCCAAACATTCATAACAAATATTAGCTTAGCAATAACAACTGTCAATAATTTCCCCCCACTCTCTGTATATGGTTAAAACTAAGCGAAAATACCATGAGCCGAGTTTACTCCTCGAACTCTGTCTATGTAGCACAATATTGTGGGACTTCTTCCCAACCGACTATAACATAGTCGTTTCAAAGTATAATGAAAATAAGTTTTTGTTAAGCCATTCTCTGATATAATTAAATCCTCACCAAGTTCCACCATTGCTGATCATGGCGCTGTTATTTCGTATCCACCTGACATTCTTATCCTGGAGTGACTTCTGGATATGGATAAGAGGTGACCCCAAGGGAATAAAGATAAAACAACTTTTCTTGAGTAAGATTTTATGAAGAATCCAATGGCGATCTTAGTTTGTAGTATATTAAAATTAAAAATATCATGGGGTATGCATTAGCACCGGACATTTATAAATGATAACGAAAACATGGTATTTTACTTGAATTTATTAAAAATTAAAAAACAAAAACAGCCTATAAATTCTTCTATTACACAACAAGCTATAGGTGAGGCTTAATTCTGCAGGCGGATATGACGGTAAAACTGATTCATGTTCATTGAATCGACGTTTGAATATAAAAACTTATCTCTCTTTTTTTTTAATATAATAGATAATGCCACCACCTGTAAAGAGACAAAAGCAGAAAGAAAAAAAAGGTGGAATTTTACATTACCGGGACATAACTTCCTCGGTCGGTATTTCAAAATTAAATGAACTCACAAAGAAACGCAACCTTAATTACGAAGACAATACAATCAGTACTGAAGCGGCAAATACAAAGTTAATCTGAAGAAGGTTTCGTAGGAAAATTCATCGCAGGGACGATACACGCAAAACGAAAGCTTAGCCTCGACAACTATTTTCGACAAACTCTAAAGAGAAGGACAAACAACTGCTAATTATAGTAACTACTACTACTACTACAGACAGTGAAATCATTATGGCGAATATTGCAGAAATAAAAGAAAATGACAATGAAGGAGGGCGTGGATGCATAAGTTGCCCGGGAAACAACACGTTGTAGCCTCAGTCGCAAAGTAGACAACGAATAGAAAAGGACTTCAACTCACATTTTTGTTTTACATTTTCACATCCTGCGTCCTGTAGCAGGTTGTCAATGTAGGTCATTCTTCTTCTACCATGGTTTGGGTGTCCATCTATTGATATCCAGAGAACTAGCTTACTGGCTTCTCCTCGCTGTGTCTCATGCAGTGATCGACTACTCTCATCCTTCTCTACTGTACTTTCAGTGATACTGGTTGCAGGTCACCATAAAGCTATTGGTTTGCTGCGTGACTCCCCAATGATGTGTTTAGGGCCATCTTGAGCATCCGTGTGTAACAGCCAACCAGTCTCTTCTTCAGTGTATTTGTAAGAGTCCGTGCCTCAGCAGCTTTCAGAGAAGACTGTTTCTACTGCGGCAACAAAAAATCTTACTTTCAACTTTTCTGAGAGAGTGGACGGCCATATATTCCTCAGCTTGTGATATGCACTCAATGCCAGTGCTTTTCTCACTTCAAAATCTTTTCAGTGCTCTTTGACCATGCTCCAAATTACTTGAAGTTTTCGAAACCCGGAGCCGAGTTCTATCAAGTGCGTTCACTGCAATTTGTTCAACGTGATTGAAGGCTTGTATCTCTGTTTTCTTGGCATTGCAGTACAAACCCACAGACCGCGCTGCTTCTTCCAGTTGGTTTCGGACTTTTTGGGCTTGACCAATTTCTTCAGTTAGTAATACTAGGTCACCAGAAAAATCGAGATCAGTAATAACAATTGATTGGAAACGCTTGCTCTTTCGTCTATACAGACGAAAACCAGGCTCCTCTTCTCTTCCACCGAGTGTCTTTCTTAGAACATAGTCAAGCACTATGGCAAAGATATAATTTATCGCCTTGAAACACTTTAACAATAATATTGAAAAAATTCTGTCCCTCCGTCTGGTGTTATTACTATTGCCCTAGTCTTCTCATAGATTATAGTTATTTCCTGGTGTAAATTTGGCGGAACATCATAAGCTTCCAATATTGTCATCATCATGCCTCTGCGTATTGAATCAAACGCCTTCTGGAAATGTACAAAAATAATGATGGCTTTCCTGTTAAGGATTTTCACTGCTTCTATGAATCGCAGCAGTGCAAGAATATGAGCAGGCCGGAACCATTTTGGTTCGGACGAAGATGTGTATCCAATTTTTGTTGTATTCTGTTTAGAGTCATTTTATTGACAAGTTTTGTGATCACCGATGATAAACTTGTTGTACAACGACATTCATTTCCTCATTGGTACGGCCGTGGATTTACCCATTTCCCGAACATGATCCATACCTCTCACGTCATCTCGAACGTTCTTTCCGTCTCTAATGTGATCTCCTTTTTAAAATCTTTATTTTTACCTACTGGTGACGTCATTTCGCATGCATTTTGATACGTGCATCTACGCTATGTTACAGATGGCAAGGTTAACTACAACTAAGTTTGGATAATGAACCTTATGCAAGAATATACATATTGGAACGATCTTTTGAAAAGTTCGTGAAGTCAGATACAATGGACGATCAAACAATAATATTCCACATACCTACAAATATATGCACAAAACTAAATAAAACAAAATTTGATCACTGCATATTAAAAAAGAATTGCAGATTCGAGACATAGTATGATACCATATCATTTGACAACGTGGATAATACCTATACAGACATAGAAGCAGCACTAAAACACAGAAATAAATAAAAACCTAAGCAAAGTAATATAGGGTCGATAGTAATGATACTCATTCTGTGGTGTAAATGAAGAAAAAAGAAACAAGAACGACCGACCGCGTTTTTCTGTGGCATACCTCGTGTTCATAATGAAGAAGAAAGAAACAAAAATGGCTGCCCTGTTTCTTTATATGCCTACAGGGTGACCACGAGGTATGCAAATGAGATGCTCCTGATTGGAGATAAAAGAGGAGTGATTTGGGGAAGGAAGGCATTCTGAAGTTAGATTGCGAGCAGAGAAGTTGTATTTCTAGAAGAGAAAAGTCGGATTCGGGGAGAGAAAAGCTAAAGTTGCAGAAGTTCGTTTTGGAGTGGAGAGAAGACGCGTCAAGTGGTAACCAGAAAGTGAAAGTTCGGACAGCAGTGTCACGCAAACGACAAGCTATTTCGGCTCATCAAGCAAATTAACATGGCTGAGTGGCGACTGAGCACTCAGATGTTGAGACCCTTTACTGGGGAGGGTGACCTGATTAAGTGGCTGGAGAAATTAAAAATGGTGGCGAAGTTGCAAAAGATAGAAAATGTGGTCACCCTGCTGCCGCTATACTTAGAGGGGGAAGCCCTCACGATTTACCAGCAGATGCGAGATGAAGACAAGGAAGACCTTGCCTTAGTGGAGCAAAGGCTGAAATTGGCCTTCGCCGAGGGCCCATTTGAAGCACTTGGCAAGCTGTCAAGTTTGAGGTGGACCGGCGAGTCCGTTGACGTCTTTGCGGCAGAGATCAGGAGACTGGCGGGGTTGGCTGGTTACGTGGGGAGGAGCCTGGAGATGACGGTAAAGCTGTACCTAGTGAACGGCTTTCCAGAGGAAATCTCTGCGAACATGCAGAGAATCACGGGGATCCATTCTATGGAAGTGGACGATCTCTTGGTCCACGCCAGAGTCCTAGTGAAAAATGTTAAAAGCCCAATCGTGGCTGCAGCTGTGAGTGGAAATATGTGCACGAGGCCTCACTTGAATGAGAGGCAGCCGGCGAGGCGACAGGAGGGGAGACCTGCCATCAAGTGTTTCCGGTGCCAGGGTCCTCATCTGATCAAGGACTGCAAAGAGCCGAGACCGGGGATCACGTGCTACCGATGTGGACAAGTGGGGCATATTAGCCGCTATTGTGTTGCTGCACGGGACCAGGGAAACGAGTGAAGGGGAGCTATTGCGCCAGTGGTTACCCCTTCTGTGTGGAAATGGCGCATGATGGAACATTGCCTCGGTTACCGGTGGTAGTCAATGGGAAGAGAGCCATAGCCCTTGTCGACACAGGCTGCACTACAACGTTGTTAGCGAGGAATGTCGCGAGGTCATGGAGCGGAACCAGGATTATTAGGACCGTGGATGGCAGGGATGTGAAATGCCTAGGAGAGACGACAGCGGAAGTAATGGTTCAAGGGGTGTCCATTGGACTGCAAGCCCTAGTGTTGAATCATCTGGTCGGTGGTGTCGACGTGATTATAGGTATGAGTGCAATTAACCGACTGGGGGGCGCTACGTTAAGAGGGGGCCAAGTGACGTTTGGACGTCTCGGCGCAGTGGGGATGGCCGGAGTGGAAGGTGATAGAACCGTCAGAACCCCAAAACCGGAGGTTTGCTGCATTGAGGACAAAGATTTCCTGGCGAAGTTTGATGGCGTGAGGTGGACGGTGGAATGGAAATGGATCTCCGGGCCCCCAGAACTACAGAATAAGGTGGGCTGCTACGAAAACACCCTGCGAGGAGAAATAAGAAAGGATTCGAGGAAGAAGTGGAGAGGTGGATAAAAGAAGGAATTCTGAAACCGTGGACAGGGGAAGAAAAAGGAGTGTTGCCACTACTGGCGGTTGTTCAGCCTACCAAAAACAAGATTAGGCCCGTGCTGGATTTTAGGGAATTGAACAGACATGTAGCCTGCCACACTGGAACGGGGATCGACGTATGTGAGGAGGTCATGAGGAAATGGAGAAGAATGGGGCGGGCCACTAAGATTGCCGATCTGAAATCGGCATATCTGCAGATCCATGTAGATGAAAAACTCTGGCAGTACCAACTGGTCCGGTACAAGGGGCGGGTGTATTGTCTGACGAGGTTAGGCTTTGGGCTGAGTTCGGCCCCCAAAATTATGACTGCCGTGCTGAAGACAGTGCTGAGCAAAGACTGTACAGTGGAGGAGGCCACTAGTTCGTACATTGACGACATCCTGGTGGAGGAGGCAGAGGTGACAGCAGAGAAAGTAAGAAGCCATGTCAAGAAGTATGGGTTAACTGCAAAACCGGCGGAGGCCCTAGATGGAGGAGCGGTGCTGGGGTTGAAACTAAGGCGAGATGGAAAAGAAGGCCTTGTCTTCGAAAGAGGGAATGCAATACCCGAAGTCGGATCTGAGCTGACGAGGCGAGAACTCTTCTCAGTCTGCGGGAGGCTGGTCGGGCACTATCCTATCGCTGGCTGGCTCAGGATAGCATGCAGCTTTATTAAACGACAAACAGGCACTGATGGCTGGGAGGGCCGTGTGACGAAGGAGGTCATGAACATGCTGCAAGAAGTCATTGCGAGAGTGAGGAATGAGGACCCAGTGAAAGGGAAATGGTATGTCAGCGGCGAAGACGCGTGTGTGGTTTGGTGCGATGCCAGTAACCTGGCGTTGGGCGTCGTACTAGAGATAGGAGGTGTAACTGTCGAGGATGCGGCGTGGCTAAGAAAAAACAACGACTTCTCCCATATCAACGTAGCAGAACTAGATGCCGCTATAAAAGGAATCAATCTGGCCCTGAAATGGGGATTGAAAATAATTGAAGTCAAAACCGATTCGGCAACGGTAGCGTCGTGGATTCGGTCGGCAGTAACTGGCGATAAGAGAGTTAAGACCAGGGGTGCTGCAGAAATGCTGATCAAGCGCAGACTCGGAGCGCTCACCGACCTGATAGCGGAATTCCAGTTGAGAGTATCTGTTGTGTTGGTCCCGTCAGAAAAAAAACAAGGCGGATTCGATGACACGCGTGAAGAAGGCCTGGCTGCAGGAGGGAAAGGAGGTCTCCTCGGTATGCTGTGCAGGGGAAGAAGTCAAAGAGTCACACGAAATGCACCACTTTGGTCGAGAACGAACGTTATTCCTAGCCAGAGAGGTTTACCCGGAGACCACCGAGGAAGAGGTTAGGGAGGTGGTGGAGAACTGTCGAGAGTGCCAATCAATTGACCCTGGACCGTCCAGACACGAAGCAGGAGAGATACACGTTGCGGAGGACTGGAAGCGATTGGCCATTGATGTGACACACTATCGCCACAAATTGTATCTGTCGATGGTCGACTATGGACCGGGAAGGTTTGCCATCTGGAGAGAGATCAGGGCAGAAGCTGCATGGGCGATCGGAGGGGTCATCGAGGAGATATTTTTGGAGAGAGGGCCGGTTGAGGAACTCTTGATGGACAATGGCCCCGCTTTCCGATCAGAAGCCTTTAAAGGGGTGTGCGATAAGTGGGGAGTAAAGCAATTTTTCAGAGCAGCGTATCGGCCGAGTGGCAACGGAATAGTGGAGAGGAATCATCGCACCATTAAAGCCGTTGCGGAAAAAAGCAACGTATCACCCATAGAGGCGGTGTTTTGGTATAACATCTCGCCGAAGACCAAACAAGATGAGACAACTGTGCCTCATAGGGCCGTTTTCACATATAAGTGGCGGCATCCGTGCAACAAAACAGCAGGAATTGAGAGTGAAGACGCCACTATCAAAGTAGGTGAAGAGGTGTGGGTGAAACCCCCCAATGCACAGTGTACCACTCGTTGGAAAAGAGGGGTCGTAACAGGATCGCAGTCGAAGAACAATGTGATGGTGAATGGCGTTCCCCGGCATATCTTAGACCTGCGTCATGTGACATTGCCGGTATGCAGTGAGGGCAGTGAAGAAGAGGAAATCGAGGGCCACCGAGAAGCAAATGATGCTGCTCGACCTGACTTAGGCCCGCGTTGTAGCGAACCTGAAAACGTTAACCCCCGAGAAGTTGTCCCCCAGAGGCCTCGACGTGAGAGGAGGCGGCCTACTTGGATGGAGGATTACGAAGTATCCTATTGATCTCGAAGATCAGGGGGGCGTGTGGTGTAAATGAAGAAAAAAGAAACAAGAACGACCGACCGCGTTTTTGTGTGGCTTACCTCGTGTTCATAATGAAGAAGAAAGAAACAAAAATGGCTGCCCTGTTTCTTTATATGCCTACAGGGTGACCACGAGGTATGCAAATGAGATGCTCCTGATTGGAGATAAAAGAAGAGTGATTTGGGGAAGGAAGGCATTCTGAAGTTAGATTGCGAGCAGAGAAGTTGTATTTGTAGAAGAGAAAAGTCGGATTCGGGGAGAGAAAAGCTAAAGTTGCAGAAGTTCGTTTTGGAGTGGAGAGAAGACGCGTCAAGTGGTAACCAGAAAGTGAAAGTTCGGACAGCAGTGTCACGCAAACGACAATTTCTATTAAACACTCGGCAGCGTTGCGTGTCTCTGATACATAGTTCTTTAAGAAATTAAGCCTACATCTATACGAGCACATATATGCGAGCAGGAGCGAATGTATCTTTGCTCATATATATGACACCCCTATATCAATGGAAAATATAGATTCGTCTGGCTTATATAATGCCAGACATTTCTAATTTCAAGCAAGGTGTCCACTCGTTTTCTTACCTGGTCCAGTCCTGACAGGCGACGTTATATACTTCACAGTCATTTGCGTTGGGTCTTAAAAGCGTCTGAGAATCTAGATCCATTTTTGTGTCTCTTTTCGCAAATCTTACAAACATTTTTTCTTTTTTGTTACTAATTGTTTATTTCATTTTGATCTGTTTCAGAGGCCTTAGTTCGCATCCTTACTAAGCAGTAGGAAGGTTACTTAGAGACTGACGTACCTGTAAAACGGTGAAGGTCTCCTTGAATTCAAAATCGGCGGGTTTTGGTGAACCTAAGGGTTTTAATATGTCCGCTCCTGCATCAGTTGGTGCCACCAGCAAGGGTTCACAGCGTCTGTATTCGTTGGGGCGGGGGTAGCCACATCCGGTGGAACCTCATCATCCGTGTTTGTTGGGGGCACACCCTGTGTTCAGGAAGAAGTCTGACCTACCTGAGGGATTTACCAGGATTTGGGCAGAATGGGTAGATGCCACCCCAGGGGGCACATAAGCTGCGTGATTTGTGCTTTAGAGTGTCAACAGTACGACGCTTTACAAGATTGGAAAAAGTTGCCTTTAGGGACGATAAAGATACCAAAGTTATGAGATCTGAAAGGGAACAGCCCTCCTTAGAAAGTAGCAGACCATGAATCTTGCCATACCCCAAGCAACATCAGGGATCGGGTGCTCCTCATTAACCAATAAGCCTGCTAACAAAATACCGGTTGAAAAGAGGTCAAATTGGCCAATATTAGACAAACCCCAAACACCGGAAGAAACCCCATTGAAAGGTACCACCGAACAAGGCCAGCCTCCTTGAGGACCTAACCAATAAAGCACCCAGGGGGACTATAGAAAGTCCTTTCGACGACAAATATTCCGCAATAACCGAAGTACACGATCAAACTGGTTCCAGGGATCTTGGAAACCGTACAGCAGAGGATAGTTTCTTTGGTCACATCGAATACGAGAAATAAAGGCTCGGTAGGTGTTCCAAAAGACAAAATCATCGCCATGATAACGGAACTTAACCTACCAGCAACATACATAGCACGAAGAAGAATCACTGCATAAGCGAGTCCCCACGCCAAAATAGTCAGTCGAGCTGAGATTTTCGAGAGAACCAAACACCATCGAAAGGTTTTCACCCACCTCTCTTCCCCGCGTTCCTCCACCGCCATCTCGAGAGAAAAGAATCAATCTAGTGTAATCTTTTTCGTTCAGTGGATTCTAGTAAAATACGGACAATATAAGTAAATATTGTGTATATCTATCTTGAATTAACCAGTAGAATAGTTAACCGAGTCTGTCTTTCTTTTGCGTGTACGAGATTTATTCACTTCCAGCGTGACAGCGGCATATCAACTCGAAGAGGAAATCGACTCCGACCAAATCGAACAACGGATCCTACTTAGCTGAGATAACTAACGAAGGATCCGTGACGTAGGTCACACTCACATCACATCATTGGGTCCGTGACGTAGGTCACACTCACATCATGTATATATATATATATATATATATATATATATATATATATATATATATATATTAATTATCATTTCGGTATTTAGCTAGTATTTTCATGGAGTGAATCCTGTAAAATGGTGAAAGTCTAGTTAAGTTAATAATATGTAAGTAAGGTTCACATCAACCCCCAGTCCCCTTTTCAGCCGTGTGCAACATTTTCTGTACATACACGAATAAATGAAAAGAGTACACTCGTATTTTACCCTCTCGCAGTGAACTTCGGAACTTTTTCACTTTATAATTGTGATCCATTAAACTGGACAACAACATTGACGACAAACAGATTTAGAAAAATGACCAACAGAGATCTCTTTTGGGTAAACGACTAACTTTTGTTCAACAAATTCGTATTTTTTCTACCTTCTTGGAAAATACAAAGATTGGCCCCACCACGGTTTTTCAACGAGACAAACAACGACCTGAAATTGAAACCGCATTCGCTCCATTACGAGAATTCAGGAAAACAGCTCGAACGCTGACTGGATTTTCGTTACGAAAAGGGATTTCGATTCATTTTTATTCCAAATTTTTCAAGACTCAAAATTCATGCTTTTTTTGGAGGATTAAAATAAATTCTTAATTGACTGTTGTTCTCCGTGGAAACTTGAACATTATTTCTGTTAAAACCACATGTATGTGACAGTTTTGTGTAAAATCTTTGAATATTAATTTTACCTATTTTTCCGTAAAGTCGCGTTTTTTCTGTTTATCTAAAAATTACAGACTTTATTTTTAAGACCTGTATTTTTCTTGTGATTCTATTTATTTTTTTTAAATGAAAAAAAATTCGAGGCAACTTGTTGAAATGATGCGCTTATTGCTATATCGCAGATGTAAGAGTTGCAGAGACAAATATGGAAAGACAGAAAAAATGACGAAAGGCAGCTGATAAGTGGAGTGAGATGCAGAAGGAGTAAAATAGCGAGAAATAGAGAGAAAACAAATAGAAGAAGAAAAAGTAGAAAGAGAAGAGGAAAGAAAGTAATTCAACGAAAAATACCGGAAAAGCAGAATTGGACCCCGCAGTAGCTACGTAAAAACAACGAGGACTCAAGCGAAGAATAAAAATATACGAAAGTACGTTACGATAGAAATCGGGGGCAAGGATGTTATACTATAATTTGAACGACGTTCGGATTTGTCCAGTATAAACTACCACACTTGGTGCAAAATTGGAAAACCGAAAATGATACTTGGAAACTGGAAAAAAGAATAAGATTCGAAGGTGAGGTTACTACTAACATAACGTTGAAAGGAAAGCCATTGAAACTCAAGATGTTTGTATTAAGAAATTCTAAACTTTATTTTGGTACGGACTGGATCCAAAAATTTGAACTCTGGGACTCGCCCATTAGTGATTTTTTTCAAAAAGTGGATAAGCTTACAGCCGAAGCTATGTATTTTCAGATAAACAAGGTCGCTTTACAAAAGTGAAGACGAATTCAAAATTGCTAGATAATGCCAATTCAGTATTCAAAAAGACACGCAGCGTACCGTTTTCCTCTATGCTAAAGATCGACGTTTTTCTCTATGCTAAAGATCGAAGAACAGTACAGACTTGTCAAAACAGGAATTTTGACAATAGTCGACTACAGCACGTGGGTCACCCTTACTGTATATGTAAAGACAAATCTAAGGATATCAGAGTCTGTGCAGACTTATTGACTGGGTTGAATACAGCACTAGTGGATCATAATTACCCGCTACCCAGTCCCGAGAAAGTGTTTACTAAACTAAATTGAGGGAAATATTCTTAAAAGTATATCTGAGTGAAGCGTACTTACGTTAAAGAAGAAAGCTCGAAACTTTTGTGTATTTCCACTCACAAGAGTAAATTTAAATTCAATAGATTAGCTTTCGGCACTAGCTATTTTTTAACAGATAATCGATACGTTGTTGAGTGGCCTTGATTTTTTCATCAGATACTTTTTTTTATTACATTTTCACCCCAAACAAGGCAAATTGCCACTTTGGTGTAGGGGGCTTCTATCAGGGGCAACAACTACTGGGGTACTATGTAGGGATTTGGGCAGCAAGGTGTCGGTTCACGTTACACTTGAACTTCTGCACGTCAGTACTGTTGGGGAAGCAGGGACCTGGAATGGAATTCCAGAGTCTAGCGGTTCTGGGGAAGAAACTATAGGAGTAAAAAGATCTTTTACATCTAGGGATCTCTACAGTGTGGGGGTGGGATTTAGCAGCCTGTCGGGTTTGTCGAGGGTGCTCACGTCGTGGGGGCACAAGTGATTGCAGTTCTTCAGAGCATTCGCCACTAAAATACTTGTAGAAAAGGCAGAGGGATGCAACATTTCGCCGATGGGACAGAGGCTGAAGCTTAGATGCCAGTTCAGGGCCTATCAGGTTTGCGACTCTCTTTTGAACCTTGTCAAGGAGCGAGAGACTATTAGCAGATGCACCAGCCCAGATGTGGCAGCAATACTCCATACATGGGCGAATGGTGGCCTTATAGAGGTACAGGATACTTTAGGGTGTTAGTAGTTTTCTAGCACGGTAGAGAGAGCCTACCTTTCTTGCAACGGCCCTGACAATGCCTTCAATGTAATTGTTCCAACTCATGTTTCCTGTGAACGTTAGGCCAAGGAGTTTGAAAGATGGACTCTCAGATAAAGAGTCGTTGGCCATTGCTATGGGTGGTAGAGAGGGTTTCTTGTAATTATTGAATGAAACTAGTTTAGTCTTGGCAGCATTGAACGCGACCAACCATTTTTGTCCCCATTCCACTACAGATTGGAGGTCTTCCTCTAGTGTTTCTGCCATTTCTTTAGAAATGTGTTCATTCGTCTTCCTGTCGTGTCTGCCATAGAGCGTAGTGTCATCAGCATATATACCCATCTCAGAGGCAATGTTGTCGGGAAGGTCATTTATGAATATCAGGAACAATAGAGGTCCAAGGATAGAACCCTGGGGCACCCCCGCATTTATATCATATTGTTTAGATGTACGACTGTCGAGGACTACCTGGATTTTTCTCTTATCTAAGAAGGATTTAATTATGTTAAGTATTCTACCAGTGATACCGTATGATCTGATTTTACTGAGGAGACCCTCATGCCATACCCTGTCAAAAGCCTTAGATATATCTAGAGCTACCGCTCTGCCCTCCCCAGCTTTGTCCAGTGAATGGTATATACGTTCAGAGATCACAGTTAGGATGTCTGCTGTGGAACGGGTTTGTCTAAATCCATATTGTTTGTCAGTCAGTAGTTTAGCATCTGTAAGATGATGGACTAGAGCATGGTTAATTATGGTCTCAAATATTTTGGCAAAAAGTGGGAGGAGGCTAATGGGGCAATAATTTGATGGGTCTGTCCTTTCGCCAGAATTCTTGAATACTGGTACAACAGAAGCAGTTTTCCAACAGCCCGGAAAGCAAGCTTCATTAAGGCATTTGTTGTAGAGTTTGGAGAGAACTGGAGCTACTTCGGCTGAGCACTTTTTTAATAGCACAGCTGGGATAAGATCGGGTCCACATGCTTTTGAGGTGTCAAGGTTTTTTATGATAGCATGCACCTGAGCAGGGGTGGTTTTTAGATCGTCTAGTGTGGCGTCTGTCCGCATAGGAAAGTCAGGTAGGGGGTGGTTGGAAGGGTCCAGTGTGGAGTTTGAGGCAAACCGACTGGCAAGCATGTTAACCTTGTCGGTTGCTGAGGAGACAACCTCGTGATTGTTGGTTAGTGGGGGGAATTGTTGATTGCCCATTATTTACTACACTGTTGTAGATTTTCCAGAAGTCACGACTTCCTAGTTTTTGTGCTTCGATGCGCTTTTTAGTGGTTTCCGTAAATTCTCTCTTAGCTGTCGCTATTTCTTTCTTAACGTTATTTCTAGCTTCTATATACTTCAGTCTGTTTGAACTGGACTTATGTCGGTTAAACCTACGGTATGCATGCTGCTTTTGAGAAATGGCAGTTGCACAAGTCGACGTAAACCATTGGGGAGAGTGGGGCTTACTATAAAATTTCCGCATGGGAACATGCGCTTCGATTGCAGTTTTAAACCAGTCAGTGGTCTCGTTTGCACATTGTTCAGCAGGGAGAGAGATTGGACGATATTCTATAGAAAAGCAAAACTAGAAAACACATTTTTCAGATATTCAAAAGGATAAATGAGTAGTCATTCACGCTTAAAGACACAAAATGTAAACTTTTCATCGACAAAATAAAGTACTTACGGTAGATGGCTCAATCTAGAAAATCCATAGCAAAAAATATGCTTGAGTCACACAAGATAACACCATTGCAAATGTTTTAGGCTTAGCTTACTACTACCTATCCTTCACTTCCAACATACACACATTGCGCGCACCTTTAAATGAACTACTTAGGAAAGAACAAGGTTTAAAACTGGACCACGGAATACAAGATGGCGTTGAAAAAGCTGAAAGAGGTGCTCACATCAGAACTATTACTGACTCACTACAACCCAAATTAAGACATTATTATTGCAAATGACGCAAGCGCATATAGAATCTGCGCGTTTATCCTAAAACATAAAATGCCGGACGGATGTACAAAACCAACAGAACACGCGTCGAGAACCCAACTACCTACGGAAAGAAATTAATCCTAGATAGAGAAAGAATCTTTAAGTATCATTTTCGCGGTAACAAGATTTCACAAACACATGCATGGACGACACTTCAAATTACAAACAGATCACAAGTCCCTGATCTTTACCTTTGGCTCAAAGAAACGGTTACCTACACATACGGCACACAGACTCCAAAGATGGGGAACAATATTGAGTTCCTTCTATCAAAGAGGTTAAGACACGCATACGCCCTATCCCTGTTAATACCAAGGACTAGTAAACCACCAAAATACTCGGTGATCACATCACTCCGATCAGAGAAAGATTACAGTTCGATTCTATTTAACGCTGAAATAACCCCATGTTACCCTAGACGATATAAAGAAAGAAGCCAAAAGCGACGATTTTATATGAGAAACAAATGAAAACCTGCAGACTGATGAATAAGTAGCAAAGGTTTTTTCAACATGCCACAAGTTATTATTATATCGGGAGAGAGTAGTTGTTCCAACAACCCACCAAAAGAAAATCTTAAAGGATTTTCACACAGAACACCCGGGCGCCACTAGAATAAAATGTGTAATGTGTTCATATGTGAATTGGAAAAAACATGACAAGGATATTAAAGAAAAGGTGAAACATGCAGGGGATGTGCACTAGTTGCTAAAGCTCCACTAATTTAATTTAGCCCATGGCCAAAAGCGGATTACTCGTAGTCGCGGATACACGGGAACTACGCGGAACCACTTAATTGACAGTACTACCACATAGTAGTTGACAGTTACTCCAAGTGGTCTCAGGTCTATAGGTGTAAAATCCAGACTACTGACTTCACTATAAAAACTCTTCAGTCTTTTTGTGATTATTTGCACGGTTCGGAGTGGTCAACTGCTTAGTGTCAGATAATGGCACTCAGTTTACATCCAGGGATTTTAAAGATTGTATAGAGAATTTCCAATTTGACCACATCACAACTCAGACCTATAAACCTCAAGTCAAATGAACAGGCTGAAAGGTTCGTCGATACCTTGAAAAGGGTTTTGAAAAAAGAAAAGTATACTCCATCTAAAAAAGCGCTGCAACAAAATTTTCAGGTGTACCGCATAACTCCTAACGAAGAATACATAATCCCAGATGTCTCCGGTGGAAGTGATATTCACTAGAAAAATACGGCCATTCTAAAACAAGTAAATCAAGCAAAGACAACTGTTCCCAGGAGGAAATACATGCCGGGAGAAAAATACTCTTCCAGATGCACAAGGATAATAAGATTTTCTGGAAACAGGGAACGATCAAGAACAGGATGGGCCGTTTGTTCAACATGGTGGAAGGACCACATGTCATGCGTAAGAAACACTTGAACCAGATACGCACTTCAGATAAGTCAAGTGAAACTTCGCCAGAAGAAGAGATGTTGGACCTTGTATATGATGCGTTCGACCTGGAACCTCCTCAAACTAATACTGAAATATGTTGTTCTGACAGAAAAAGGAAACTGACGGACCTCTTCGAGGTGAATCTGAAAAAAGAAAAGTGATAGAAATATTTCGGGAAAATAAATCTTCTAGGGTAGTTTAAATCCATATATCCATGGACAGTATAGATTATTCTGGCTGGTATAATGCCAGCCATTTCTACCTTCAAGCGGAGAGTACTTTCTTTTACAGGCCTCGTGGACGGGATGTGGTGTCTGCTCTGATGCTGCACTCAAGTTAAATTGTTCTTAGTCAACGGAGGGAAACACCCTTCTATACTAAAACAAATTTTATTTTTGACACACTTCCAGAGTGTCCCTTTTGGGGAGCTAGTTTTCTCCCACATTAAAAACAACCTTGTGCAACATTTTTTTCCGTGAGGTAGCAAATAAATATCGAGAGTACACTCGTAGTTTAACCGTTCACAGTTAATCCAAGGACTCTTTCACCTTATAATTGTGACTCCTTAAACCGGATCACAACAGACACCTTCCTCACAAATTAGTATACTAATGATCCCATCACAACAAACAGATACGGCATACTCCCAAAAGAGGAGGAGGTTATTCTTGGAGGGATAGTATTATGACAATAAAATAAGTAATACAGCAGTAGATAAGCTCGTATCTAAGAAGATTATATCAAAGCGAACGAACATATAGTACGCTGTCTCCTACAGAATAGATAATTCCTCGGAGCATGGTCTCATGATAATAAAATAGATACTGCACTCACTGAATTGATAACTAAAGATTGTAATGGTATAGTTTGAGATTGGAACATGGAGATAAAAAGAAAGACAAATATCAAATTTCTAATAATGTAACTAGGTTCAGCTTCAAGCAGACAGATATCAAACGGCTATTAGTAATAAATAATATAAACGAGGACGTATTCCTTTTTGCCGTTATCTATCTATCTATCTATCTATCTATCTATCTATCTCACCTCTCTCTCTCTCTCTCTCTCTATATATATATATATATATATATATACACACATATATATATATATACCGATTTTTTTTACGATAATGCAGTTACTAGCGTCTCAAATTTTGTAAAACTAAGGAAACATTTTTCCTCAGACGATCACCCTTATGTTATGGAAGTAAACAAATAAATAAACATTATTCATTTATTCATCATTTTATATCATTGATATACGAAAATGTGATCATCGTCAGCGTAGCCTGACTGTTCTAAGATTCGAACTTGACCATATATATAATGGTCGAGTGCTAAACCGTTACATAACGAGGTCCTTATAAACCTATGTCGAATTTTTGTTGTTTTTTTATGATAATGCGGTTATTAGCTGTAGGGAAAAATTGTAGTATGACGGCAGTCACGGGGACAGGCTACCAAGTGTGGCATGTGCGAACTCGAAACCCGATCGATAAAGCGACAAATCATCAGGTTCGATCGGGTCTTAATTTGCATATTAATGAGGGAATATAAGGCTGGCAGTGAAGATGTTGGCAGTTGAGTTGAGTTCTGGAAAACCGGACTGAACGGGCAAAAGCGAAGAATGTTCGAATGCAGCCAAGAATCCAGTCCAGGTTTATTTTTCTATTAGAATCTATTGCGGCTTTAAATATAAAAGACAAAAGTGGGAAATTTTAAATGATTCGCGTCGAACCTGGAAAATTAAAAGTCGCGTTAAAAATTGAAAGCGTTGCCAAAGGGAGAACTAAATGAGTCGTGTCACACTGCGAAGGCTGAGGACATGATGAAGCAAATCCGATTTTATTTTGTTTTTGAAAAAGAAAAAAATCGCTGTTAAAAGAACTTAAAATGCAATTCGGACGACTTGTATGTATTAAAAAGTCGTTTTTCAATGCAGAATTTAAAATGAAACCCTGTTGTGCTTACAAGGAGAAAAAGGTGTCGTTTTTAAACGAAAGATTTATTAGAAGTACAATTCGATTCGGATTTTATTTTGTTTTTGAAAATGAAAAATAAAAGTCGCTTTATAAAAAAAACTTAAAATGCGAGTCGTTTTTTCAATGTGGAATTTAAACTGAAATATGGTTGTGCTGAAAAGAAAAAAGTTGTTTTCAAACGAAAGAGTTATTTTATGAAAGTATAATTCGAGTCGGATTTTATGTTTATGAAAAAGAAAAAAATCGCTGTTAAACGAACTTAAAATGCGATTCGGACGACTTGTGTGTATTAAAAAGACGTTTTTAAATGCGGAATTTAAAAAGAAATCTTGTTGTGCCTGAAAGGAAAGGGTGAAAAAAACGGGGTGTCGTTTTTGAACGAAAGTTATTTTGGAGAGAGTACAATTCGAGTCGTTCTTTTTGTTAAAAAAACAAACAAACAAATCATTGCTGTTAAAAGAACATACAATGCGATTCAGTCGATTTGTATGTAAAAAGTTGTTTTTTAAAATGAGAAATTTCCAAATTAAATTCTGTGTGTCTGGCTATGTCTAGCCATGTCTGGCCGTGGGCTAGCTGTCTCTGGTCGAATGTCGTGGGCTAGCTGTGTCTAGCCGAGTATCGTGTGCTAGCTGCGTCTGACCGAATGTCGTGGGAGGAATTTCTTTTAGACAATACATTTTTTCTTACTTGTTAATTAAGCTCAGTTTCTATTTGTGCAAGGTAGGTGTTGTATCGTCCAGTCCAATGGGTAAAAAATCCCGATGAAGGCTTTGTTATATTAAAAAAAAATCGCACGTGTCTAATTTTTTAACTTTCACGTTTTGAACACACACACACACACACACACACACACACACACACACACACACACACACACACACATATATATATATACTACGTTACTTAGATGATATTGTATAGTGATTCTTCGTTTGTTTGTCACTGTGATCATTTTCACTTGTACGCTTTTTGTTGTGTGAAAGTAAGAACGAATAAAGTAAGAACGAATGTGAATTATTAAAACTCAATGATAAGAAAAGTCGCAAGGAAAAATAGAAATTGTTAATGAATAAAAATAGAGAGGGAAATCGTGGAGAGACAGTATCGTCATTTATTGTGTTATTAATTAATGTGTTGAAAAGTAACATTAATCCATTCTTAATCGTTCAACAATTTGGATTTTGCACGTCATCATATTCGCACAAATGATAATTTAAATCATCATCTCATCAGCATAAATGATAATTTAAATTCGTAAATTACTAGCTGTTATATGCACTGAAAACGCACGTGCTAAAAAACCACTTATAGCAGGGGAACATATTTACAAAGCCACTCATCGTCCATGCATAGACTGTTGCTACATTTTGTCTGGTGCATCTTGCACTAATCTCTCACTCTCAGACATGGCCCCAAAAGTCTCAACTCTAATATATCTCGCATTATCGACGAAGCTCCAACTTCTCTCTGTTTTTTCACAGTTTTGCTTCCCTGTGACTTTATGGCAAGTACTTTAATGGAATCTGCTCTGATAGACCCACAGCACTGATGCGCCATCGATTAACCCAACAAACAACAAAATCCCACCCCTGCTGAACTGCTGAGATAATTAAATATTAGAAAATCTTCGAGTTTAAAAGTAATATGGACAAACACATTGCCGCTTAACTTCCCCCAATACTCTATTAGACACGATCCAAAATAGTAGCACCTTACATTCCAAATTGCAATATATCTTATTTGGAGTAAAAAGAAGTTAGACACAGTAAAACTATAACTGTAAACGCACATAGACAAGCACCACCTGGTGATGATTTGATGAAATCCAAAGTACTTGTGAAAAAAAGAAATTGGACAGGAAACCCACAGAACATCTATATATTCATTTGACTGAAATACTGATTTAAAAATATTTGAAAAAAATATTCGTATCAAACAATATCCATCTAAATTAAAACATTCTAACAAACAAACAAGCATACACGCACATGTGTGTGTTTGTGTGTGTGTGTGTGTGTGTGTGTGTGTGTGTGTGTGTGTGTGTGTATTAAATATTTGTAAAAATATTTTGAAATTTCCAATTATTTCTGTTTTGCAATATTTGCAGCGAACGCAATGCGGATATAAAATTGAATCTAAAAATCAATCAATAAACGTAATTAAAATATATAATCGATTTCATCACCACCTACCGTAACGTCAGTTCAATATCGATAGACATTTTTTACTTTTGAAAAAGCCAGCACTAAACGGACGAATTTTTAAATATATCCACCTCGACTTTTAATAGCACACATGTCGAATTTCTATCCCTGTTCATAGTCATATATTCATATTAATAATCTCTGTTATTCGTGATCATGTTTTCCACGTTGTATTCGGTACTTTAAATGTAAATAATATTGTAGCTTTTTGTTTCATTAATAGATCTTCTTTTCTGATATGGACTTATGATAATTTTTCTAAATAGATTATTTTACTTCCTTTTTTTCTTATAACCGTGATTTGCTGTATATTTGCCTTTACTATCCTCATTCGAGTGTAAATCTTCTATTTAAATAATATATATATATTTGAATGATATAGCATTTCTCTAAGTAGATTTTATTTGCATGTTTATAACTTATAAGCTTCATTTATACTTTGCTTTCCTCACTTTGATGTTGATCATATATTTAAGGTTTCCATTTGATGTCTTATCCTGATGGTGATAATGAAACTTAAAATAATTATCGTATAAAAATCGTACACTGATTGGTTGTTCATGTTGAGTACTTAGTGTGCTGAGCAAAAAAAAAAAAAAAAAAAGCGGTAATTTTTTAAACTTTGACCCCTATTATGACCACTTAACATTTATTGTTTTGGGCTCAACTCAAGTTATTAAGTTAGATCCATGTCCAAGGAACCAATATATAAAATTTCAAGTGTAGACCCAAAATTATCAGGAGTTTGGTAGAGTTCTCAAAGGTCAAATTGTTGAACTTTGACCCCTTAACAGCAAAATTTCTGGCCGAAACCTGATCACATCGATTTTCCCAAATCTCAGTACCCTGTATATCAAATTTCGAGTCTGTAGACTAAAAATTGACAGTTATTCCGTAGGGAAATGTACACAGACACACTGACGCACACACACAAAGACACGTTCACTTTTATAGATATACTAGCATGGGTACCCGGCGTTGCCCGGGTGTTTGGATGTGTATGTTGAGCAAAAAAAAGTGGTAGTAGGAAGGCAGGCTCGAACCCGTACCGCAAAGGAGGAAAAGAACGGGGTAAAACCTAACGTTTATGCTGTTACAACCACCGCCAAACCGGAAGCGACATTTTTTAAAATTAAGGCTAGACAATCTAAAGGAGAGGATACCTTTAGAAAATATCGGCGAAAAAAGAGACCCCCTCCCTGTAGAAAAGTGCCTAGTTGAAGGGGAAGATATTAATGTTTTTAGCCAATTTTTCGATATTTGTCGTATGAAAGATCGAACTTTAAAACGATACTGATCTTGGTAAAATTCGTCACCTCTATTGAAAGTTTAAGGCAGACATGCAAACAGACATACATACATTTATATATTGGTAACTAAAAATTTTCGACCGAATCTAATGAAAAAGCTAGCCCTATCTCTGAATACTCGTTATGTAAAATTTCAAATATTTAGACCAGAAATTCTCTGAGTAATTTTGAAGAGACAGCAGAGCCCATTTTTTAAAAACTTTGACCCCTATTATGACCCCTTAAAAACTATTGTTTTGGGCTCTAATCAAGTTATTAAGTTAGATCCATGTCCAAGGAACCTATATCTAAAATTTCAAGTGCGTAGACCCAAAATTGTCGGAGGAGTTTGGAAGAGTTCTCAAAGGTCAAATCGTTTCTAAGGGGTCAAAAAAGGATTAAAATTTAAAAAATCAGGGAACATTTTGCACATTCATCTTTATTTTTAATTTTGATTCAATTTATGTACGCGTCACGTTGGTACGGTGGTAACGTCACCAGCTTTGAGTTCTGCAGTTTAAGTTTCGATTCTTAACTAGAGGCACCTAAATATATATTTTTTTAATTTTGAATTCACGACTTTATAATAATATTTACGAAATCTGGACAAATTAAGATATCATATTTAAGCGTAGGCAACTCGAGGATAAAGGTAAAAGAGTTTACAGTAGTCAATTGGACAATATCATAGTAATCGTTTGTAGTGTTAATTTGAAAATTGGATTACTGAAAGAGAACGGCTCATCCAGAACTTGTTTACGTTGGTCTTGAATATATAGAGTCGATGAAAAGTCGATTTAAAATATTGGTCGATACTTGACGCCTTTTGACAGTAATTCTAAAATTAAATTTATTATCTACTACAAGAAGTTTAGAACACAAAACCTCGTGGTTAGAAAGAACTCCTCGCCGGCTATAAAAACGTTGGAACAAACTAATGTAGTGTATAAATTTAAATGTTCTATGGGAGAATGTAACTCAGAAAATAATACATACATTGAGCATACAACAACAACATTGTCCCGGCGAATAACCATGCATCTAAATAACACTAGTGCTATTTATAAACATTTGATAAAAGAACATAACCGCCCTCCTCCAATCTTAAAAAGGTCCTCGTTGGCAACATAAAAATTATACAGCATAAAAATAATATTAAAAGATCAAAAAATCTTGAAGCCTCATATATTAGAACTCTTCAACCCACTATAAATGACATTGCATTCAAGAAAAGCAGTAACGTTTTAAAATGTCTTGCGTAGTTCCTATTGAACGGACTTTGTTAACGGTGTCCACGCACTTGCAGATTTTAATACTTGAATTTTAATCGACTTTTCATCGACTCTATATATTTTAACTTATCGCCGTTTACTGTATATTTTAGTTTTCACGTTTAATTCTCATTTTCGTTCCTTTGCCCTTTTACTTCAACGCCTAATGATGATTAGTGGACAAATCGAAACTACCTGTGACAGCAACAATTATGGAACTTTTATTAATATTTTTGATTTTGATACAAAAAAGATTATACAGAAAATCGAAAAATAAAAAAAAAGAATAATAAAGCAAAGTGTCTTCGGTGCATTTAATAATATTTGCTTATATATATATATATATATATATATATATATATATATATATATACATATATATATACACACATACATACATATATATATATATATATACATACACATACATACATACATACATATATATATATATATATTACAATAAGTACTAGAAACCACAAAATGCATAAAATTAAATGACACATGTTGTCACAAGAAAGTATTTATTTATTGATTTATAACGAGCGGATGTTTCATTAACTGTATTTATATTTATAAGACAGCCTGAATGATAAATGGTTGTATAGATGCATGAATTGCGTTTAATTTATGCCGTGTCGTATAAAAAAGCTTACATGTTGTTGTATATGTTGGCTGGAAATAAGATTTTCGACCCGCTTACAAGTCTCGACGATCATTGGCCGATTTTCAGACAAAAAAACATTATTACATATGACACCCAAATCTCCACACACACACACACATACACACACACACACATGTTCTCCTGTTACACAAACACATCATCTCTGTTCCGCGCATGCTCCTGCCATGTATTACGTTCATACGCACGCACTTTCTCTTTCTTTTCCTGTTACAAACAACGCCCTCTTTTTCTGACAGTGTTACAGTAACAAACACCCCCCCTTCCCTTATAAGCAAACACTTTAACACTTTTATATACATAAACACTCTTTGCTTTACACACACTTAACCTATTTTTCTCTTATACTCTTGTGTTATTTCCCTATTTTCCTGTCCTGAATCAATCGCCATATTTTCTTTCTTGGGTTCATGTTGTCGCTTCGTCGCATTTTCAATTTTCTTGTTGTTTCCAGTCTCTTCTCGCGTTCCGAGTGGTCTCTGGACGGTTTTGCACATAATTCCCTTGTGTTATTCTTGAGTGTAAAGTCCTTTTGAAAAAAAAACAAAAAAACATGCAGTTCCAAGCAAACAAAAGCATGGCAGCTTTTCCAAACAAAGAATTAATCCAGTTTCGATCAGCAATAAAACGTATTGGTTTTCTCATTTTTATATGGCAAAATTATGTCATCATCATCATCATCATCATATGGCAAGATATGAGGTTCCTCGAATAAGTTTCCAAACATTTTTCGTATAGGCACTTTTATTGATAATACACACATGAAATTCTAGTTCCCTTCAAAGTAGTCTCCTACAGTTGCAATGCACTTGTTGTACCGTTCTAACAACTTCAAGAAGGCCCCATCGAACTTTTCCTGTTTGAGCGTGCCAATGACCCTAATCATAGTCTCTTTCATCTCCTCAATTGTCTCATAATAACAGCTAAGGGAACCAAAAGTTACAGGGAGCAAGGTCTTGACTACAGCTAGGGTGAGAAACTGTTTTGATGCCCGTTTTAGTTAAATAGTCTGTGACAAGGATAAAGTTGTGAACTGGTGAATTCGCGCAAATCTTCAGCATCTTCAGTTCTTCACAAATAATTGTGTGTACAGTTCCCACACTGACATCAAACTGTGCACTTATTGTCTCTATAGACACACAACGGTTCTTATTCATAACATGTTTAATTTGGCCAATCAACTCCGATGTTCTGACTTCCTTACTCCTCTCACACCTTCCATCATCCCTCACAAACCCCTAACCTTCCTTGACTCTCTTATGTACATCATAAACTGATGCTCGATTCATACAATATGATTCAAAAGCATTCTACAGCATTCTATACGTATCTATTGCATTTTTCAAGTTCAAAATAGTTCTATTGCATATCGTTTTTTTAAATTGTCCTCACGTCCAGATTACATTTTTGAAATTCACCAGTTGTAACAACCAGATTTTAGTAGTGGGCATTCCAATTCCTGCTGTAGCTGTTCATTTGAACCTCAAACCATAATAATTGGTCAGTGATCTCATAAGATATATAGCAATTACATACTGAATTGGCAAGAGTCTACGATAATTTTAAATGCCCGTACAAAAAGTCTGGAAACTTATTGAAGACACATCAAACTACCGAATTCAACAAGATTCCCTCAATTTCATTAATCTGTTATCGCATCTCATTGGTCCGTTCTTATAATAAATAATTATTATAATAAACAGAATCCCCTAGATTTATAGGAGCATACCTTTCTATTATGTTAAACATATTGCAGCAGTTATAGTAATAAGAATTGAGAAAAAATTATTTTATTGAGGGAAAACTATTAATTAATTACAAGTATAATTTACACTTTTATGTGGAAAAGCGACAGAAATCTTTAAATAAGTAACTATTTAATAGATATACATACAGATCAGCAGATAGATAGATAGATAGATAGAAAGATAGATAGGTAGATAGGCATAAAAACAAACATTAGTAGCCCTCGCCGCGGCGACTCTAAATAATTATATCATCTGAGCATATATTGTCAGCGACTGATAAATTTTCAATCGTCCACCCGAAGCTTTATATTTGACCCTTCTGTATCTTGTTTTTTACCTTTTCGTTTTAGTCTTACTATGAATTGCATGTTTTGTCGTTCCCCTATATCTCACTGACGACTTATTCATTTCTAAAACGCAATTTCAATTTTTTTTAGGCAAATTTACTCATCACTGCGTAAGTCATATTTTCTTGATCTCAGATCTTTCCTTTATCCTCGATACTCACAAATGGTCGGTCGTTTATTTGCATCTGTTTACTTCTGATTGGAGCCTTTTAAACATATTTGTTACGTGAATCCAAAACTTCATTGTTATGAGATTTTAGCAGCGACACTTATCAATTATGCGATGTTCCTGACTTCAAAGTTTTAAATATTCCCATGATATCAGATCATTCCACAACACACGCTGTGACCCTCTCCGTTTCATATGCAGCTAGGTCGTCCATAATCACACTCATTGACCCATTCTAAATATCTACACTCGCCAATGTACAAACCCGTTATCCAACATTATGTAACCCCCGTTTCAATAACAATTAGGTAAACAACAACAACAACAACAACAACAACAACAACAACAACAACAAAAACAACAAAACATTCATTCTTTTTTACAAATAAGCAATCTCTGGAAATTGCGGTTGCTAAGTGATTAACAACATGGACCGAAAACCTGGACATACCAAGTTCGATTCCAGTTCGTTTCGCAGGAAAACTTTCATCAAATTCGCACTGACCTTGTGTCGAACCTCCTGACGGACGTAAATAAATAAACACTCTCGCGTACAAACAGAGACTTTTTATCTTTATTCCATACATAATTCCTTATATAAAATTAGAATTATATTTATAACTAGCAAGGTACAATACACTTAAATATTGATATATATTTCATTTATATTTCATACAGATTTCGTATTTATTATACGTATATATAGTTCTGATTTCAAAAGTTAAAAAAAGTCTTCATTGTCATCAGCTAGGATTGAAACGAAAACATCAAGTGCTCCACCCGCGACCGTTTGAACTAATCCTATAGACAAATGAAAAAGATTTAAAATTAAACCAGTTCTGGCTATGATTAAATTTAAACTAATAAAAATTTGTCGGCAAGTTGAAATGAACATTTTGCATTTCAACTTGCCGACATATTTCGGTATGGGTTATCCATCAATCCAAACAAAAAATTTACTCGTTATAAATCATCGTTGGTGTATGATTAGCATTTTCTGTTAATTTTAGTGTTTTGTGACCAGTAGTTTAAGAGTTTATCGGTTAAACACACACACGTACGTATGTATAGCTACTGTTTTATTTATACAAGAACCCAAGTTTGCTCAGCTGGGCAAACTTGGGTCCTTGTACTGGAAAAATATCCAGTAAATAAAACGTTGTTTCGTAAATCGTTATTTTTTTTTTGCATATTTTTTTTTTCATTTCCATACACCAAACATGGATATAAATATCACTAAAACATCCATTGGGTTATAAGCTTCATTTCGTTACCTAACTTGACTGGGTGGGTTACCTATAAGCTGAGATAAACCGCGTTACACACACAGACAGACAGTAGGAAAATTTATAATAAGATGAGAATATAAGTTTTATTTATGCAGCGTTACGTATTCTTTAACTTACATTTTTGTCTTTATTTTAACTTTTTTTAATAAAAGAAAATCTCCCCAAAAACGGTATGAAGTCACTTGATGTTAAGAGCTATAAAATATACTTCTTAAAGATAAAAATAAACTAGCCAATTAGTGTTAGATGAATAAATTCCGACCCAGAAAACAGCAATGTCAGAAACATCGCTCATGGAATGCGAAGGCTAAAGGATGAAATAAAGCAAGAGTTACGAGGTTCCTAAAAGTAAAACAAAAATCAATTTTCTACTTCCTGTGTCGTGTGTTATGCGTTTTTAAATGTGAATTATGTAAAAGTAGGTTTTTGAAAGTTAATTTAATTATTAAACTATATCATTAAATTCTTTAATTGAAACAAATTGTGAAATCAGAACTAACTACCGAGACCTGTGGAAATTCCACATCACTATCTTTCATATGTAATATAATGTAACTGTACATTTTTGGATGTGCAGTATGAATGGAAACCCCGCGATATTATTGTAGTCCTTTTGTTAAAACTGTAAGAAGTATTTATCTAATTAATTAAGTGGTTAATGTAGCGTCGGAATATATCTGGTTATTACGGTTTATCTCCAATATCCTTATAGGAGCCTGTGCCATATTTCCATTATTTGGATGCCCGGCGCGAACGGAAACCCCACAAGATCATTATACCGTCTTTAAACAGAACCGATTCTACACTTGGATTTTAGACAGGAGACAAGGAAGGCATGTTTTAATCTCACGTACGGCTCAGAAGTGACATCATTTTATTTTATTTTAATTTTTTTACATTGCGTCTTCGATGATCGGGAGATCCTATTTATTAAAAATGTGAATAGAAAG
Organism: Euprymna scolopes; assembly: GCF_053919585.1. Lineage (NCBI taxonomy): Eukaryota > Metazoa > Mollusca > Cephalopoda > Sepiida > Sepiolidae > Euprymna > Euprymna scolopes. The sequence continues at coordinate 153,803,980 of NC_136490.1, forward strand.
TGAAAACATACTACAAACATTAAATTAGCGTCTCTATATGCTAATTTAATGTTTGTAGTATGTAATCACCTTCTGTCACACTTTTTAGTAAATAGGATTTCCTGATCGAATAATTTTGAATCTGGAAACCGTGACACACGTACGTACGTTAATGGTACTATGGTACTAGCAGAACCTGTAGACATTCCACGGTAGTTGAACATTCTTAAAACACATTATAATTAAAATGAATAAAAATAAAACAAATAACGACGAATTAACAAAAAACAATTAGCAAATTCTTTTTTAACAATTTAAATGTAAAAATAATTGATTAAAAAAATAGAGTTTTTCAATGAAAATTCGACACACAACATATTGTTTTGTCTTTTCCTGAATAATTTTTTATATAAATTATAAAGGAACAATTATCCTCGAGTGGTCTCCATGCCTTGATCAGTGGTGACTTCCTTCTAAAAAAAGCAATAAGAATTGTTGTATTTAGATTCTCATGTAAATTGTAAAGTAATCTATGAATACACAAAACATTGAGACTTATTAAAATGTTGCGTTTTTGATTTTCATGAGATTTTCACTGTTGTTGAAGCAATAAAAGTGCGACATTTAAACAGATTTTCACCAATTTATTACATTTTCAAATTCCATAATTCAAAAATTTTCAAATTCCATAATTTCAGATATTTTCAAATTCCATAATTTACAAACATTTTCAAATTCCATAATTTCAAACATTTTCAAATTCCATAATTTCAAACATTTTCAAATTCCATAATTTCAAACATTTTCAAATTCCATAATTTCAAACATTTTCAAATTCCATAATTGAATCTTATTTAAGACTATGACTTCAGGTGTGTAAATTTAATTTTCATCCAGTTACACCATTACAGTCAATTTTGAATTAGCAAAAAATAAGGAGGGAGAGGAAAAAAATAAAAAGAAAGAGAAATACACCTTTTGGATCGTTTTCTTCATAACACTCTTTCCCATAAACATCCACTCAACAACCCCGTTTTACTTCCAAGTGTATTTCTAAAAATCCAGCATTCGTAATATATATATATATAATTCTACACCCACCACAATTTTTCTCTGTTGGACAGGTGTAAAAAGAATTTCTAATCTAATAAGTTCCGCATGGTTTGCCAAGCTCCTGCCCTTGTTGTAGAGTTACACTTCCCCGCTTGTTTTATAAGTACTTCCAGGAAATATATAATGGATACTTCGCTTGTAATCTCTAAACAAAAATACTCCTGACCCACTTGACTCACTGTTAAATCTGATCCTTCCACGTAATACTCTTAGATTCCGGTAAATTTCCTACTCTAATAGGTTCTTTTTTTGGATCGTTTGATTAAGAATTACCTCCCTGTTCCTGACAACACCAACATCTTCTTGCATGTACAGTGTGTTTCAAGACGATGAGTCAGCAAAGTACGCATGTAAAACAGGGGGAATCGAAAGTGACGAAGAGTCGTAACAAAGAGAGATTGTGGACAACACAAGGAATGAGAAATGTGAATAAAAGTTAATTTTCTAAACGAATTTACCCCCCTCCAAATACCTCCGACTGTTATATACCAATTAGATACTCATGATGACCGAGTGTAGGGCGAATCTGGGACCACAGATCGTCTTTCATATTCAAGCAAAACCTTTCGGATCTTTAATCATTCTACTCATAACTTCGAACTTTTTCTTACTCATGTTCACCCCTTACAAAGTATATCGCCACTTGGACATAAGGGGCTACTATTTGGGACCATGCCTAAGAAAGATTAACAAGATATTTGTTTATGCTACATTTAAACTTCTGCATATCAGTACAGCCAGGGAAGCAACAGCAGGAAGGTAATTCCAAAGTCTAACTGCTCGAGGGAAGAAACTATTAGAATAGAAAGCTTTCTGGCATTTTGAGACAACAACAGTGAAGGGGTGAGATCTTATTAATAAGCGGATTTGTTGGGGATATGTACGTCGAGGGGGTACAAGTGAAACGAGTTCATCAGAACATATTCCATTAAAATATTTGTAAAACAGGCACAGTGATGCAACGTTGCGGCGAAGAGACAAGGGCTGGAGCTTAGTTGATAAAGTGGAACCTATTAGATTGACAACTCTTTTTTTGGACTTTATCTAAGAGGGAGAGAGTAGATGCACCAGCCCAGACGTGGCAACAATACTCCACACATGGGCAAATGGTAGCCTTGTAAAGGGAGAGGATACTCTCAGGCGTGAGTAGTCTTCTAGCGTGATAGATGGAATCGACCTTCATTGCAGTAGCCTTTGCAATGTCCTCTATGTATTTGTCCCAGTTCATATTGCTTGCAAATCTTAGGCCAAGGAGTTTGAATATAAAATTCTCAGGTAGGTGTTATTTGTCATGGATATAGGGGGGTAGAGAGGCGTCTTGTAATTGTTAAAGGAGAGCAGCTTAGTTTTACTAGCTTTAAATGTTGACACCCATTTACGGACCCATTTCACTATAGTCTGGAAGTCATTTTCTAACAATTCTGTCATTATCTTAGATTCATGTACATCTGTTCTTCCGTCATGCATATTATTTTCTTTACGAAGCGCACAACCCCGTCCTACACAAGGTTTTATAAATAAACTTACCTGGAATACACAATCCCAATACGAATTTCAAAGTGTATTTTGTCTTTTTACTAATAAAACTTCTTAAGAACAAATGCTACTAGAGGATAACAGTTCATGAAAGAGGTAGAAGGATGGATGTGGATGCTCGTCTGTCGGAACAACGAGGACTATTTGATCATCCTAGAGAGATGATGGATGACACAGGCTGAATTGTGAAGCAAGGGTTGCACAATCACCAACCACTTCTCTCCTGAGTCGGAATTGCTTGATTTTATTGGCAAAAAGAAATTCAGGTCGATTGAAAACAATGCTGTGATAAGCAGACAGAACAATCAGACATTTTAATACTGACCAGGACCAACGATGCTTAACTTCGGTGATCAAACGGGAACCAATGTGTCAATGGAAATATGCCGTGTATGTATAAATGGATATCTTGACCGTTAAATGATGTGTATCTTTTCGAACTCGGGAATCTTTCTGCCGAACTCAGGAACCATTCTATCGAATTCGGAAATCTACACGAAATTTCGAACGAGACCCTTTATACATGGTGGCTAAATACTCTTGTTTCGTCAGCCATGACTGGGTAGAAGTCTTAAGTAGTTCGCAGTTGTATTTTGAATGTTGCCCGCACCGATGATTGAACTTCCAGAAGATTGCAACTTTACAACTGAATTTTACCAAGTACTTTATCTACTACGCCACGGGTACGGAACGAGAGCACGCTACCCCTGTGGATTAAATAAATAGTTTCGTTCAGAATTATGTGCAAAATTCCGAGTTCGACAGAAAGATTTTCGAGTTCAACAAAACACACCTTAAAAAGGGCTGAGATTACATCGCTCGAAACGTTGTGAAAATAATGAAAGAAGTAGTCAGAAGAATCCAAATGCACACGTATAAATTTATTCTATGGAAGTGACATATTGTAGTTGTTACCGACTGTGTGCTGAGTATGGTGAGTTCGAATTCTGTCTTCGCTACTTGATCGCTTTCATTAATCCTCGTGTAAAACTATTACCTCTAATATAAATAAAAGACAAAACCACTTAAATATTAAATATAAGTTTAGATTATTCTCTCAAGATAGAAACTTCAAAACTTTTACATTAACTTGGATAAAATTTAATTTTTACGTTAAATATGTTCAACGCATTGCAGCCATTTTCTTTTTGAATTTATTGATTAGTATGTTGAGACGTTATACTTTTTGAATTTTAAATTTGTTGAATTTTATAATATAGAATTTGTGTAGTTTATGCGGATGAAAAACTGATTTTCACAAAATTAATCAGTTGAAAGAGATACCTTAAAATATGACAATAGCTAAGTAAATGCCCCCCACACACACATACACACACACACATATATATATGTATTGATAAAAATCCTCTAAGATTGCTATGACCAGGTAGACAATTTTCGTCTTATATACGAAGAATAAGAACGCTACCAAAGCCTCTTCAATTATCCCTTTAGATTATCTCGAAGAAAACGCAGTTTGATTTAATCCGAAAATAAAATTTGTCCATAAAATCAAAAGAAATCTTATAGAATTTTTTATTTAGAATTTAAATTCAAATAAGGAATTGGTGCGCTGATCCCAGTTCCATGTTTCGTATTGATTAGAATAAAAGGGCAGCTCAGAGCAAAGAAAATGACACGAAAAGATGCTTCCTTTTCCAAGATAACAAAACGGAAAAAAAACTATAAAAAACTTATTGGAACCTAATCCTAATCCGTGCTTCTTACTCTTAAACGTAAAGCAACAGAAAGAAGGAACAACAACAAACACAAATAAACAAAATAAAACAAAACCAAAACAAGACATTCTTAAGAAACATCCATTTAAACTGCATGTTTAACAATGAAAGAAATACTAGTTCAAATGACCACACAATTGGACGAACGGAATTACGAACCGACTCACCGAAACCTCCAACTTCTTGATGAGGATGCATTTCCAAATTAGAACAGAATTTTTACGATCTTCAAACATAATATCATACTTTGATAATGAAAATCCCATTTCAAACGTAATTGTGACAGACTATCGACAACATAATAAGTGTTCCGGATATTTCTAAATCATATTTCGAATGTGAGCGTATCAGACCATCGGAAATGCAATGTTTAATGTACACATGAACGATAATCGAAAATGTTATTTTAAGCATAAGCATGACAGACGATCGAAAATACTATTTAAAACTTAAATGTAACAGACTGTCTGATATACTCTTGAATATAAAACATGATGAGGGTGTCTAAGTAATTAGACGGACTGAAAACCTCGTTGTGCAAGGTTCGAATCCAGTTTACTCCTCCGAAACAATTTCACTAAACCAACACTTGGCCTTGTGTCTAACCTCCTGAAGATGAGATAAATATAATAAAATATGATGCTTTACCATGCGAAAATGTTGTTTCGAACTAGAAGGTGACAGAATTCTCAGACGGACAAAGCTTCTCGTAATGATGTTGCGACGCATATATACAAAAGATACAATACTAAGGTTTTAATACGCTTTTCGAATACAGATTATTTCTTTGCGAGAGAATCGAAGTATATGCTAAGCCGTTTTTGCCCAACTCCAATTCGCCGCTAAGGTGATGAATGTTTATCAAGGTTGCGAGTATTTGATGCAATGCTCGTTTTGTTTTGCCACCATTTTTTATTTTCATAGGTCAATACACAATTCTCGTGATAGAAGACTCTTCCTACTCCTCCTTTCCCCATCTCCCTCTGTATTTCTCTCTGTTCACTGCTGATAAAATATTTTATATATAATATATATTGTTTTCACTCTTTAGTTTACAATTATTTAATTTGAAATAGGATTTTCAGCTTTGGACTAGCAGATTACATAAACGCATCGTAGCAATATCGATTCGTGTTATTTTATCAAACTTTCGGTGAGAGAAAACTGAGTCCCCATGAAAAATTGTGTCGAACAACGGCATCTAAACTGGTACGGCCACATCACTTACAGTAAGTTATTCGAAATGCGCCAGAATTGATCCCACATTTATAGCGATAGTCCAAGATAAGTAGTAGATCAATTGATAACGAACCGCACCTGGTGGGCGCCACAGATAAAATGGCAACAGACATATTAGAAATCATTCACAAAACGAATAACCTCAAAATATGACAAGAAAACGAAAAACGAAATAATAATGATAATAATAATAATAATAATAATAATAATAATAATAATAATAATAATAACCCACACTCAGCTATAGACGCTAATAGGTCATATGGAAACCGTAACAGAAGTATAAAAAATTGCAAAGAACACCAAATGGAACCAAAGAAAACTGCAACCGCAAAATTATAAATTAACAAGCCTCCGCTTCAAAAAAAAAAAAAATGGTGGAGTCGGCATTGTTTGGAGATACACCAAACGATTGTGAAAGTTCAATAGATAGTTAAAGACTGCAGATGGTGGCACTAACCAGACCTTTATTGGATAAGTGCAAAGAGGACTGGCACCTTAGAGAGGTTTGTTGCCATCCAACTTGCAATGAAGCAAATGGTCGCGATAAAGATAGGCTCAAACGTTTCTAAATCTATAAAGAAGGAACTCTCACACGCACAAAGTGACTTTTATATAATTGTAAAATTATAGATAGATAGAATACACACACATACACACACACGTTCACTTATATATATATATATATGTGTGTGTGTGTGTGTGTGTGAGTGTGTGTGTGTGTGTGTGTGTACTTTTCCCTACGAGATAACTGTCAATTTAAAGTCTACTGACTCGAAATTTGATATACAGGGTACTGAGATTTGGGAACATCTTTTTGATAGGTTTTCGGACAGAAATTTGGCAGTTAAAGGGTCAAAGTTCTACGTTTTGACCTTTGATAACTCTACCAAACTCCTCAGACAATTTGGGGTCTAAACACTTGAAATTTTTGATATAGGTTCCTTGAAGATGGATCTAACTTAATAACTCGATTTGAGCCCAAAACAATAAATGTTAAGGGGTCATAATAGGGGTCAAAGTTAAAAAAGTGACCCTTTTTTTTGCTCAGCATACACCTCCAAACACCCGGGCAACGCCGGGCACCCATGCTAGTATATATTTAAAAGTGAACGTGTCTGTGTGTGTGCGTCTGTCTGTCTGTGTGTCTGTGTACATTTCCCTACGCAATAACTCTGTCAATGTTTAGTCTACAGACTCGAAATTTGATATACAGGGTACTGAGATTTGAGAAAATCTACGCGATCGGCTTGCGGCCAGAAATTTCGCTGTCAAGGGGTCAAAGTTCAACGAGTTGACCTTTGAGAATCAAACTCCTCCGACAATTTTATGCCTAACCACTTGAAATTTTAGATATAGGTTCCTTGGACATGGATCTAACTTAATAACTTGATTTGATCCCAAAACAATAAATTTTACTGGGGCATAATAGGGGTCAAAATTTTAAAAAATTGACCTTTTTTATTGGCTCAGCATACGCATCCAAACACCCGGGCAACGCCGGGCACCCATGCTAATATAAAATAATAACTACTATTTTTACATGAATTACATAGATGTAATAAACTGCTATTTTTACATGAATTACATAGATGTAATAAACTTTATTGCCAGTCTGAACGAAATGGCGCCATCTATACGTCAAATTCTGGCCGTATTGAATGATGTGTCATATGAAACAATTGCCGCTATTTTTCATGAATTACACGGACGTAATAAACCTTGTTTCCAGCTGGAATTCCGACAGTTTCACTTAATTATTAAATGTTGTCATCGCGAGGAAATACAAGCAAAATCAATTATCGAAACTGCGACGTTGCTATTAGGTTTTTAATCAGCCTTTATGATATGAAACTTATTAGATTCCATCGTTTTATTGTCTTTCTCGGTTATTAATTTGACATTTTTCAGATAACATCAGAATGAATTGTTTTAAAGGATAACACAGCTCGTTTTAACTTGACATTTTTGTTTGCGTATTTGATTTTAAAATGTTTACTTTGAAATTCAACAAAAAAGATAGACCTAACGTTAAATTTTATGGCAAGCGTACTTTCTTTGTGCTATTCCGCGTTTCCAAACATATTGTGACAGCCTATTTGTAGCACAGCACAGGCAATACGAAAAGAAATGTTTAATAAAAATATATATATTTACTTCCCAACGAAAACAAAATGTGATACAATGGTGTTTTTAATGTGGGAGAAACCCAGCTCCAAAAAAAGGGACACTCTGAAATAAGCAATAATAAAAAAATGCCTTAGTATAGAAAGTTTTCCACTTTATTGACTTAGGATAAATCTACTTAAGTGCAGCTCAGATCAGATACAGCACTTAGATCTTAGCCTGAATATTTTCCTTTGTATTTGTAACATGCGTCCATAAGTAATAAAAATGCTATTGGAAAAATAAACAGGCAGACGGCTAAAACCCTTTATAGAGACTAACAAAAGTGCTATTTCAAACTTACACTTGACAGACGAAAGACATTATATTGACAGGACCTGAATTTGCAGTATTGTTGTCACATATGGGCTGTTACAGTAACCACTAGTTTCTTTTTCATAGATTGGATACTTTGACATGCCCCTTCTGAGGTTAGTCTTTATTTTATAAATTAACTTAAAAAAATAATATTTTATCTCAGATCGCGTGGAAGACTGCAAAGGTGCTACGTGCCAGTCCGTATTTGATTGACTTCCTCTATCAAAAAAAAGAAAAAGAAAAAAAGAGCATTTAAAAGGGGATAACAGTCTCTTCTCTCGTTTAAACACGGTCTATAAGCTTGTGTTTTGTATAAAATAAATGTCAGACGGATAGATAAATTTTTTTCCTAGCTATCAGCTGATCATCGCTGCAAGAGAGTGTAGGTCAGAAAAGTTTCAGCATATATTTTAGCATGAAAAGATAATCAATTCAACATGTATATATATTTCTTTTTTTTCTTTTTGTTTTATTTTGATGAACAGAACTAAAGAACGAGTAGGTAATATATACAAAATTCCCCCCAAAAATGACAATATATATTTAAGTTCATAAGTCTTATCTTTTTTCCTTGAGCTTCCAATAACGAATCGAAACGGATTCGCAACCATAAAAAATTACAGAGTTGTTGCCCCTTCATCATTGAATTTTCTATAGTTCTCTTAAAGGGAGGTTACTCTGGTTGATTCGCTATTTGTTTATGTTGCTTGTTTTTATTCCTTTCGTGTGATAAACTTTTCTTTTTTGTCAAGTACTGGCGAAATTTGAGTTTTCGTATTTTTAATAGTTCTCTTAAAGCGATCCGATATGATTTGACGATTGACAAATGGAAAGAGTGAAATATGAAACAACCTTTATTTTACGCTGACGGACATCGATGATATACAATTTTTGTATTTCTCGTGATGTTGAATTTTATATCAGCGGAGCTGCTCGAATCGACGAATTCTCCATTTGAAATCTCTCTCGCAACTGATTAGCGTTTAAAATTCTTAACGGTTAGCTTTTTCCTAAAGAAACGATGGATACGTTTTTTCTGAATTTTAAATATATCAGCGTTTTTTTTCTTTTCTTCATTTTATTGTTTTTCTTCACGCTACCGCCGTCGTCGCCGTTACTATGGTAACGGCTCACTTGTTTCGCGTCTTGGCATCTTAATCATTATATTTATTTGTTTTTTTTTTATTAATACGATATTAATATATGTCACTATCGTTACAATACTTAAAAAATATCACCCAACATAGTCGGTCACACACCTCACACTAAACAGAGCTGAGAAGGAAAAGATAATGGAATACCAAGATCTTATGTATAACATCAAAAGAAACTAGAATCTAAGGAAGATTTCTATCATTCTAATAGTTATAGGAGCAATTGAACATATGAAAAAGAATTTCAAAAACTACCTGGAAAGTATACCCGGTGAACCAAGTGCAAGAGAGATCAAAGCAATTGCGTTTAAACGAACGGTTAGAATATTAAACAATCTCTCAATTAGAATATATAAAATAGTTGGTGAATATTTCATATTCGGTAAGCTGCTCGATTCCTAAATTTACCAAACTTATAAGTAAAATTGAAAATAAAATATATCAAATTTCAGCCTCTGTACCATCGCTCCAACATCGCATCCTTGTCCATATTTTACAGGTACTTCAACGAAATGTTCTCCGTCGAACAAAACAAAAAACCGGTCATATTTTTTTTAACTTTGACCCCTATTATGACCCCTTAACGTTTATTGTTTTGGGCTCAAATTAAGTTATTAAGTAAGATGCATGTCTAAGACACCTATCTCTAAAATTTCAAGTGTTTAGACCCAAAATTGTCGGAGGAGTTTTGTAGAGTTCTCAAAGGTCAAATCGTTTAACTTTGATCCCTATATAGCCAAATTTCTGGCCGAAAACATATCACATAGATTTTCTCAAATCTCAGTACCCTGTATATCAAATATCGAGTCTGTAGACTAAAAATTGACAGAGTTATTGCGTAGGGAATCGAAACTTTTGCGAGTATCGGAATCGGTAACGAAATCGTAAACATTTGTTCCTGTTTTCCGATACAAACACCGATTCCTTTAATTACTATTTTTATTTGTGTTTAAAACAAAATCTACAGTTATTAGTAATAATAAAATAATAAATATTGATTATAAATTACCATTAACACTTAAATCTATAGACTCCCGTACATAAGTGTGTCTTACGTTTGTGAAAATATATGCACATTTAACATGTGTTTTTATGGTAATTGGAAAAAAATAACAGCTTTATAGTTAGGTATATAGAGATTTATAAAGAATGGAAATCGGATTCGGTAATTGAATCGAAATCGGGAATTTAGTACGGAATCGATAATTGTATCGGAATCGGGAAAAATATCTGAATCATCTCATGACTAGTATATACATGCATATACATGTATATTTGTTTATATATTTATGCATATGTATGTGTGTAGTTTATTTGTGTATATATTTGCGTAGATGTAATGTATATTGATTTATGCGTATATTGATGTATTCTTATATATACATATTTATGTGAATCTACGTGTATATATGTGTATGTATATGTGCAGATGTATGTGTGTATGTATGTATACATGTTTCTGAATCTATATACATGTATCTATGCATAGTAATATTATGTACATCCTTTTGTATAGGTTTAACGGCATCTAGGTAGTGATACAGATTGAAGGGATAGAATTATTGATTTGCCAAATGTCTACGATCCTATGTAAAAGGTCACCCTTTCCTGAAAAAGAGTACAGTTAAAAAGAGATTACCAGTTTATAGCAACTTCAAAGACGGATGTATTCGGTACTTATGTTAGAATAATATACAGCCATTCAAGATAATAATCTACAACGCCTTAAGTTTTCTTGTTATTTGTTATTTTTACAAAACACACACACACACACACACACACACACACACACACACATATATATATATATATATACATATATATGAATGTGTGTGCGTGTCTGTGTGTTTAACTGATAAGTCCAAATGAGGGCAAAACTTGAGTTCTGATCTTCTGGTTTGTTGGCTTTCATGACTTTCATGGCTTTCATGAGCTGCCACGTGGCTTGACTGTGGAAATAATGATATCATCTCTCATGTTCTGAAAATTATATATATATACAAGCCTGGTTTCCCGGCGTTGTCCAGGGGTTTGCAAGCGTGTGATGTGCCCCACCCCCCAAAGTGGTAGTAGCCAGGCAGGCTCGAACCTATCGAACCTAATAATTGTCAACCGAAGGGCCAAGCTTCAAAATATACCGATTTCATGAAATCCGTCACCTCTGTCGAAGTTTTAGGCATACATACATACATACATACATACATACATACATACATGAAAAAGGCTTTCTTTCAGTCTTGAAAGACTATGGATACCCACTGTAAGGGTGCCAGCGCGTGAAATTTTTGTGGCAAGAGTTGCACAATCTTCAACCACACCTCTCCTGAGTCGACATTGTTGAATACCAGTGGCAAGTGGAGGTTCAGGACGACTGAAAACAATGCCGAGATAAACGCAAAGCACATAGAGCGCATAGCCTTCCCAAATGGTCTCAACGTTGTTTAACTGACGAGAACCGGTGTGTCAACGTGATTGTGCTGTACCAAGATACATACATACATACATACATACATACATACATACATACATACATACATACATACATACATTTAAACAGACATGAGATTTATATTATAATAGCCTGGGTGCGCGGCGTTGTCCAAGTGTTTGTAGGTGTGTGTTGAACAAAAACAAAGTGGCAGTAGGCAACGGGCTCAAACCCGATATTTGTCGTCCGAAGCTTCAAAATGATACTGATTTCATGTAAATCCGTCACCTCTGTCGAACGTTTTAGGAAGACATACATACATACATACATACATAATTTAAACAAACATAAAGTATAGATTTATGCGTAAACTTTAAGTATTTACTTCAAAAGTGCTCAATACGTAGTAGAGCTAGTTAGTAATTTATAAAATATATATGGCGATTAAGCTACAATAAATATTCCGCGTTTCATCCACTCTAGGACTCTTCAGGCTTATGCGCGAATTCTGTGGTTGTTTATTGTTTTTAGAAAAAACGATAAACGACCACAGACTTCTTCGCACATAAGCCTGAAGAGTCCTAGAGTGGATGAAACGCGGAATATATATATATATATATATATATATATATATATATATATATATATATATATTTATATATATATATATTGTCAACGTAGTATTTGTAATGTAATGTAAGCTTTGTTTAAAATTTGTAATAAAGTACGTGATATACGTTTATAAGCCAAATTAAAACAAAGTATTTTGTAAAATAAACACATCTAAACACTATTTGTTTAAAATTAATATTTCCCATGATTGCGTATTACATCGGAATATTAATTTTAAACAAATAAATGGTTGTTAATTTTACAAAATATTGCGTTGTTATTTCGCTTATTGTTGTGTGTTTGTGGATCAGAATCCCAGCTAAGTGCTAAGTTAAAAAAATATATTTTCTAAAGTGCTTAATACTCTATAGATATAATTATTTATTATAAAATCATTTAATTTGACTTATGTAAATGCAGTTACTTTTCAGCGACTTAATGTTTTGTCGAAACTGATGAATAGAAACTCATTATTCTTATTTCTCGTCATTGACGAAGTCAGTGAAACCCAATCGCATTTTCGTAAGCCAAATTAAATGTTTATATAATTAAAATCTATATGTAATATATTGGTAGCGTATAGTTAAAAAGTTCAAAACATGTACTGTATTTTCAAATATCTGAACATTATCCAGGAATCAATAATCAACCAGCTTTTATATACACACATTAAAAACAACATTTGGCTGGTAGCAAGGCATGGTTTAAGTAAAACACTATGGCTGACTGGGATAGTTTCCGCTGCGTTCCATGTTAAAAAGGGTGTGTCGTCTATAGTATCAGACCTGACAAAACGGTTAATTGTAGGTATAGACAATTTCATACCCTCGAAAAAGTTACAGCAAAAACCTAATAGCCAGCCATGGTTTTCTCCAGAATGTGCTGCTGCTATTGCGCACAGAAATCACTTTTTCCACTGCTTCTAACGTAATAGATGTATGGAAACTAAAGCCGCTTTCAGGACTGCCACCAACCATTGTAAGAAAGTAATAAAGAACGTGAAAGAGTTGTATGCTCAGTCTATCAAGTCCAAAGTAGCTGAGCAGCAACTTGGTTCCCACCAGTTTTGGCAAATTGCAAACAGAATCCTGAACAGAAGCGTGTGCTCTATCCCAACTATCATCAATGGACCTGAGTTAATCTCGTCAGCATCAGACAAAGCCAAACTCTTTGCCAAGAACTTTGCAGCCAATTCTACCCTTTGCGACCAAGGCCGCCAACCCCCAATATTTCCTCCTGTATCAGAAAACACACTATGTGATATACAAATATCTGTATGTGATGTTGCCAAGCTAATCAAAAACCTTGATTCCAGTAAAACAACCGGCCCTGACGGTATTCCAATTATAGTACTCAAAACACTTCAACCAGAACTAGCACCCATACTTACAAAACTGTTTAAACGTTGTCTTAAGGAAAATTGCTTCCCATCACCCTGGAAAATCTCATCAGTATGCCCTGTATTTAAGAATTCAGGTGATCGTTCATCCCCCTCTCAGTACAGGCCAATAAATTTCCTGTGCGTCATGAGTAAGTTGCTGGAATCTGTGTTAAATAGAGAAGTAATCAACCATCTCAGCAAAAATAACCTTCTTAGTGACACACAATATGGTTTCCGTTCTGCTAGATCTACAGCAGATGTGCTTACAGTTATATCTCATAGGATTAGCGAATCTCTCAACAGAGGCAACCTTTCTAGGGCGATTGCTCTTGACATATCTAAGGCCTTTGATAGGGTATGGCATAAAGGTTTACTTCACAAGATCTCCAGCTATGGTATAGCTGGAAATGTCTTCTCAATTATTAAATCATTTCTCTCTGATAGGTTCATAAGAGTAGTAGTTGATGGGCAAAAATCAGAAGCTCATAGTATAAATGTTGGAGTCCCTCAGGGGTCCATCCTGGGCCCAACTCTTTTCCTGATCTACATTAATGATCTTCCAAATCACATCCTTACATCATTTGTAGACATTTTTGCTGACGACACTACTATCTATGGTAGCACATTAAACGGTGAAGTTCTCTCCGATTCTCTCTCCTCTGATCTTGATCACGTTGTACAATGGGGAAAGGAGTAGCTGGTTACTTTTAATGCATCTAAAACCAAGCTTCTTTCTTTACATCATCAACATTCTGATCCCCATCTGGCATCAATTAAAATGAATGGCTCTCGTCTTGGGGAGGGCTCAAGTTTTGACAGGCTTCTGGGCTTGACCTTTACTCCTGATCTTAAATGGAATACGTACATCAAATCTGTTGCCAAGTTTTGACAGGCTTCTGGGCTTGACCTTTACTCCTGATCTTAAATGGAATACGTACATCAAATCTGTTGCCAAGGCCGCTGGAAAAATGGTCGGATCCTTCTATCGATCCAGTAGATATTTCACTGCTGATGCAATTCTCTATCTATATAAGAGCCAGATACGTCCAAGGATGGAATACTGTTGCCACATATGGGCAGGAGCTGCTAGAAAAGACTTGTCCTGCCTTGATAGGGTTCAAAATAGACTTCGTGGCCTGGTGGGATATGTCCTTTTCTCTTCGCTGCAACCTCTATCTCACAGAAGAGATGTTGCGAGTTTGTCTCTGCTTTATCGTTATTTTCATGGAAAGTGTTCGACTGAGCTTCAATCTATGGTCCCCCCTCGCCAAACTTTCACAAGAAACACTAGACTAGCTGAAAACATTATCAATAATTTTCCCCACTCTATATCTGTACCTAAACCATAACATAGATTCCATGATCAAAGCTTCTTTCTTAGAACTGCACGCCTGTGGAATTGTCTTCCGTTTTCCTGCTTTCCAGCTGTCTATAATATGGTTGTCTTCAAGTCCAACGTGAACAAGTTTCTGATGAGCCGTTCCACTTAAGTTAACAAATTTACCGAACTTCCATTACTATTGATTACTATATTGTCCTTTTGACTACTGTACACTCTTTAACCCTTATCCTTGAGTCGCCTATCGGCCTTGATAAGTGGTGACGCCTATGTAAAAAAACAAAACAAAACCCCCTAGAATCAGTAAATTTTCACGTAAGTGGAATTTTCCAATTAGAATTAGGCTAAGTCTACGTGTTTCAGCAGTAACATTACAGATAGAGAGTGTGAATGAGCAGAAGGGATCTTTCAATTGAACCATTACATATATACATTATATAGATAAATAGATAGATAGAAATATAGATAAATAAATAAATAGATAGATAGATAGATAGATAAATAAATAGATAGATAGATAAATAGATAGATAGATAGTTAGAAAGAAAGATAGATAGATAGATAGATAGAGATAGTCAATAAAGATATAAAGATATAGAGATAGATAGATAGGTAGTATTTTTAGATAACTGGTTTTATTTTCAATGGTTATGTATGTACGTCTATAACCAGAAAACGAATAACATTCCAAAGCGATTTTTTAGGCTCAAATACACTTATCTTTATTAATTAGGAGCATAATGATAGAGACAAGAGAAGATGGTCGTTTCTACTGACACATCACCACATAAATACAATTCGCTGATCTCGTTAACGAATTAGAAGCAATTTGAAGATTGCAGAACATCCAATTACGTTCAAGCCTGACACGTTACATAAGATAAACACGTGTTCTTCCACACTTCTATCTTTCAAACACATAAAATAGCCTTCTTATTAAAAGCATACAGACATAAACTCGTATCAAATTGAGGAAGCATTAAAACTGAATATATTTTAATGGACGTTAGAAACAACTGCAATGTATCGATTATGGTAACATTTTTTTTTGGCATAATTGGTGTGTGTATGATCACAAAGATTTCAACGATTGTATTTATAGCCAGGTAAGAACGAACCAATCAAGTACCAGAATCACCCTCTTAAATGTGCGGTCAAAATGCCATGTTGGACCAAATGAAGACTTAATATTAAAAAGTTGAGTTTTAGTGGTAAGCGAGTCTGGTTTGAACGAATATCACATTTAAAATTGTCGCCAGCAAGTATTTTTTAATTATATTGAGACCTTCATTTTCCAATGTATTTCCGATTGTTTTTAATGGCCGCCATTCTTAACATGGGAGGGGTATGTTATATTGACTGGAGCATGCGTCAAGTGTCTTATTTAAAAGAAAAAAATGACGGCCACTTGAAAGTATAAAATAAAACATGGGGATAGGAATGTCTTAATATCATTGAAAATTACACATTTCACTGTGATATTCGTTTATACCGTAACCCAAAAAATCAACTTTAAAAAGGTAAGTCTTTATTTAGTTCTCTATGACACATTGATCAAATATACTTAATCTCTTCGTATTTTCAGTCAACATTTAGCATTAACACGAGAAGAGGACCACTGACTAGATCCGTACTATCATTCTTTACCGGAAATTCTTTACAATTCAAATCTTTTGTACCGGGAATTGATGTTGTTAATGTTTTTCTTTGCAACAACTACATGTACTATTCGCAATTGAATATTTTTTCTACAATAGAGTTATCTATTTTGCTATTTCTTTTTGGATCATTTTTCTATTGCAAGAATGGCAATGCACTTCAGAATTATCGTGTCCGATAGCAGTCTTCTCAATAGTTCAACGTTCACAATTCTAAGCCTTATATTCTCAGCAAACAGGACTTTGAATAAGTACCTGGAAGATTTTGCCAATTTGCTGCAAAGAAGTTTGTCTCTATCTACCAGGCCAGAAAACATCTAGAATCTGCCAGTATTTTACATCTATATAAAGCTAATATTAGTTTGCACATTAATTATATATACTGCATTTTCTACCAACTCTCAGCTTCTGTCACACTAATACATTGTTGTTCCCGTTTTACAAATATTTCCATGAAATGTGAGCCGATGAACGTGCTGTAATTGTACCCTCTCAGCAAATATAACCCCCTTTCACTGTAGTGCTGTCTAGATACAGGAAGTTTTTATAATCTAATTGTTTTCTCCAAATTTTCCGTAATCTTATGAAGATTCAGGAATTTAAATGTAATGTGAACAAACATCTTGCTGCACAAATTCAGATCCAGGTCGTTACTTTATAGATTGTTTCTTATTAAGTTAGGTTGTTTTAGTTTCGCTAGCAATGTCTTGTTTGGGGCGAAAAGGATTTTAAAAAGAAGTAGCAAATAAATTAAGTCCGACTGTTTACAAAATTAATCCAAAAATTATTACCCTTCTAAATTTTAAGAACGCTACTAATTGAATAAAATAGCATTTTAGTTACGATTAAAAATAAAGCTAAAACCATTTTAAGTAAGGCTAAAACCATTTAAAATAAGGCTAAAACCATTTTAAATAAAGCTAAAACCATTTTAAATAAGGCTAAAACCAACGAAATGTAAAAATGGGTGATAAAGTGTTATAGAATAAGCTGAGCTACTCATTTTGGGAATAATGGGCTAAGCCAGACATGTTACAGTTAAATTTAACACGTTATTGACTGGTTATTCATGGTAGTATCATACATATACATCTGTAACGTACTTTTGCTAATACACTTGTAAACTGAACAAATATATTTGTATGTATATTATTCCTTAATTGGAATTCATTTTTGAGATGAGCATTATATATATTAATTTATTTTTATTTCGGACTATTATTCTCATCTTTATTAGTTGTTGTTTTTGGCCGAAACGTTGTGAATAAACAAACCAATAAAAGATGAAAAACAACAACTAATAATGATGAGAATAATAGTCCGAAATAAAAATGAATTAAAATGTATTTGTTTTGTAAATATCAATCCAGCAAGATTGCAACAAGGGAAAATCCAACCCCGAAAAACAAATTGGCATCCAAGAAATCTTTCAAAGACTTTAAACTTTGAATGCGCAAGGGATTCCAAAATAATTTTACATTCCAAAAGTTTTTATATAAGTAAACGAGAGCAAATATTCCGTGATACGCAAATGATAATATAATATAGTTTATATAATGTGTTTACATATTTACGAGTATATATGAATGCATCTATTTTCTATTTGACGGGTGACATGTTTAATTGCTTCTAACATGTAATATATATATATATATATATATATATATATATATATAAATATATATATATGTATATATATATATATATATATTTGAAGTGTATATGTAATCGTTTAGTGATGAGTGTATAAAGAGAACACATAACATATATGAGAAACGGTCATTGCATTAATAGTGGACAGACACAATTCTATTTGGGAGAGTTAACATTAGCCAATAGGGAAACATACCTTATCCATCTGGGTTTATCGGGATTTGATTGATTTTTGGAAAAGTTGCAAATGAAGATTTATACGACTCGAAGTCTTGGTTGTATTTACAGCAGATTTATTTACTGATGTTTCCCCATTGGAAAGATGTAAGCTGGTCTTAGATTTTTACTATCAACATTTTTGACACTTTCTCCTGCTTGGAGCTATTCCGGCCCGGGGACCGTCTCTCTGTCTGTCTGTCTCTCTCTCTTTCTCTCTCTCTCTCTCTCTCTCTCTGATCACCGTGCGTCTCTGCTAACTCTGACTAATTTCTACGTGTCTCTATAAAAACTATCCTCCACGTATATCATCACGTAACACCACACGACAATTATCTGATCTATGTCAGGTAGTCATTTTTACTTATGAAATCCCATTTTCCCGACTTAAAATTCCCAGGAAACATTTTAATGTTAATATTTTCTCAAGTTAAATACTTTTTTTTGGCGTCGATAACATTTTATTACAAACATTCTTTTCTTTGTTATCGAGATATTTCTAACCGAACACTGAAAATCTAACAACTGGTATTTCCAAGGGCCAATAACATAACAGTAAGAATGTGTTTCTTATTGATAAAAAATATTACATCCTATGAATGTTATATTTATTTGATAGAAATACTGATATTTTT
Organism: Euprymna scolopes; assembly: GCF_053919585.1. Taxonomy (NCBI): domain Eukaryota; kingdom Metazoa; phylum Mollusca; class Cephalopoda; order Sepiida; family Sepiolidae; genus Euprymna; species Euprymna scolopes. The sequence continues at coordinate 153,823,146 of NC_136490.1, forward strand.
CGACGAAAAACTTTTGATTTTCACAGAAAAATCTCTATAAAATCGAATCTACATAAGTTTTTTATATGATTAAAAAGTTATATTGTAAAAGATTGTCGAAACCTGTAGCAAAATACAAAATATTCGTACGCGTATACAACTCTGTGCATCAGATGATTTAATAGAGGGAACAATTATAATAAAATCATGAAACGCACATACACTAAAAGACGAAATCCTAAAGTTCATCACAGGCGCACCAGTGGGCTTTTATGTAAGAATTCAATGCACCTACACACAGACGTAAATCCAGTCACGGGCGACTTTGTCAGCAACATAATTATAATTTGATACATAAACAACACAAAAACATGCATGTCTCAATCACGTTTGAGTTTCGAATATGCGCATGCGCGGGCGCATATACACAAACACACACACACAAACAAACATATGTATATATATATATATATATATATATATATATATATATATATATATATATATATATAAGCAAGAGACCAGAGAACGATATACAATAATCGGCTTAACAAGTAATTAGGGAGAGAAAATGTGTGCGTGTGTATGTGTGTATGTGTGTATGTGTGTGTATGTGTGTGTGTGTGTGTGCGTGTATAGTAATCCACCTATAGACTGGTTTGCTGTTTCAGTTGATAGTATCAACACAAGGTCAATGATATTCAATGTTTTTGTACAAACATTGACTCTCATTTCAATAGTGCTCTATTTGATTATTTACAAAGAAATTTGCATTATCTCACATTTTGTAATTTCCTTACTAACTGACCAGTTCCTTTCTTGATGTGCATTTCTCTCTCTCCCTCCTCTTTCCTTCTGCTTATTTCTCCCCCCTCTCTATCCCTTTCGCTGTCCATTCCTTTCTTTTACTATCTGCTTTTTACCAGAAACTCTCGGTTTTTACCCACACTTGACCAACTTTCACGCATTACAAGGATTAATTTACAAGGATTAACTCTGCATTTGAATACCATTCATCATATCTTTTTTACATTCTACATTCATTCCCTTTATCGATGTCACTTAAAAGCATTCCATTTTTTATATTTGTTTATGTATGTTCTACTTAGAAAAATTATTGCGGACCAATATTAGTATTTTGCTAGAAATTTTTCTCTGAGGAGATGTGCTTACATTGAAAACGCATAGGTTAAGGACATTAAATTAAACATTGTATTCTTTGATTCCAGCAATAAATTTAAAATTTCATTTGAAAATTGATACTTTTAAATGAAATTTGAGCATATAAACTAAAATATTTGCTCTATGTAGTATGCTCAGCAAGTTTATTTGAATGGGATTGTCTTATATGAACATTTCCTTCTAATGTTCTATAAGTTTAGAAACCATTAGATCTTCAATGACTCGAAACTAAAGTTAGGATATGGTCTCCTTAATTTTTAGATCTCAAATGATGTTTGGTTTACGGTTGCTGTTAAGCAATTTTTGAGTTAGTTATTTGTTCAAGTTGTTTTAACATAAACATGGAAAATGGATTGTACAAATTTTACTGAAGACTATTCTGTAAGCAACATGGAACTAATTTCTGGCAATCAATTATGATAATACAACAATCTAAATATTATTGAGAAACATAAAACATAGATAATATTCTGAGTAAACAGATGCCTTTAAATCATCATCATATCGTATGAATCCAAGATTTTATTGTTGGCATTGGTTTCTACGATATTTTTCTAGTACGCATTTTTTCTAGAAAGACATGGACTACTTACGGGAGTGACCACGAAAAAGTTGCCAACAGCCTAAGTTAAAGTGAGTTTTCTGGAACTAACTGGATTCGAACTTTGACCACCCAGATCGTCAGTTCGTGTCGTTAACCACTAGACCAGAATCACCTCCTAAAATGACTAATAAATGGTAGACATGAATATAAAAATAAATTTACCGTGGACAAAAATCCAGAAACTTCACAAGCACCATTCGAAATCGCGTATTTCAATTAATTAGGAAGACGGAAATTAAAATTTTCTACCCTACAATCAATTCTAAATGCAAAGATGCCAGGGAATTTTGCCAAAGCTTAAGAATCCGCAATGTTATTGAATCCATCCGTGATAACATGTGTCACTGCAATATTGATCCAGATTTATGGAATTCTATAATGTCGAAATATATATGTAGTGAGAAAAATGGCGTCATTATTACCATCGTGAATGCGGCCCTGTCGGTGGGGCATTAGAATACACCGACTGCCCCCCTGCAGAGGGTAAAAGTCCCTCAATGGGGGTCCTGGATATGACCTTAAACTATATCCAGTGGTGAGGCCCCAGCTTGTGGGCTTTGGGGAGTGTGGAGCCACCCTTTAATTACCATTGCTCCCAGGTCCACTCTGACCCGGAGTGGTAGTACCTGTTAGGGTCCCAACTATGGGTTAAATAGAAACCGACGTGAAAACAACAAATATATTCTATTAAAAAGGGTTGATATGCCGTAAAACAAAAACAACCAACCAACAACCATCGTGAATGAACTTGAGTTTTGGGCCAAAAGAATTGAGAAAGAGAAAGAGAGAAAGAAGGTAGAGAAAGGAATGGAACACGAAAGGGAGAGAGAGAGAGAGGGGAGAGAAAGAAGCAGAAGGAAAAAGGAGGGAGAGAGAGAAATGCACATCAAGAAAGGAACTGGTCAGTTAGTAAGTAAATTACAAAATTTAAATGGCCAATTTAACGTCTTCACGTTCTCTCACCATAAGCTATGATCTTATCTTTTTTTCTGTCTTTCTTTCTCTTCCTTCCATCGTTTACAGCTGCCTTTTTTTTCCTTTTCTTTTTCCACGGGTTCACCGCTACTCTTGGCCTTTTGGTCAGGATCAAAGTGCAGCATCTGTTCTTCGGATGCCGCGCTTCCATTTCTTGTTCTCTTTCGGTGGAGGAGAAATCCTTCACGACTGGGACAATTCTTCTTTTTGTACCCTTGAGCGTCTCTCATTCCACTCCCCTCCCATCGACATGTCTTTTAGATCGTAAAATACACCTTTTGCTAGGTGAATTGTTTCTCAGATGGCTGGATTGCCAACTGCCCTGACCGTTTCAATGAGAGAGAGAGAGAAGAAAAGGGGGAAAAAAAATCGCAAATCGTGAGCCAGCCCCTCTTTCCAGAATATATTAATCGCATGCCAAAAGAAAAGTGATAAAGTCTCTGGAGTTTTAATTGTTCGGATTAGTTGTAAGACCCCCCCCCCCAAAAAAAAAACAGAAAAAAAAAAAAAAAAAAAAAAAAGCAAGCGGAACGAAAGAAAAAAAAGGTCTCTTGTTTGTTAGGTGAGTGTGGGTGGGTGCGTTCCCTCTTCTTCTGTCTTTGGTTTGTCTTAGATTTACAGGTGTAAGATGGAAGTGTCATGCAAAAATACTATTTTTTTTTTGTTTTTTTTCTTTTCTGTTTTGCTTGCTGTGTGCGTGTGTGTGTGTTTTCTCTTCTGTTTATCTTTGGTCTGCAGGTGTAGGATGGAAGTGTTCTGCAAAAAATACTATTTTTTTTTTCTTTTCTTGCTTGCTGTGTGCGTGTGTGTGTGTTTTCTCTTCTGTTTATCTTTGGTCTGCAGGTGTAAGATGGAAGTGTCCTGCAAAAAATACTATTTTTTTTTCTTTTCTTGCTTGCTGTGTGCGTGTGTGTGTGCGTGCGCGTCCATAGGTGTGTTTTCTCTTCCTCACTGATTCTCCCGCTACTTTCTTACAATTTTAAGGGCCATTTTGGGCGGCCCCCGAACGGACTCGTCCTCCGCTCGTTCCACCACGCCTGTCACAACCGGGTGCTGCACCGGCCGGCCCCCTCCTTTCGCTCTGCTGATCGGCCGCCTGTGCTTCAGTGGTGCGCATCCCCCCCCAGTGCAACACAGCACTGCAGTGCCTGTCTAACGAGGTCCACAGGCTACCTTAAATCATGCAGTCGCTCAACCCGCATTTTCAATAACACTTCTCTCAACCTTCCCGGGGCCACTATGCTGGGGTTACAGGTTTCCCGATGACAACACACCCAACTGCGCACATACACGTACACTTTTCTTTTTCTCTGGCCGCTACGCGTGGCTGGCCGTTGGTATTCTCATCTTCATCATCTCCCCCCCTCACATCCTTATCCAGCTATCTGCAAATTAAAAACACTCTCCAGATTTTCTTTTCTCACACCTCATTGAACAAATCCTATCCACATATCCATCTTTCTTTCTTTTTCTCTTCCTTCCCCCACCTTTTCCCTTTCCTTTTTTTTCTTTTTTTTTCCGTTTAACTTCACTTGTCCCATAAGCATTCTCTCACTCGGAACAAGGTACAGCATCTGCCCTAACGCCACACCCAACATGCACTATTCTCATCCAGTGAAGGAGAGATCCTCCCCGACCGAGGCAATCCTGCCCTTCAATCCCATAATTTGTCCCAGCAGCGCCATTTTGGTCAGAGACCAAGTGCAACAACTGTTTCAATGACACTAACAATATTCAATCCCCGTCCCGTGAAGGAGAAATCCTTCTCGACTGAGCATTTCTAGACTTCTTTTTTTTTTTCAAAACAGAACAATATCAGCACCGTTAGTTTCTTTAAGATATTCTACTCGACAGTTTAAATTCCCCCAAGATACCCTCGCTCAATACGCGACTTTCTCGTGCTAAGTTACTCTCCCCGTTGGCCAATTTACTCACTGCGAGATACTTCTCAATTACTTATAGTTCTTTCTTGCTATTTACGGCGCCCCCCACCCTGAAGCTTTCCGTTTTAGTCCCTAGCTACCTCCAAGGTCAGTCCGCGACACAATCTGCCAACAGTGCGAACACATGGGGGCCCTCCATGCATCCACAGAGAAAACAGCTGCACCACATTTAAACCTGGAGATGTCGCTCCAACCTCCCGTCTCTGTCCTACTGACCCCCACTGGTCCTTGGTGGAAGGACGTCACACTACTCCTGGGACAGGGAGTCCCTTGCTCCCCTCAACGGCAGCCTCGGTTCACCTCTCCCCATTTGCTGGAGCCAGGAGATGGGTATTGGACACTCTTCATCCCCTTCGTTCGACTCCTCAGCTGACTCTGCGGTCAACTGCCATTCCACTCTTTTTTCTTCACGAGCCGCGCCTACTCTTCGTGACCTCCTATAGCTGGTGGAGTGGAACCCTGAAATTTCCCGTTCCAACCTTTCCCCCGTCTCTATATTTCTAGGCTCTATAGAGGTCGTCTCTCTCGTCTTAAACCGTCGCTCAGTGTCGTCCCTATAGTCGTCAGGAACTCTGTCCTCATCTCGCGTTTGACTACCCCCGGGATTCCTTATCTTTTTACCCGTCTCCTTCATCCAAACTTGGTCACCCTGTCTTAACTGTCCAGAAACGCTACCTTTTTTTTCTTCTTGACCTTCCTGGTCCTATTAGTCCTATCGGCCGTCGCCTTGAGGACCGTCCCTGATTCTCGGACTACTGGATCTGTAGGAGTTACTCCCTTCTTATTAACCTTATACGTCGCTACCCGTTTGACTTGGGACAATTTTCCTCCCTGTTCCTTGGTGCTATCCACCTTGCCCATACAGGCCCCGACCGTTCTTGGGGAAAGCCTCCTGTTGCTGTCAGCTCCCATAGGGAGAGGGACAGACCTTGTGTCACCTAGTGGTATCTTCACCCCTCTCACCGTTAGCGTGTCTGGATTAAAACTCAGAGTGGCTCCCCTCGCTCGGAGCCAATCCTCTCCCAGAATCATTTCGTTGCATAGCCCGGGTACCACATACAGGGGGAAATTCTCTTTCTTTCCGGCCGCTCGTACGGGTAGCCATACCTTCCCTGTCACCGACATCCAGCTACCGTCGGCCTGACTGCACCCCACATCCGACGGGTACAACCTTCTCCTCCCTGCCACAGTCCGACAGACGTCCGCGTCTATTAGGGATATTATCGCTCCGGTGTCAACCAGAGCCTTCACCTGCGTGGCTCCTATCGTCACATCACAGGTGAGTTCTCCCTTTTTTGTGAGCGGAGGGAACACCTGGGCTCTCCTCTTTTCCTGTTTCAGGGTTCTCTCCTGGTACCCCGCTCCCGTGAGCATCGCAAATTGTGGCAGTGGTTTCTTTCCAACCCTACCTGTCTGCCCTGCCTCTCTTTCTCTACAGATTCGCCGAGGGGGTGGGGTTTGGTTCTGATTCCCTCTCTCCAGAGGATCTTTCGCCCTCGAGAGGCTTTTCCCTCGGTCAGAACAGTCCCTCCTAATATGTCTCAGGTCTTCACACCGCCAACACTCGTGGGACTGGTGGCTGTAGGAGAAACGGTCAATTTTACCTCTTCTCTGACACGCGTTCAGTTCGGTCTTTACGATGCCCACTCTTATTCCCCCATTCTGTCGGGGTGTCTTCTCGTGGACAGTGGGGCACTCTCTCGACCGGTGGCCCTCGCCGCCACAGTTCCAGCACACAAATCCAGGCTGGCCCCGGGCGAGTCCTCCGGCCCCATATCTCATTCTGTTCCCCAGTTCCCGGCTCCTATTTCGCGACTCCTCTCCCATTATTCTTTTCTGCAACCACGCATAGTTCTTAGCTATTTTGCGTGCTTCTTCTAGAGTGTCCGGGCAACTCTTTAGCACCTCTATTTTGGTCGCTTCGTCCCGCAATGCATCCACCATCGTGTCCACTAGCATTGCTTGGGTTGTGGGCATATCGCGGTGTTCGGTCACCGGATACGCCAGGACCGCCAATTCTTGCATGCGGTCGACTAGTCTATCCACATCTTCCCCGTCGGCCATCTCTATTCGAGACAGCTCGCGCACCGCCTGCACTGTGGTCTTTTCGCCAGCGAATTTCCTCTTCACCTGATCGCGAAAATCAGACCAGGCTATGTTCGGGTTACTTTCCAGGCATTTGCATATGTATTCTGAGGCCGCTGCGACTGCTCCGTCACAGGCAAGCAGCACCATTTCTCTATCGGTCAACCCATATACTAATCTTTTTTTTTCTATTATCGCCAACCACTCCTTGACTCCCCTTGGGTCTCCCCCATATGCGGGTACGCTAATTCCCCACAGTGGCCGCTCCATGGTCATCTGCAGCTCAACAGTCTGCTCTGACCCTTCCCCCATCGACTGACCCGCTCCGAATCCTCCCTGAGAATACATTATGTTATTATCTATTTTTTTTTTCACTCCTACCACTCCTCGCCCCCTACAAGGTGTAACAGCGCCCAACACAAAACACAGACAGCCGCTGAAAGCAAAGCATACAAAAGAGGGAACCAGCAAAAAAAAAATGGACTTACCCGGTCTGATACACTTGTGTTCTTCTGCGACTGGTGGATGAGAATGACTAACGAGCTGTTCAGACTTTATAATCAGTTGATTAAAGTTCGTCGTCTGGCTTCACTCGTGGCGTTTTTTTTTTTTTTTTTTTTTTTACAAGATGCACTTTGGTTTCGAATTTACTTTCTTTCCTTTTTTCTTTTTTTTTTACAAGATGCGCTTTGGTTTCGAGTTTACTTTCTTACCTTTTTTCTTTTTTTTTTCAATTTTGGCTTTCTCTCTTTTTCTCCCTCCTTGTTTTGTTCGTTTTCTTTTTCTTTTTTTTCAACTTTCCCTTCCCACTCTCACAGGGAGATCTTGTGCCTTCGAGAGAGAAAAGAAAAAAATTGTGTGCCCGTGGAAATTCGTTCGCACGTTTCCTACCGAAACGAGGTATCACAGGTCATCGACACCAGTTATGTGACACTTACGTCACCCGCGCATCGTCCAGTGGTTGAATGACCCCGGTTGTCGGTTTTGGTGTCTCCTCGGCGATGATGTCAATGGCCGGTTTCCTGAAACAGACTTGTCATACAAAACAATTGAAAGGACCAAGCCAACAAGCGTTTCCTTTTGTACAAACTTCCTTGTATTTCAACAACAGTACAATCGCCGCTAGCTGTTCAGTTAGGGACTGGCCACTTGTTAACTGCGAGGTTTTCTCTTCTCTCTCTGATAGAAAACTCAATCATCTACGTGACAGGGTCAATCGATGGGGGAATCTTCGTTCGTCGGACCCAAGGAAGCAAAGCTCTCTCTCTTACTCTGACTCAGACTGTCAATCTCTCAAGGCTCGCTGCTTATATTGTGGGGGCGTGGACTGGGTCTCTTCCCGTTTCAGGTCGTTGGCCAATCAGAATTAAGGGATCACTGTCCGTCAAATCTTCGCCAGGCGGCCTATACCCAAAAAAGGAGCTGTCTTTCTTTCTCTGTTGGCATTCGGGTGTTCTCTAATGGAACTTGACAGGTCGTAAAAACAGAGATGCCCAACTTAATTATTTTTGAGAGGACATAAAAACAGCTGAATCCGATTCCACAAAGGCCACGCGTCTTTTCAATAGGGTCACTTGTCGCCCCGCCGTCCGTCGACTGTTTGCTTTGTACATCGGAATTTCATTGGTATCCTCGCCACCCACGGGCTGTCATGGCCAATTTAACGTCATCACGTTCTCTCACCATAAGCTATGATCTTATCTTTTTTTCTGTCTTTCTTTCTCTTCCTTTCGTCGTTTACAGCTGCCTTTTTTTTCCTTTTCTTTTTCCACGGGTTCACCGCTACTCTTGGCCTTTTGGTCAGGATCAAAGTGCAGCATCTGTTCTTCGGATGCCGCACTTCCATTTCTTGTTCTCTTTCGGTGGAGGAGAAATCCTTCACGACTGGGACAATTCTTATTTTTGTACCCTTGAGCGTCTCTCATATATATATATATATATATATATATATATATATATATATATATATATATATATATATATTGGCCGGAAGATTGAATTGCAGACTATCAACTGAATGGTTGTATGTTCGTTTCTTAGCTTAGGATGGGTGCTACTTTCACCACACTTTAGAGCTGTGATACAGCGAAACAATATGTTTGCAGATGACTATATATATCTATATATATATATATTTGTAGTCATCGACATACAGTCCTGTTTCGTTGTATCACAACTCATCAGTGCCGCTAGACATGCACCTCTCCAAAGCCGAGGATTGAACCTACAACAATCACATTGATAGTCGGCAGTTTTACCGATCAAACCACGGGAGCGGTACCCGCAGATAATCCCGCTAAATGTCTATTTTAAACAAACATTGGTCCACCACTTTTATAGTGCTCAAACCGCTTATTTATAAACAAACAGCGAGCTTCGCATTTTTCAGCTAATTAAGTAGCGGGTGAGATTATATACGACAGTGTTCTACCCAAAGAGGGTGGAGCTTAAAATATATTTGTAATCATCGACATATCACAACTCATCAGTGCTAGACTAGTTATATATATATTAGATGTCGGGTAAATAAATCTATGAATTAGTATAGATACATTTACATTTTCAAAGAAAACAAGACAAAAACAACTAGTATTAGTGTACGATCGTTTCAGAGACGGTGTGTTCACTTATATATAAATAAAAGTTGTAATTCATATTACTCGTTGTCGAACACTGTTATGACTTTAGCCTTACACCTACTTAACACATATATGGGATTTATTTCTCATCACATCTACTATAATTTACGGTAGCCTGATTTATTAGTGCATTTGGAATTGAAATTGGAGTACGTCCAGCTGCGATCGAACACCACATTGTTTAATAACAAGCAGACAGTTTACCAATTGCGCTTTCAGAACAAGCTTAGTAAGATAAGTGAAATCGAAATGCTTATATTAAGCATTTTCGGTAACCGATAGTACTCTCTAGTATTTTATGAGGATCTATGTCTATGCATTATTGTTTAAAGGCTACGAACGCATTTCCTCATTCAAGGACAGGCATTTCCACTGTCTCACATATCTTAAAATTACATAGGCATGAAAATATTTCAAGCTTATTTGTAAACCCGACTGGTTTGACAATAGGCGAATGTTTTAACTATTACGCATTATACAGCGTAGCCCTATTAAAATTAGCTTGATCTCTTTAATCTTTGGCTTAACGACTAATTGACAACCCAAAACAAAACGCAATTATTTTTCCAACAAGATGGCGCTACATATAACACGTCTCACAGATGACTGACACGAGTTCATGATATGTTACGTAAGAGGGAACAATAAGGCACGTTCTCCGGTCTTGTCATCAAGGGATCTTTAACTTTTGGGGACTTTAAGACAAAAGTTTACGCAAATAGTTCTCACAATATATACCAACTAAAGGAGAACATCCTAACCCTATCAGCATAATCACCAGAGAAGATCAATAGGCAGTATCTGAAAATGCATAGATGTCAACGGGAAGCTCTTCCAGCATATTTGATGACACTACAAGTCGTTTAAATAATAAAAGAATGTTCCTTTATCTACTACATTCTCTGGGCTACTTTTAAATGGGTCACCTTGTATATATATAATGTGTTTGTGTGTGTGTGTGTAAATATATATATATACTCGAGTCTTGGACTTCCGGTTTGTTGGCTGCCATGGCTCTTGTATTCCATTGCATATATTCCCGTCGGTAATGGAATTTGAATGTTGAGTTATATATGCATATCTATGGTGTGATGGACCTTGAAATTCAATGGAACATTCATCCAATATCTGATACACTGTTTCTCACCTAAAAAGACTTTGGATCACATCTACCAAAACATATTCAACTCACCAACGAATACGGCCGCTTCGTATACCGTTCGGAAAATCAGTATGGAGCAACCATGCATTCTTGTTATATGGGTTACTGTCTTCTCCCCATGACCAATATTCTGCCCTCCTGGCAATATTAACCCGGAGGACATTGTACTCCTTCCGATAATGGAATGCTCAGGACAACCTGAGCATTCCATTACCCCTTTTCCTATAATTATTTTTATATAATTATTATTCACCACCCAAATAAACTTTTTAAATATTTGTGCTGAAAATCAAAATACGTATCTATTCACAGCTGAACATTTTGCTAACCGCATTTCATTTCCTCTGATGATATGGGCCATTATTGAAAGTCCATGGCTTTAGAAAATTAATATAACCCCTTTCTATATATTCCTTTTCTCAAACAATAAATTCTTAACTCGGATATATGTGTCTACATTTTGATTTTCAGAATTTAATTTTAACCACTAAACTTATATATTGCTCTATTCTTAAATATTGAGCTTCTTCTTTTTGACTAGGACACCCTGGAAGTATTACCTCAAGTAATATCTATAAGGATATTTCACCTGATTTTTAATCTGCGTCTTATATATATATATATATATATATATATATATATATATATATATATATATATGTTTTCTATCCAGTTTTTATTTTAGTTTTTATAATTGGTATTTCTGAAGTGAGGCAAACTCGAAGAACATGTAAGATTAATATAAAAATAACCTATGATGAATATCAAAATATTAAACAACAAACAAGATTTAAAATATAATAACCATTGTAAGTTCTACTTCTTTTAATATACGCGTTTCTTTTGTTAGAACGGTGCGTCTTTCTTCACACACACATACATAACAAATAAATGACAGTAGTCTATATTCTTAATTTCAAGAGGTCCACCATCTTACAATTTATTCATTTAAGTACGTTGACATGCACAATTCTTGACAGCACCTGTGTGACCTTACACGTGACCTTACACGACCTTAAACCTCTGATCGCGGCCCAGTTGTGATCTGAACCCTGGGTCGATGCCCAATAATGACTATCCTAGTCACCGGGTAATTAATTATGTCGACTGGGCAACCAGGTCTGCCAACCGTTGGTACGTCGCGTCACCCAGTGAGTCCTCGTCAAGGCGTTGGAGGACTCTTCTCGGTTGCACGGTCCTCAAGGCCTGTTGTTCTTGATCGTCTAGTTGGTCGTCCTGTTGACTGGGTGTTCGTTGACGGGAACGGGGTCACAAGTGGCAAGTAAAAGAAATAAAGTTACATCGAACAACAGCACATCAGCAAACAAACTCCGGAGGTTGGTTGATATATTATGTATTTAGGAAATTCATAAATGATTATCTACAGACGTATGTACAATTGAAGATTAAATGGAAGCAAGCAATTAGATTTGTGAATGAGCTTCTTGTTGTTGAAATACTCGGTCGGATTTGCAGACCGTTGTAATTATCGTTAAGGTGTTCTGGCTGGTCTCTTCCTAGGTCCTCTGAATTCTATTAAGTTGCAAATTGAGCTCTCTGGCGACCAGCGAGGGGGAGAGAGAAGTTGGGTGGCTGGATTCCTCTACCGAGACCTTTTTCTCTGTCTCTCCAAAGACCTCTCTGTCTTCTCTCTTCTTCTATCTCTTCTATCTGATTAAATCGAGTTTTACAGATCTTATATAGTAAAACCCTTGAATAATGACGACGCCTACGTTCGTCTTCGACCAATCAAATTGATTGATAACAATCCACCTGATTCCTTCTCATTGGTCAATTTGGCCTGTGGCAGGTATTATTTTTCCGCCCCCAATTTCCAAAATCAAATTGACTCCTCCCCAACTTGCCTGACCCCGCCTTCTCGATAATGGTTTTTTCCATATTATCAACTGATAATCAGAGGAAATATTATTTTAAGCTTGTAATAGATCACCAGATTTCATCTATTTAAAAATATCCGTTTGATCTTCTTTCCTCTTTGAATTATTTGTTTTTTAAAAACATCCGTGTGATTTTTAAAACAATATTCTTTACATGTCAGAATTCCCCTTAGCGCCCAAAACAATTTGCCAAAAGACATTTTAGATAAGTCATAGTTGGAAATAAACACTGGCTTGCTTTTGAAGTCCTTTGTGCATCGGCAGATTGAGTATTTCCTCAAAATATTCTATTTACGCCCAAAACATATTATCATTCTGAAGTTTCTCAGATAATACATATTGAAAAACAATTCATGTCGAACCTTGGGCTGACGTCATTAATTCTTTTATCAGGCCCGATCTGTTTTGTGTGTGTGTGTGTGTGTGTGTGTGTGTGTGTTTCTCAGATCAAAAACGATCCGACATTTCACCTGTCAAACACCACATTTCAAGCCGACCGACATTTCAAATCTCTGTTTCGGAATATTTTGTGTTGGCTCGTTTAGTTCAAACGCGAGCGTATTTTGGTTAAAAAATGTTTTAAGTAATCTTTCGCTTTGAAGTTTAGCATGCGATTTTTATTTTTATCCCCCGACCGTATGGTATTTCAACAACAAGATTTTGACACATAAAAATATTAACTAAAAAAAAAAAAATTTTGTTTCTGTAACCGGCGTTCGCCCGGGATTGAATATTACATTTAACACAAAAAACGTCACATCGACCCTACTGATCTGATGTGGCCCCTCTTTGGTGTTACAGTAGCACAAAATCATTCATTTAATTATTACATCAATCAATGAAATTTGGAAATAGAAATTTCTCATTTATTTGTTATATGCTCTGTTATTACATCGAGCTTATATATATATATATATATATATATATATATATATATATACGCACACACACTCATACATACACACACACATATATATATATATCGTTAGTCAACATTCCTAAACTTGAAGACATATTCAATTATCACTAATAATATTTTATTCATATTTTTATGAAGCACGAGTTTAACGTATTTCGTTGAATAGCGGAAATGAACTAAACAACTCATCAGAGTCAAAAGTATATTAATCAAAAATAGTAAGAAAGAAGATTGTGCAAGTAAAAATATTTATAAAATGACATTGAAACATGAGAACAGGAACATTACTTATTGCAGTGTTTGTAGGCACCTATTCTAGAGAAAAGCCATTCAACTAAACAAACACGTGGAATCATTCTAATGCTGCCATCTCTTTTTACATGGGAATCACCACTTATTAATGCCCGAAAGCCACTCGAGAATAAGGGTTAATGTATATAAGGTAATCATTGAGACAACAGCGTAATAAAATACTCCTGGAAAGTCGGAAGAATTAGATTATTTAGGAAGCGGCTCTGGAAGAACTTGTTTACATTGGACTTGAAGACGACCATATTGTAGTCTGCTGGAAAGCAGGTCAGTGGAACAGAGTTCCACTGGCGGGCCGGTCTAGGAAAGAAGCTTAGTTTATGGAATTTGCGTTTAAATTTTGGCAAAGATAGAAAGTGAGGGAAATTGTTGATGGTTGTTGTAGATGAATGTGTTTGTGAAAGTTTGTCAGAGGGACGACAAATTGAAGCTCAGATGAGCACCTGCCATAAAAATAACGATAGTGCAGACAAGCTCGCGACATCTTTTATACAGAAAGAGGATTGCGTTGGGAGTTAGATAGACCCTCAAGCGTTAAAATGGCACATGTATTTTTCCGGCGACCTTAGCAACAGATTTGATGTATGTGCTCCATTTCAGGTCAAAAGTAAACATCAGATCCTGAGTTTTTTTTTAAACAGGGAACCTCTTTTAAACAAGAACAATTTATATCATTTGGACAAGTGATAGCCAGAGCGTTTATGGTGAAAAGCTAAAAACCTGATTTTGGATGCGTTAAAATTAACCATCAGCCTTTTTTTTGCAAACAGTCGAAGGAGGGAGGCTCAATGAGATCTATGTCATTGTGTTAGAGTCTGGATTGAGAAAGAGAGGGAGATGTTTAAATTATATTGTAGACACGTTTACAGGAAGTGAGGGTCAGCTGATCGGATGCGTGTGAGTCTCGTAATCAGGTTAGCTGAATCGAGGACATTGGGTTTTGGCATAGAAGACGACGGACGGCTTAACAGACGGGCACGCTGACTTGTGTGGAAATGAGACTAAGAAATGAAACTACGCAGGCCAGAGATTCACTTCCATTCTTCTGCAGTCGACATCTGGAAGGTGAATAAAAACTATAAAACCGATTCCTTGTCTTGGAGTAAATGAATCTTCGTCCAAAACAGGTTCTCGTCTCTCTTCCAAGACACGAGATGATTCCAGGGTAGACCAACATCCCGCCGCATGAAGGTATGTCCAAAAATACATGTACCACACACATACACACACACACATACACACACAAATATAATTTAATAGACTGACCACTAGACGATCACACGATGTTCCTCCCTATTCGATAAATATACAACAATTGTTGGCCTAAGAAATGTTGCTATAGATCAAAGTGTTATCTGCGTATACGTTGACAAATGAACGCAGAACGTGATTTGTGAGACCATTGATGAAGATAAAGAAGAGAGTTGGGTCCAGGAGAGATCCCTGAGGAACGCCAGCGTTTGTACTTTGAGCTAAAGACTTTTGCCCATTAACGACTACTTGTATAAAACTATCGTAGAGAAATGATTTGATGGTTGAAGAAAACATTTTCAGATATTCCATAGCTGGAAATCTTGTGAAGTAGACATTTACGCCAAACCTTATCAAATGCCTTTGACATTTCAAGGGCTAATGCTCTTGAGAAGAAAGCCCCGTCGATAGATTCACTAATCATATATGAAATTACAGTCAGTGCATCAACTGTAGATCTTGCCAGACGGAAACTATGTTGCTTGTCCCTGAGTATGTTGCTTTGCTTAGGTGGTTGACAATTTATCTATTAACACTGATTCAAGCAAGGTATGACGCACTGAAAGCTAATTTGTCTGTACTGAGATGTACAAGACCGATCTCCAATTTTTTTTTGAAATATTGTGCAAACTAATGAGGTTTTTCAAGGTGTTCCGAAGCATTACTCTTTTATGCAACGATTGAACAGCTTTACAATAATGGATGCTAATTCCTGTTATAGCTTTTTTAAGTACTGTCATTAGAATATTTTAAGAACCAGTTGCTTTGCTGGCATCAAGATTCTTGATGAGTGTGGTAATATCACGAACAGATGTGGATGGCACTCAGATTATTTTCAGTTTTGAGAGGAATTCGGAAGGTAGAAGACTCTGATTGCATAGGGTTGAGTTTGCTGTAAAGTTCTTGGCAAAGAGTTTGGGTTTGTCAGATTCTGACAGAATCATCTCGTCCGTTGATTATGGTCAGGATAGAGGACACGCATCTATTTAAGACATTGTGTTATTTTCCAAAACTTATGGGAACCAAGCCTCTCTTGTTCTATTTTAGACTAGATGGATAACCATACGAAAATCCCTCGTTTTCTATAATTCTTTTGCAGTAATTGTTGGTAGTTCTATAGGCGATTTTAGTTTCAAAACATCTCTTACGTTTAATGAAATTGGAATAGGGTTTCTATATACAATGGCAGCTTCACATTCAAGAGTGTGCTGAGGGTAATTGTTCAGTTTCTGTTGGAATTTCTTGAAGGGTATGTAGCTAACTATGACGAGAGTTAATAATCAGTTTAGCTGCATGCTATATTAGACGCATTTTTTTATATAAAGCGTAGCGGTAGTTCCGATATGAACATTTGAAAATCGTTCCAGTCAACCATTGATTATCCTACTTTGTTCGATGCAGAGGCATATTTGTTAGTTTGTTATATTTTGTTTTGGAGACAATCGAGTGATCATAAGATCCTAACGGAAACGAATCCGAGGATGATCACAGTTCTGGGCATGTTGTTAGAAAAAAGATCCAAAAGAGTTGCAAATTGAGACAATTTTGATCATTTTACCATACTGCTTTCAAAGACATTCACATCGGCTTTTACCATGCAATTTGGATGTTAACTTTTATATCCTTTTCTTTAACTGCCCTTATCCTATGACTTTTAATTACTCCGTCAATTTTTAATTGTGATTTTCCATGTTTCACCGACTTTAGCAAATAAGGTGTAAACTATTAAAACTATTTGCTAATATTTTCTCCTCTGAAGAGATTGTAGACATCGAAATCCTATAGGATAAGGAGTTAAAATATTTCAAATGTAGTTTTTGTCTTACATAGAAGAATAAAAATCTTTTTATCTGAAACTAAAACATTTCATGTCATAAGTTTTTAAATTCATTGAATAACTCAAATATATATATATATATATATATATATATGTATATATATATATATATGTATATATATATATATAGTTTTCACAGCCGAATGTTGCCAAGAATATTTATGCTTTGATTTATTTTTTGTTGCATATTTATTTATTTATTTATTTTTACCAATAGTTTTCAATGTATCCGACGTCTATGCAAGATAACATTCTAAACTGTTCTTCAAAATGTTATAAGAGATTAAAAGCAAAAGTTTTCTTGATTTTTTTTATTAAGGAAAATCGTTTTTATAAAAATTATTGATGCTATGAAGTCTTTTTATTTCTATTTTCGCGTTGATCATTGCCTCCTTCATCTTTGTGTGACATCTGTCTCTTACATTATGAGATAAATAAATAATTAAGAAAAACGAATTGATTTTCTGTAAGACAGACAGACAGAACTAACAAAAGCAAAGTTAATTAGAATTCGTAAAAAAACTTTAATATCTTTTCGTTTTTGTTCGTTGTTTACAACAAAAAATAAATCAAATTAATTCAAAGAAAAACCAAGAAACAGAAAATTTCCCTCGAGTTTTTGTTTTGAAACAAACAAAACATAACTCATGTTATTTGTACCACGTAGACGTAGAAAATGCTAAAAAGCACATATTTAGATTTTAATTATCAAAAGAAAAATCAGTAAGAAAATATTCATCGTTATATTTTTTATTTTTATATTTAAAAAAAAACCCGACAAAATAATAGGCATTATTTGAAAAAAAAAAAAGAAAAAAAAGATTATTAATCATCGATCAGTTTCGAACTCATGGCTGAATACCTTCGTAAATTTATAAGCTTCCGTTGATACGGATTGCGATGAAATTAAATTTACATAATCTTTATTCTATGACGTAGAAAATGCGAAGGATTATTTAACTCGCGTTTACATATGCATTCACCAGAGCGCATTTCAGACCTATTTATTTCACGGTTTGGAGTCGTAGCCCTGAAATCGGTTGGAAGTACCCCTGAAACTGGTTGATACAACAAAGATAACACAAGGAATAACACATTTTTCTTCTTGCTTTTACCTCGTGTATGATTCTCTCTCTCTCTCTCTCTCTCTGTTTTACTACCTACTTCACCTCTCATCAGAACACGTGAGGGTAACCCAAACTCAAAACTCACTTATTACCACACGTGCACGTAACTCATGCACAAGTTTTCAGAGTATGTAAGACATTCGACTACAATACGCGCATTCGTTCATATTTATTTGAGATATGTATGTCAATCTTAAAGCGAAACCTATCGAATTGGCGACGAATAAACGTGCTTTGAAGCATTATCGTCTTTTTATAAAGGAGTCACCACTTATAAAGGCGCAGAGGCCACTTGAGGATAAGGGTTAATAAGTGTACTGCGGTCAATGGGATAGTGACGTAATAATTGTTAGTAGTGGAAATTTGGTAAATTGCATTACTTAAGGGCCTTTTATTTTTATTTTCTTCACTGTAATTGTTTGTATGAGAACATGTATAGAAGATAGACCCTGCACAAATTTGAGCTTTACAATGTTGATTCTATGTAAAATGTCTGTTTCAAAGAATCAAATTGATTCTGAATCGCTTAAACTATGAATTAGAATGCGTATTATTAGGATTATTCGGAGTACGTTTCTATTCTTGGGCGTTATTTTCCCTACGTTTCGGTCGGTGTAATCTCCGACCATCTTCTGTTGTGTGCGGAAATCTTTCTGTATGGAATTTCAAAAGAAACGTTACGAAAATAACACTCAAACTGACACTAGTAATTCAAACAATCACAATAATACGAATAATCAATTATTATTAAAAAATCATTAATGTAAATTAAAAAGTAATCTATTCGGAATCAAACTGAGGTTAATAATTATGTGTTTGTTTTATTAAAAAAAGGGTGAAATTGTAGTATTAAAAATGTCCGGATAATTCGTGGAATAGGAGGGAGGAATCTTCATGTAGTAGATAACTATTTGCAGTCAAATAAACTTTTTTTTTTAAAAAGAGGTCATCATTAATCAAGTCCCAGAGGCTACTCGAGGATAACGGTTAACATGTGTACGTTTGTCATTGGGACAATATCATAGTAATAATTAGTAGTGGAATTTAGTATAAATAGATTATTTAAGAGGACGGTTCAATAAGAACTTGTTTATGTTGGACTTGAAGACGACAATATTGTAGTCAGCTGGAAAGTAGACCAACAGAACAGAGTTCAACGGGCGGGCAATCCTTTGAACGAAGCTTTCTTCGTGGAAATCAGTTTAGATTTAGGAACCGATAGAAAATAGGGAAATTATTGATACCAGTTTTGACTACAGTGTTTTTTTTGTGTGTGAAAGATTGGCAAAAAACGGGCACTTGCCATTAAAATAACGATAGAGCAGAAACAAGCTCTCTTTTGTTCGCAAAAGGTTATAGAAGAAGAAAAATGGGACCACTTAGTAGGCTACGAAGTCTGTTTTGTACTGCCAAGGAATTATAGGGTGCTCAGATGTGGCAACAATACTCCAAACTAGGACGTACTTAGCTCTTATACAAGTAAGGCATTGTAAAGGCATTGAAATATCTACAGATGCATGAGAAAGATCAAACCATTTTTCCAGTAAACTTGGCAATCGATTTGATGTATGTGCTCCATCTTATAATAGGAGCTTGTCTAAACATGTAGCGTCCCCAAGACGAGTATTCACGACTCACATCAATTTCCTCACCACAATGGTGAATGGAGCGCGTAGAAAATTTCACGTACGTCTTGCTCGTCGAACGTACCAACTGATTTTAATAATTTAGACTGACACTTCCAAGCAGATAAAGTTGTCTCAATAACAAATTTGACTTGATGTTAGCAGCTTACGTCTGAGTCTCGTCGTGATATGTGTTAAAAACCCGCCAGCAACTTTATTTGTAAATCGTATTAACAAATAATTTTTTTAAAGTAATAGATTTTGCAAGCCACATTCAGCTATCTTAAAGGGATTAACTTTCAAACGAGGCGACAATTTTAACGACTAGTTTTCTCGTGTTCCTGTGGTGGAAAAATGTCAAAATTGTCTACTTTTTTTCGACTATTTTTGCTTTTCACTTAACAAAAGAATTGCTTGTTTTATGCTTCATAGCGTGTTTAGAGTTTTAAATTTGTTTACTGATTTTTTACGCATTTTTTCAGTAAATATTCTCCGAATTACAATCAAAACCTACTGGTTTTTAATCGCTACAATATCCTCTCATAACTTTACCGTTAACCTTAAGTCTGGGTAAAAAAAATCCCGTACAGAAATACTAGTTTATATAAGTAACCTTCTTTTATTTATGTGTGTGTATGAGTTCATTCCCCATAGACTCCAAAACGACTGAGGTGATTTAAAAAAAGTTTCACATTAATGTACTTTATGTGTCTATGAGTATCCTTAGCTAAGTTTTCTATCGGAATGCAGTCGATTTTGACCAAAGTAAGGAACTTTATACAGTACAGTATTATATAACGTCGCCGTTACGTTCTAACCGTGTTCTTTACAGTTCAAGCCGCTTTCGGACCCCCTCTTTCGGCACCATCGAAAAGAACAAACAAAATAAATTAATCCGGGTCGGTATTTTATCTTTTTTAACAAAAGCCTTTATTACTGTTACTCTCCCGTCTCGACACTACTTAAGAAGTCTCTCGCTGCCACGTGTCCATATAGCCTGTTCGCGTTTCTCTTTCTTTTGACCGCAAGTTGGATATAGCCGGTCCATCCTCGCATCCCCTTTCAATGTCCGTCTCCTTCGGCGTCGATTTTTTCTTCTTCGACCTTTTATCCTCTTTAAGGAGCAAGTCCGAGAACACTTACTAATTTGTACATGCGTTCAAACGCTGCTTCTTCGGTTAATACAATCGCTTTCCATCCATCAATCTGCTGCTGATATTTTCATACGCGCTCATATGCTCTATGTTACATAACAGCAAAAAGTGTATTCGCGAAGATTTATTACCGCACTAGCAAACATATCCGATGTATCAAATTAACAATAGATTATTTAATAAGACAATGGCGCGTTTGAAATGACTTTATGTTTTGAGCATAATTGAACTATGATACTTTACTTTTGCATTTCAAATATGGCATTGCAACTATACCTAATATGAGTAAATTGCTGCGTTCATTTTCTTACATTTAATGTCGTAAAATTGCATTTACTCTCTTGCTCTCCCTATTTCGCTCTGTATATATTCCTCCTAACTCTCTCTCTCGCTCTTTCTAGCTCTCTCTCTGTCGCTCTCTCTTTTTCTTTCTCTCTATCTTTCTCGCTCGCTTCACAGCAATACGGAAGAAAAAAATAACATAACATTTATTTCCTCTCTCTCTCTCTCTCTCTCGCTTTGTACATTTGTTCCAGTAATTATATTTTTTAAGGCTTAGATACGTTTTTTATGTACTTTATTTAAATATATGTTATTTAAATCTGCACAATCCTCTACGATTGTCGTCGAATTAAAAATAAATGTTTCGACAATTTCATCTACTGGATCCTCGACATTATACACATGTTAACTTTTTATGTGTAAGAGTGAATTTGTACATTAGGTCCATCTCCACAATTTTCTTTAGAATGTCGATTTCTCTGGGTTTTCGGCTATGCTGATTAAGAGAATCTCTTTCAAATTTTGCGGAGACTAGTACTTATAGAGATATAAAGAACTGCATTGAGCACTGTAATTCATTGACTTTATCATTCTATAAACAAAACAACTCCCCGTACCGACACTGTCATCCCCTATTTTTTGCATATGCGGGTGGGTATGCTGAAAACGCTTATGACGGATAAATTTGGGGGAATTCACCCACCAAACAAATAGTGTTTCTCTGCTCTGAAAGCCGTTCTTTACATGAGGATGTTGGTGTGTCTATTCCGAACGCCGTTCTTAAGATAGGGGAAGTTGGTGGAGTCTATTCCGAAAGCTGTTCTTAACATGGTGAGTTTGGGATGTCCGAAAGCCGTCCTAAACATGGCAATACTCAAAGAAGTAAAGTGAAGTGAAAAATCGTAATTGTTTTATTTTACACGTTACAAAAGACGACAAAAAGTAGATTTTTCTTTATAATCTATTGGTTGAAGAGTTGAAAAGAAGAGGTAGATTTAAACAATAAACGGAAACAACTAGGACTGTTACTACTGATTTCGCGCACTCGAAGTAGTTCATATACAGTGAGAATCACTAATCTCGAAAACTTATGTTTTTACTTTCCATTATTATTTTTCGTAACTTTATTAATTCACACTGATTTACGCATTCCCATTCATTTTACGTGTTCCCTTAATTGTTGTTTTTTTAAATTTACACAGTGCCTGCATGTTATCCCCCCAAACCAGTAATACTCGCCAGTGAAAGCCATATTATTTCATTCCAGCTACGGCCGCCAATGTCCGCAGGTGTTCAGGGACGGCAGTGGCTACCAACAATAACCGTGCTGTACTTTTTTCCGAGGGGGGGGGCGGAAAGCTTCAACCGGGCAATGCAGGTTAACGAGTCATGCTAGTATAAAAGAATTTTATTAAACTAGAAAGATGTTCTCTACAATATAATGTATTGTAGACTAAGTCACTGCGTGAAGGCACGTAAAAGCAGATAAACGACTTGATGGAAAATGGGCGATTTCACCTATTTAAATAACAATTAAAGTATTGTATGTGTAGAGCATTTGTTAATCCTCATTCAATAACGGAAACTGTGGGGTCTCCCTGCTAACGTTATTATAAAAATACTTGTATAGCATGGATGACGCGTTTTCTTTGAATTAAGAACATATGTGTGTTACAATGTTACGTACGTTTATGGTAGGAATAACATCCACTATAATTAAAAACTAAATCACTTACATTTATCAGTGGGTTGCGTATTATATCGCAAATCTGACGTGAGTAAATTCTCAAAATTATGTTCAATTTAGGACATAAAAACGCGTAAAAGAACAAAAAATACAAGTATTCTTTGATTTAAGACTCTATTGGTGCAATTTCCTCTAAATACACCGGAAGTCTATACCCAAATCGTTTTGCCACAAGAAATAAAAAAAAGTCAACCATTTTTTTAGGTTGAAAAATGTCGAAGAACATGACTTTACTACTCACTAAGAATTGTCTTTTCTGCCAATAGGTAAATAATAAGAAAATAAAAGATTGGCATTGTCTGGATAGAGAAATGCCTCCAGTAAAGTTAGTGAATTGACAATACGAAAAGCATTCAGTACTGGCACTGGTCGATTTATATAATCGACAGTTATTAACAAACATGGCCGCGAGCTTTCAAACAGATCGGCAATAATTTGGTTTTCATTGATGGACAATCATGTTTGAAAAAATCTGAATCTGAGGGAAATATGGCGAATGAATGATCTCCCTCTCTCTCCCTCTTCCACTCTCTCTCTATATATATACACACTAGCTGTTCTCGGCCACTCTGTGTTGGTGTGGCTCATTTTGTTTAATTGGAACACAAAAAAAAAAACAAAAAAAAACTGTATGTTTCTTATTTTTATGTTCTCAATATTTGATGAAACAATATTCTAGGTGTTCTTTTTGTGTGCACATGTAGAGATTGTCTGATTTTCCGACTGTAGAACCCGCAGCATATACTTGTCTATGTGAGAAACAATCATTGCATAGAAGTAAGTCACACAAATGTAAAACTTGTCCCTGGGCCTTGTTAATGGTTATTGAAGTGTAATATCTAATATTAAAATAGTATATCCGTTTTTATTATTCAATGCACGTTCACTACCTGTTCTTCCTGAGGAGGGAGGACATGAGGGTTTAATTTTACTATGGACATGTATGTGAGCACGCACTAGAAAATATCGTAATTTAAAAAATTTAGCCGAGTTTGTTTTTATATCAAAGTATAGTGTTTTATCTAAAATAAATCGATAGAAAAATTGAAAATAAACTGTTTAAAGAATACAACAACAAAGTAAATAGGATAATTCAGACGGAAGAAATAAAAAGGAAAATGATGTAAAACTCCTTTTTTACATAGGCATCAACACTCATTAAGGCCAAGAGGCCACTCGAGGATACGGGTTAAAGAGTGTACAGTAGAAATTGGACAATATAGTAACCGTTAGTAATGGAGGTTCGGTAAATTTGTTAACTTATATGGAACGGCTCATCAAAAGGTTGTTTACGTTAGACTTGAAGACAACCATATTGTAGTTAGCTGGAAAGCAGAAAAAACGGAAGACAATTCCTTAGGCGTGCAGTAGGATAAGTTAAAAAAACTTTTGCTATTATTCGAATAAAAATATTGCTTTAAAATATAATTAATGAGAATATTCGTAAACATTTTGGTGTTTCCTTGTTAGCGAAATTCACAAATCTAAATATTGGTTTTAAGTGAAACCAATAAAATTTACTGAGTTGCAATGTTACAATAATGAATACATCCAAAAGTGACAAAAAAGCGATAAAGAAAATAGTTTTTGTTTACGTCACATGTCACGTGACTAGTGAATCACCGGCGGTGATATTTCTCCATATAAAAATGACAGCATCGTTACAAAGTAAACCACCTAATTTATTAAATAAAAATTAAGTATAAAATTATAATTTATGGAGAGTAGATAATGCCTTGTGGATGTGTTCTCCCATTACTTTCGCTTCTCCTTATTTGCCCCTTAGTCCTAATTTCCAATGAATTATTTTTCTGGCAAAGGGAGAAGAAAAGGCTGTTTACTAGGTCGGCAGTATTGCATGAACAGTAGCCTGAGATGTCGATAATTTTCCGTTTCTATGTCTATCCTTGTGGCCATATCACTAGTAAGGGTGCTGGAGGTAAACGTTTTATCTGGGCTGACGTTATCCGCCAAATAGACAGGGACCCGAACGTTGAATTAACCACTAAGGAGGCTGTCCTATCAGCAGGTGCAAAGTACTAGGGGCTGCTGTATTGCCATTTGGTGAATGGATTCTGGACCATGCAGTAGATTCTGGTAGAGCCTCTCGATGCCATATTAGTGGGTAATTGTTACGACTTTACCTTATCATGTGCTACAAAAAAATATCCTTCGTTTCTTTTTCTCTCTTACTTTCTCTCTCCAACTATCTGGTTGTGTCAGTTAAAATAAAAACGAAATGTTATAAGTCCTCAGACGTATCTCTTCATCGTAAAAGATATCGATATTCTATGGCCGACTGGGATAGCTTCCGTATCTGATCTACATATGCGTTCCAAGCTTTAAAAGAATGTGCCCTCTAAAGTATCAGACCTAATGGAATGGTTAATTGTAGGTATAGACCGCTTCATATCCTAAAAAAATTCCAGCAAAAACCTAACAGCCAGCTGTGGTTCTCTCTAGAATGTGCTGCTGTCATTGCGCATCACTTTTTCCATTGCTTCCAATGTAATAGATGTACTGAGACTAAAGCCGCTTTCACACACACACACACACACACACACACACACACAGACACACAGACACACACACACACACACACACAGACACACACACACACACACACACACACACACACACACACACACACACACACACACACACACACACACACACACACACACACACACAAACCATGAGAAGGAAAGAGTGGTGTAGTTTTGTATGGGTATAAGAAGCCATTAAATATACAGTATTTTACTGTAGGTTGTAAAATACAAAAACACGATTTAATTAATAGTATATAATTAATAGCTCTCCTCATCCTAGGGTTTTATGTGACGACTAAATATCACGTATTTATTATCATGTATTTTCCTCTGAATTTACATTTCTCTGAATCGTGTGCTCTTATTTCTTAGCTTCATTACAAAAGTCTGAAGTTAAACAAATGCAAGCACGAAAGGATTGTTATCATCGAAATATGTCCCACCTTTGCTCCACTCCACATCTTATTTAGTCTTTTGCATCATCCCTCTTCTGACAATGACAGATTAGTCATTGATGCTATATTCGCCGGCATTGATAATGACACTTCAACTACCGAGCTCAGTGTTTGTTTTAAGTGACTTTTATCCTGATTATTCAGTTGTGCTCCACCACTCTAATGCCACATATCAAACCGGTGAAATCTGTTTTAACTTTTCTCTGTCTCATGACTTGCTCAGAATTGCCACCTTTACTACACGCTGTCTTGATAATGACGTCATCAACCATCCTTACTTTATTGTTTCCAATTTCTATTACGGATTCTTGTTTTTTTTTTTTTTTTTTTAAACTCTTCTGCCCCTTGGGTTCTTCTGATAATGTTGTTGATATTAAGATTGATTTTTCGGTGAAGTCTTTTATTGATTTCCCCTACCATAAACAGTCATTTAACTACGGGAGAGCTTATTGGGATAGGCTTCACAGCTTCCTATATTACATTCCAAATTATCTTTGGTATGTCTACGAACGATAATACAAAAACGTTACTGATTGGCTTTTTGTTGGAATTGACACTTTCATTCCTCATTGTAAGTTCAATCCAAACCTCATTATGTGAAAGGGTTGCTATTATTGAAATACGCAAAATGCCAGCATCTCATACGACATTGTGATCAAGGAGGGTGGCTAAAGGCAAGTCACTTCTTTGAAAAAAAAAATAACAATAAACAAAAAACATTAAAAATAAAACATTAAAACTCCATTATATGTTCCTTTCTTACAACTACCTGTATAGTTACACTCTGTGATAACTAATAGTTTCCTTACTCTCTTTATTTCTTTCTCTTGTCCCTTCTGTCTTTTTATTTTTCAGCGTCCTTATCATTATCTCTCACTTATTAGTGCCCGTGAGAGGTTCGGCATATCACGTGTTAGTTTACAAAAGTTATCTGCGCAAGCGCAAAGAAGCTGCTGCATCGGAAAATAACATTGATGCTCACACCGAATGAACACACACACATGCATGCTTGTTGGCCGCCCGGCGTTGCCCGGCGTTGCCCGGCCGTACAATACGCTTAAACATGATATTTTAATTTATGCAGATTGCGTATGTATTATTGTAGAATCAATCCTTTATTAATCATTATTATATATTACGAGGAATAATTTGCCCGTTGGACTAATTCATAAAAAACAAAATAATAAAAAATAATAATGATAATGTTGTTCATCAAATCCGTCTGTGTTAGTTTACAATATCACGTCAGCTGATATTTGGACTTGACAATTAATACTCTAGAAAAGTCACTTCTGATTAATGTGTAGTCTTAAAATATGCAAACGAAGAAATAATTTGAGGTGATTTTAAATTCTACCTCTTTTTTATATCGTAAATTGAACTCATTAATGAGAAAAAATTAAAATAAAATAGAGAGGTATACCCGAACTTGAACAGGGGATTATTACATCTGTAGTCGAATGCTTTACCACTGAGCACATCTCTAGATGAAAATAAAACTGCTTTGTTAAGAAAAACTGATTTGCCGAGATATTATTTCCATTGGTCGGTGTAACGTAAAATATTCCCCCAATTAATTTCTTTTATCTATAGGAGAAAAAAAATTTAAGATTGGATTTTTTCGATTTTTGAAAATGATTTGAGAGATTTTATTATTCGATTGTCCGATGTAACGTAAAATATTCCCATATAAATATTTATTTTATTTATAAGAGAGAAAGACAATTTTGAAGATCGGATTTTTTCAATTTTCGATTCTTATCGGATGAATTTCTGTACAAAACATATCTAAGAACACTGCATAGCATATAAATAACCTGCGTGTGCAATTGTCAATAGATTGGCTCAGCCGTTTTGGAACATATGAGGAAGGAACCCCGACACGAAGTGATTTATATATATATATATATATATATATATATACATATATATACATATATATATGTATATGGCAGCATTTTTCTCTTATACGTTTTTCATGAAATCACCGGTATAATTTCTGTTAATTTCTCTTGCAATCTATTAGGAAAGGATATATATATATATATATATATATATATATATATATATATATATATATATATGTGTGTGTGTGTGTGTGTGTGTGTATATTTTTTCCTTTCCTAATGATCGCAAGAGAAAGAAACAGAAATTATACCTGTTGTTTCATGAAACACATATAAGAGAAAAATGCTGGCTATATATATATATATATATATATATATATATATATACATATATGGCGAGCAAATTTCTTCCTTAAAAATAAAAACGTAAACAAAAAAGAATCCTATGGTTTTAAAACCCTTAATGCGAAAACAGTATACCTTTTGATAAACTTTGAAAATGACATTTTAAACGTAATTAAAAACTTAGAATTCCACAATCAACCCAACAATTTCTAACGGAAACTACACAAAATCGTCAGAAATATAAACAACTCTAATAAAATCTTTGTAAAAGCAGATAAAACTAGAAACTTATATAAAATAGATAAGCAAGAATATAACAAACTAATCGCAGAAAACATTACAAAAAACTACAAAAAACTAGACACAAACGAATGCGACTACATAGATATAATAAATACTGAAAGTAAACAAATTACCGATAAACTAAAATTAGCGATAAAGTTGGCAAATTGAAACCTAGAGAGGCATACATTCTGCTTAAAGACCACAAATGGGACTTTAATAATAATCCCAGCACCCGCCTGATAAACCCAACTAAACCACAAATAGGTAGAATTAGCAAAACAATACTTTCTAGAGTAAACAAACAAATCAAACAAGACCTAGAATTAAACAAGTGGGCAAATACTACCGAAGCAATCACCTGGTTTAAAAATATAGAAAACAAAGATAAATGTACGTTTATACAGTTTGACATCATAGACTTTTATCCCTCGATATCCGAAGAACTTTTTAGAATTTGCCGAGGCATACACTGATATATCCTCGGAAGAAATCAACATCATTAAAAATGTAGAAAATCAGTTCTAATAAATAACAATAACCAATGGATAAAAACTAAAAGGAAAAATTCGTTTGATTTGGCGATGGGTGCCAGGGATTCTGCAGAGGCATCAGATCTTGTGGGATTATTCATTCTATATACCCTCACAAGCATATTTGATACTACCGATATCGGCCTATATAGAGAGTACGGACTAGCTACAATAAAAAACTCCAATAAAGTCAAGGGAGATAACTTTAAGAAAATCATACACAAGGAAATGAAAAAAATAGGCCTAAAAGCAGACGTATCAGCTAACATAAAAATAACAAACTTCCTGGACGTCACGTTAGTTTAGATAAAAACACATATGAACATTACTTAAAAGATAACGTTACTCAATATACGTAAACCCTAAGTCCAATCACCCACCATCAATTATAAAACAGATCCCTAACTCGATCGTAAGTAGACTCAGTAATAACTCAAGCGATGAAAATGCATTTAACAGGTCAACCAATATCTACAAAACAGCCCTAAAAAATAGTGGATACAAAAATATCGAATCAGATATAAGCAACAAAACACCAACAACTATAATAAAATTAAAAATAGAAGAAAAAGAAACATAATTTGGTATACGGCCCCATACAATCAAATGTAAAAAACAAAACTTGGCAAGAAATTTCTAGATCTTATTGAAAAACACTTTCCCGCAACCAACCCCTTACACAAAATCTTCAATAAAATACTTTAAAGTTATCTTACATTTGTTGCGAAAATTAAGAGATGATAATTAAAGCACATAATAACAAAATATTAAATAAAAACAATATAAACAACAAGAAAATAAAAAATAAAAAAAGTAAACACCATGACAAAAATAAAACTAACACTAAGAGAAATAATAATAATAATAATAATAATAATAATAATAATAATAATAATAATAATAATAATAATAATAATAATAAACCAACCCCGGACAAGAACAACCATACTATAAATAAAAATACTAATAACGAACAAGACAAATGCAACTGTAGACACTGCACACTTTGCCCAGTTCAAAATAAATGTCTAACCAAAAGCGTAGTTTATCAGGCAACAATGTTTGCGAAAGAAAACCCGAATAACAAGAAATATTACGTAGGCATGACTTCCTTAGGTTTCAAAACCCGATACTATGACCACAAAAGTACATTCAACAATAAAAACACCGTATAAAACAACACTAGCGAATAAATACTGGGATCTTAAAGAAAGCGGACATTCGCCGGAAGTCGAATGGAAAATGATAAGACAAGCTACCACGTGTAGGGATCTAGACGATCCATGTAGATTATGCCTTCATGAAAAATTTGCTATCTTGTACTTTAAAGAACCCAACATCTATTATACTGTAGAAGAGAAATAACAAATAACTGTGTTGACAAGATAAAATTTACTCTAGGTTAGCGATACAAAATAGTTTTAAAACTAACAAAAACAATAGAAAATAAACAAATAAATAAATTAAATAAACATGAATATACATAAACGATAACGCATATATGTATGTATATATATATGTATATATATGCATATATGTATGTATATATATATATTTATATATAAACTAACAATAAAAAAAACATTAACCTAGTTTTAAAGTAGATCCTTTGTCCGGTAAAATGCATGCCCATTGCGTGATAGGAAGGGCGCGATGATTGGCTAACTAAAATCTCAATAGAAGAGGAGCATATAAAAACGATAAACAACCACATAATTCGCGCATAAGCCTGAGGAGTCCTACAGTGGATGAAACGCGAAATATTCAGTGTAGCTTAATCGCCATATATATTTTATAAATTACTAACTAGCTCTACCTACGTATTGAGCACTTTTGAAGTAAATACTTTTTACACATAAATCTATACTTTCGTATATTAATTTTATGTGAGTAAATTAAGCAGTTATATATATATATATATATATATATATATATATATATATATATATATATATATTAGAATGAAAACTCAGACCAACCCTTCCAAAATATTTGTGCTATAATGCTATAAAATATTGTGATCTTGAGACTGACTTGTCTGGTACTTACTGAATGTTTGCAACCAGTATGCTATAATAAGAAAATTGAAATACGTACATCGTCTAAGGAAGAGACTACAGAGGTGAAAATAATGGATAAATAGGTGTTACCTTATCCCATACGAATCAAGTCCCGGAGGGGGATGCTATCTCCCTCTGTTTCTTCGATATTTCGAAATATTTAGATGGCCGGGTCTAGTTTCTATTCATTGCTGGGCATCTATATACGGTCATGAGTTAACTGAAAACTTATAATAATCTATAAGTTAAAATTTATTTTTGCTTCATTAAGTATTAATATTAATTCATAAAAATATTACAACAATAGATCGATAACATTTAGTGAGACATACATCTATGTACATATATATATATATATAGTGAGCTTATACACACACACACACACACACACACACACATATATATATATATATATATATATATATATATATATATAGTAGAGCACTGTCGTAAATGCATCTCACCCGCTGCTTAATTAGCAATCATGGAAGGCTCGTTGCTTGTTTGTTTGTAAATAAACAACCAGCTCGAGCACT
Source organism: Euprymna scolopes (assembly GCF_053919585.1). Lineage (NCBI taxonomy): Eukaryota > Metazoa > Mollusca > Cephalopoda > Sepiida > Sepiolidae > Euprymna > Euprymna scolopes. Next base: position 153,854,471 of record NC_136490.1, read on the forward strand.
GTAAACGCGGTGGGCAAGTGTCTATATAAATGGACATTTGGTGAGGTTATTTGGGAGAACCGATCTCATAAGCCGAGGGTTAGAACTGCCGACTATTAAGTCGATGGTTTTAGGTTCAATATCTCGCTATAAAATACTGGTCTAGCCACACTAAAAAGCTGAGATTCGGTGAAACGGTACTGTCTGTGGATGACAATCTATAAATTTGAATAATTACTCTAGAACAGAATTTTATAGCATCATATATTGATATTAATTTTCGTAACGTCACATGTAGAACTTTTAACCTTTGTAAAATAACGTAAACTTGACATTTATCGTCCGTTTAACGGGTTTCTCTGTCTTGTTTTTTTTTCAATCGTACATGACTGTTTCGACATATGGATTTAATGAACTTGACGCCGGGCACATTAATATGTCTCAAAATGACACCATATTTTGATAGTAGTACAAATTAGATTCTGGGATATGAGTATTTTAAGAGCTTAGCCAATTAGAATGGAGGGACTTTGGCGAGGAAGCCTGAATTATTTATGGATCGGAAATTAGAAAGGTATATGCATGTATTGAGCCAGATACGCTCGGTGTAATCACATATTCCGTGGAACGTGTAGAATTTGTACCGGGCACAATCGGCAGTAATGGGAGGTCAAAATAATTAGAGGTCAAAATAGAGATTCTTTTCTCTAAAGATGCTGCGATTGTGAAGGTGTTGCTCACAGGATACAATGTAGTATTTTAATAGCACAACTGAATGTGTATAAAATAGTATTCGAAAGCTACACAAGATAGTGGCTATTAACTTAGATGTATTGAATTTGTATGTGACATCTGTTGTTGCCAATCTACTATACTCTAGTCCAGAGGAGAATTTCTGCAGTCGTTTTATTAGATATGGAGATATTACATAATGTTTTCTGTAATGAATACGTGTTGATATTTGGTCATTACTAGGGCTGAGACAACATCATATTCTTTTAATTGTTTTGACTCGAGTGTGTCTCCGTTGACGTCTAATATGCTTTTGTATAGAGTAATGTGGTTCTCGGTTAATTAACTGTGTCTAATTGTGTCAGATATATACTTGAGAGTAAAAACAATGAAAAAATATTCTGTTGTCGTAGCCGTAGTCATTATTCTTTAACTCACCTCTGTACACACTATTCTTATAACACATTTCTAGCCGTCACTTATCGTTTTATTTTCTTGTCTCTCACTATGTGCCAACATGTTCTGATGAGACTCGACGCCGAACATGGCAATGTTTTACTATGAGGTTGAAGAAGAAAGTTCTTGCAGAATTTTTAATTTTAATTTACAATAAGGTATTATTTTACATGTGGGTCACCACTTATCAAGGCCCGGAAGCTACTCGGGGATAAGGGTGAGTGCGTGTACAGTAATCAATGGGATAGTATAGTAGTAATCGTAAGTATTGGAGATTTGATAAAGTGTCTTACTTAACGGGTCGATTCATCGGGAATTTGTTTATCTTGGACTTGAAGACATCCAAGTTATAGTAAGGTGGGAAACGAGCAAACAGAACAGAGTTCCACAGGCGTGCAGTTCTACGAAAGAAGCTTTGTTCATGGAATCTACGTTTTGATTTAGGCACAGATAAATATAGATACTATATCATGGCAGGATGGGCTGTTTTTAGCAACTCACACCCAGATATGGCAGCTGTACTTCATCCTTGGGCGTACTTGGCTTTTATACAGATAGAGAATTGCATCAGTAGTGAGATATCTTCTGGAGCGGCAGAAGGATCCCACCATTTTCTCAGCGACCTTGGCAACAGGCAATGTTCAAATAAATTTTTGTTATAATACCTTTACTTTATGTATCATTTTAAAGAGCGTTTTCCCTCCATCTGATCATTTAAGTTGCACTCGTTTTAAAACAATTATGTCTTCTTTTCAAAATGTTGAATACAAGATGGAAGAAAGCAAATTTCTTATTTCAATTCAAGCTAGGCCCAAAAGCTGCTGAAACAGCTTGTGATATCAACGAAGCGTTTGTACCAGGAACCATTGCTGGATACACAGCAAAATGGGGGAGGGTTAAGAAATTTTATGGCTACGACCAGTCTTGAAGGTGATGAGCGTAGTGGTCGACCATCGAGTGTTAACAACGATCAACTAAGAGCCTTAGTCGAAGTAAATCCACGAACAACTGTTCAAGAATTTGCTTCTGAATAAGACGTAACGTATACGACGACTTCCAACCACTTGAGAGAGATTGGGAAGACAAAACAATTAATAAATAGGTGTCTCACGAATTGCACAACAACCAAAGGACACGCCATTAGGAAGTATCATCTTTCCTTCTTTTACGCAACAAGAACGACCCGTTTCTCGACCAGGTTGTGACGTGCGATTAAAAGAGTGTTTTTTACGACAACCGGCACGACTCAGTTCAGTTGTTAGACATCGACTACCTCCATGACACTTCCCGAAGCCAGAGTTGCACCAAAAGAAGGTCGCGCTGTTTAGTGGTCTGGGATTGGTCTCATCCATTACAGTTTTAATAATGCAGAGGAAACCATTCCGGCGGTCAAGTATTGTCCACAAATGGATGTAATGCATTAGAAACTTAGACAACAAAACCCAGCATCAGTCAACAGAAAAGGTCGAATTCTCCTCCACGACAATGTCCGACCGCACCTTACTAAACGAACCCAGCAGATGTGCACAAACTGGTATACGAAACTCTACCTCATTCTCTATAATCTCCAGACAGATCACCTACCGACTGCCACTTTTTCAAGCATCTCGACAACTTTCTGCGTGAGATATGCTTGAAAAACCTAAGCGATATCAAAAATGCATCAAACAACTTCATCTTCACCAGAATGCAAGATTTTACGTTACTAGTGTTTTGTGTTGACAAAAGTTTGTTGATTCTGATGGTGCTAATTTCAATTAATAAAATTTTGTTTGAACCATATGTTCATCTGAATTTAAAAACCCGTAAGAACTTTCTTGCCAATCTGATAGAAATTTTACACTTATTTTATTATTGACATTAGCTACGCATCTGATTTATGCTGACTAAAAATGTTAACACATTGGTGTCGTCTCTTTGCGGTGGAAAAATAGCCTCTGGCGAGACAGTTGGATGTATTATCGATGAGATATGAGGAAAAATGGCGGAAACCGCAGCTTTCTATATTGTTACGAAAGCGGGCAGACGTGCTTTTCCAGATGCTTTTTTTGTCGATTTTTCGAATGTTTATATAAAAAAGATCTATTGCAAGCAACTCGTTACTTTAAAACCAACTCTTGTGATAATCGGTTTTCAAAATTTGTGGAATCTTAATATAAACCAACGCAACTAAAACTAACGCCGAAGAAAACGTTACATTATCATGATAATTAAAAAAAAAAGATTTTACATTTATACAATTGGTCATAGTTTTCCTGTTTTATTTTACGGCATATCAACCTTTCTTTTGATTCTTGATTGCCGAATCCAATAATTTAGAAAAAAAGATTTTATGCTTCAAATATTTAGTCATGGAGTATGGTTTGGTTTTGTTGATTTGTTTTACGGTATATCAACCCTTTTCTGATTATTGAATGCCAACTCCAATAATTTAGGAAAATGAAAAGGTTTTATGCTTCAAGTTCTTTATATCACACATTTATTTATAAGGTTTTATTTGGTTGTTTTGTAGAGAAACTTGTTTGTTTTTCACGATAATCAAATGAGAGGTTTAACATTTTTACAATATGCAGGGGAGAGTTTTTATTAACCTATACCCGAACGATGAGTAAAAATACAGCTCTTCTCAAAAACGGCATACTGAATTGGGACAAAGATAAAGACTTCCCCAGTCCAGAAAGATTTCTCCTCTACAGAGAAAAAAAATTGTAGTAGCATAACAGAGTAAACGTTACTAAGGTGACATAAATTATTTATCTTACCGTATACATTATTTCTGAAACAAAAAAAAAACAGAAATAAATTGTATTCTTAATTAACTAAATAGTTTTATCAACTCTATAATAATATAATTGAGAATATGACTCTGTAGCTTTGTAAATCATTTTTTGCGAATGGTTTTGGGCAGTAGAAAGCGAAGCGTTGTTTTTGGAGCATCTATTTCGTTGAATGCTATCGAAATAGTAGTTTCTGTGGCCAATAAGGGCAGCGCATTTAGAACTGTACCATGGCTAATTGTTTTGTCACCGTAAGAAACTTGTCAATACTAACGGTACCCCCCCATATATTTTATATGCGATGCAAGATATATGGTGTGATATACTGGTACTCTATGGAAGAGAACGAGTATATATATATATATATATATATATATATATATATATATATATATATATACATATATATATATAGTTCCACCAAAAAAAGTCGCACTAGCCATTTTTTCAAAAACAGCAAATTTAAGCTAAATTGAATATAACTGTCTGACAGTTCTGGTGAATAAACTACTGGAGTAGAAGTCTCTCTTACATCTAAGGATCTCTATTGTGAAGGGGTGGGATTTAGCTGCTTGTCGGGTTTGTCAGGGATATTTACGTCGAGGGGGTACAAGTGTTTGCAGTTCGCCAGAGCATTCACCGTTAAAGTTCTTGTAGAACAGGTAGAGGAATGCAAGATTTCGTCGACGGGTAAGAGGCTGACTTTTAGATGACAGTTCAGGACCTATCAGATTTGCGACTCTCTTTCGAACCTTGTCTAGGAACGAGAGACTAGCCCAAATATGACAACATACTCTATACATGGTCGAATGGTGTCCTTATAGAGGTATAGGATACTTTCGGGCGTTAGTAGCTTTCTAACAAGAGCAGCGGTTCTGGCAATACTGCCAATGTAATTGTTCCAACTCATGTTTACTGGGAACGTTAGGCCGAGGAGTTTAAAAGATGTACTTTCAGATAAAGAGTCTTTGGCCATTGCTATTGGTGGTAGAGAAGATTTCTTGTAATTATTGAAGGAGACAAGTTTAGCATTGAATGTGACCATCCATTTTTGTCCCCATTCCACTACTGATCGGAGGTCATCCTGTAGTGTTTTTGCCATTTCTTTAGATATATGACCGTTTGTTTTCCTGTCGTATCTGTTATAGAACGTGGTGTCATCAGCATATGCACCCATCTCAGAGACAATTTTGCACAGGGAGGTCATTTATGAATATTAGGAAGAATAGAGGTCCAAGGCACTCCCGCATTTACATCATATTGTTAGATATGGTGTGATATACTGGTACTCTATGGAAGAGAACGAGTATATATATATATATATATATATATATATATATATATATATATAGTGCCACCAAAAAAAAAAGACCGCACTTGCCATTTTTTCAAAAAACAGCAAATTTAAGCTAAATTGAATACAATTGTTTCAACAACTTATACTACCTTTGATTCGCCTTTTATTCCTCTATAATTTTACCTGTCTGTAGTAGACTTTTAATTTAATTAAAGTATCCTCGTGTTCAATTTAAAAAAACTAACTTCAAATCGAGAAAGCAAAAAGAAACTCCACACAATGGAAAATTGTTATTTAAATGTGACTTTAGAACATTAATGCAACACAGATACAATAGGCACACAATGAACTGGATAATATTTAGTAGCATAGCCCTTCTTCAATTTGACAGCCTTCAAATTTTGCGCCATTCTCTTGAATTAGTCTGCAGCAATACTCCGGTGAAAGGGCAGCCCATTTCTCTTTAATTTTTGTCCAAAGTTCTTCCAGATTTGAAATTTAATCATTGCGTAATGTAACGCCATATGTTTTTGATAGGATTTACGTCTAAATATTATGTAGGCCAACCCAAACACGGAATATCATGCTCTTCAAGGAACCTCTGGACATTGCCAGATGTATGAATAGGGACATTATCTTACATAGAAAGGAGGATTATCATCCGAATTCCGGCTAAAGTAGCGTAGAAAATGATCAGTCAACATATTAATGTACTTGGTCGAATTAATTCAACTTTGAAAGCGACCTATAGGTTCTGGATCATTGGAACTAATAACACTAACACCCAAACTGAAGCTCTATCACCTTGCAGCGCTTTGCCCCTAAGGATAAATTTTTCTTTCTTTCTTCGAGGGACGTATTGACCAACATCATTGGCTAGCCTATTGAACTTGCTTTCATCGCTATAAATCACTTTCGACCAATATGAAGAGTCATAATCTTCATTGCATCTGACGAAGTCCAGACAGTGCTTTCTGTTCTTTACATTATATTTATAAATATTTATGATTGACTTGCATCTTGGAACACAGCATCGCAAATTAAATTCCTTCAATCTGTTCTTAAATGTAGAAAGAGAGCACTTTTTAATAATATTACACTTTCGTTGGATTTGAGGCTGCGGATCTTGATAGCATTGTCTTCCTTATAAGAACTAACTCCAGGACGACCAGATTTAGGGGCATCACGAATACTTCCGGTACTTAGGTGCTTTTTCACAGTCATTCGTACCGTTTTCTCATCACATTTCAATCTACGACCTTCTAGATAGGATAAAAATGGCAGGTAAATATTAATGAGCCCCTGACGATCACTAAGAAAGACTCGAAGTATATAGACTAAATGTTACGTTGTATAACTTAAGAACAGTTAGGATTTCTGATGCTAAAAGGTGGATATTTTAAGTTGTTTTTAAGCTCAGTTTTTGCTGCGGATTTTTTTTTTTGGTCTTCTCGATTAAAAGCTATTTTTTAAAATTGACGTGAACACTAGGATACTTCAATTCAATCATAATTGAAATATGAACAAGTAAGAGGAATGAAAGGCGAATCCGATGAGGCATAGGTTGTTTGTACAGTTACATTCAATTAAGCCTAAATTCGCAGTTTTGGAAAGAGGACACTATACCTAATTGAGAATTTAATGGGCTAGCGAGAAGAACTTGTCGTTGCATCCCAATCACCACGGGGTATTAGAGACCGAAATCAAGCTGGAACAAAAGAAGTTGTCTTTGTCTTGATTTGTATATAGAAAATATGTTTATTTCAGTGTCTCCAAGTCAAGTACCGCCACATAGAAAGCATGGTAGAAGAAAGTATTCCGATTTATATATCTCTTCATCGTCAAGGAACGTTTTATGGATTGGAGTGGGAGTCCTTTTAAATAACTGTATGATGTAATGTTTATTAAATGTGTTAAAAGAACTGTTTATAGTATCTATTTATTGTATCTGCTTATGCGCTTAAATACAGCCACACACACATGCGCATTAATAACGAATATATAACATGTATTTACTCTCGTAATGATTATGTAGATAATCTTTTATAATCTTTATAATACATGCATAAATTCTCTTTCAAAATAGACGTAAAGAATGGTTTCAGATTTCAATAATCTTAAGCAACACTAATCAGCTCTTTAATGTCGATAAACATTGCGATAGAAAAGGGCGTTAGAAGACTCGATAAACTTCGTATCGATCTTAATTGAAACAACTAAGCGATCAAGATCCTAAAGAAGAGAGAGCAATAGATGTGCACTGTGCAGGGCAAGTTGTCAAAAGAAAATATCAAGAACGCTTCCCAACATCAGTAACGGGTAACCGCATTAGCTCCGCAGAAATTTGAGTAAGGTCGGATGCAAGGAAAAAGTCGTGACCAAACTTCCCATCAGTATTGTTTGAGTGAACTAGCTATAAAAATTGTGTAAATTAGACACGAATGCTTTGGTCGACAAGAAGGATTTGTTAAAATGACAGTAAAACTATCCTCCCATCTATTGATCAAACTGAACTACTACCTTTTTCATAAATAAAATCGACTATAGAAAATGAGGATTGAGGCAGGAATCGTAGGAGAAGCAAAAATAAAATAGTTTTGTCATAAACAACACAAAACAAACAAAAAACTGTAAGTCTGTATTTAGACATTTTTGAGCATTCCAAAAATTTTTAAAACTTCAAGATACGTTTCCTATATATTTGAAACTTACCAAGCAGAACGTCTTTCTAAATAATCCGCTAAGTTGTCTTTAGAATACAGATAAGCTTTTTAGGTATTTTTGACTTCTCCACGTATGCAACTCCGGGAGCTAACAATTTAAAGATTGCATCTAATAATTTTAATTCGGTTAAGGCGACTTTTGATTTACATGTATAAGCAAAATAAAATGTGATTTTTTTACGCTTGTCAAGCGCAAATGCAAATCCCACCATAATGTTTTATATCCTTTGGGAAATATAAAATATGCTAGTCCACTATAGAATTACGATAATCTATCTTTCACCGTTGAAAGCGTTCACAGAAGTAGCTGCAACCTTATTATATAAATATGGACTTGATTTAATGGAAAACTATTTAAACAAATCGATATTAGATCGATTACCTTAATGTCTTATTTTAATAATTATTGATCTTTTATCATACAATAATCTGATAATCATTACATAACTGTTAGGCTCTGATGTACGCACTCACCTATCAAAAGAAATAAACTTTAACGAACGAATTAAAAATACATGGGTATACTTTGCTTTGTAATTGCTATAGAAAAAAATATTAAAAAAACTTTCGGGCTGAAAACAAAATCGAAAATGCAGAATCTCAGCTTCTCGAAATTGTGAAGGAAACGATACAAATTTCCGGAAAACAATTTTCTTTATACTTTTATTATAAAATCGATTTTTCTGCTAATCATTTCGTACTTTTTCGGAAAACCCTAAGAAAACCGAGTTGTCTTCATATAATCTTGATAAAATAATCGAAATATAAATGAAAACACGAATACATGATAATCTATTACATACGGCACTAGTGAACACCATTGCAGGGCAAAATTCCCATGCATTTATCAGGGTGAGGAGATTTCCGGGTTGATAATTCGTTCAAGTATTAATTTAAATGTTAATTTACTTGTCTCTACGTCCCGTGTCAAAAAACACCATCATCACAAACATTAATTAATAAGAAACAAATTACCTCCCTTTATAGTCGCTCTTTATCAGTTAAAAATCATTATAATCATTTCCTCTCTAAATTTTTTCAAAAACAAAAAAGAAATGCATAGCTGTCTGTTTACGATTTCAAATTGGCTTTTTATTTCATAATTGAGAAATAGTCATGTTAGAGAGAGACTCAGATTTTTTAAATTAAAAAATATTTAAAAAATACCAAGTCAATTGACATCTGTTTGTTTATACTGTGTAGAAAATTATTTTAAAAAATAATTTGTGCTGTGTATTGGATTATATGCTTTCGTATACGTTTGTGTGGATCGAACGATGGAAAGCTTACGTAATGTGTATCAAATAAATAATCAAATTGCAAATTCAGCAAAAACGCTGTTGTCGCTTTTTGTGAATTTTGTTTATATTATTGCAGCTATAAAGCAATAGCAAGTCACAAAAACACCAACTACTACAACACTACTAGGATAATTTTAACAATTAAGTGTTAATACTTATTGAGGCAAATACATAGCACATTCGGTCAACGTGGAAATTGTTTATATACAAAGACAATTATAATGTAGACATTTTATTGATTATTTGAAAAACTGTCGAACTGTTAAAACCGAAGACAGTCAATGAATACAAAAATATGTTAAAATCAATGAGATAAGCTATTTTTATCAGTACAAGCTGAACTGATGTTGAAAACGCGAAATATTTCCTAACGTCAAGATAACATCACTGAAATACTACTGTAACAGGATTATACACAGGTGCCTAAAAATAACGGTAAAAACGGTAATTTTCCACACGATGATAAAGTAAACATAAGTAGTGGAACACTCCATTTGAAGTCAATTAATAGGGTTGTGATTACGTCACTGAATATTACGTCATGGAATCATGAAATTTTTCCGATAAGCATTATACCTTAATTCATAGGCATTTGTTTCATTTTTTTTATAGAGTATTTTAAAGGGGGTTTATTTTGAGGGAATATAATATATGCACAACTTCCTTTTTAAAAATTTAATTAAAATATTTCAGATTTGCATTGAATTTGATCCATAGTCAAAAAATAGAAGCAAAGATCCATGCATTCGATTTCTTCTTAACATTCAAATTGAAATGGAAGTGAAGCTATGCCAATTCTCCCAGAACAAACATCTACGCGGTCGGCAGAAACTTACATCCCGTTTAGATATATATTTATAGGGGAAATAAAATAGATATTAACAAATATTAGTTTACGTTTCTGAAATTTCAACATAACGATTGATTGTTGGTGGCATAGTAGATAAATACTTGATAAGATTTAGTTGTAAAGTGACACTATTCTGGATGTTAAAGGTTTGATACTCAGCGCAAACGTCATTCAAACTATAATTGCAAATTACTTTGGACTTCTATCATTGTTGACTTGGATTAAAGAAAGGGTTCTGTTCGAAATTCACTCGTTTTTGTAGTACACTTCCGACTTCGTAGTTGTTCACGATTTTGAGACAAAAATGGAAACGTTCTTATTACTAAGCTTTATGAATGGCAGTGAATATGTAGAAAAAAGGTGTCCTGTTGAAATAGTATCCGTGTTGCCTATTTTCGATTGAAACAAAAACTATGAGGCTTTATTTTTGGACCTACCATCGTATATGTCCTCATTTAACTTTATATAAAATATTATGGTCGCAGATCTCATAATTGTCCAACAAGTGTCGTATAGACTACTTATAAATATGTTTTCAATATACACTGTGTGCGTAACACCGTTGCGTAATATTTATCTCGACGTATATTCAACGAATCGAGTTAGCCTTGCTGCATGTAATTCTCGCTTCAAAATAACGGATTGAACGCCGTGCTTATGTTCCGGATGACAGTGTACAATTTATTCTATACTCATGAAAGTTTCCTTTATCTGGTTGCGGTCTTATATGTCTAATGGCACGCATGCGTAGCTAATCTTGAAGCCAATTTTATTAGATAGTTTCGGTTGACATTTTTCAATTTCCTTATCAGGTGGTTCAAACTAGAGATAAGGGAACCTGCCAGATGCCAGACATTCACCCTCTATGTAATATATTCCAACCGAGAGATCTTTTGAAGATTTTAATAACCATTTGAAGTATAATTGTTTGAATCTTGCAATTGGGTTACCAGGTGTATTTGCCAGGTATTTGGTAAAATTTCATTTTTTTTTACACAGTGGTCACCACTTATCAAGGCCCGGAAGCCACTCAGGGATAAGGTTTATTGCAAGTAAATGACGTTAGTGTGGAGATTTGATGAAGTGTTTACTTAAGGGGGCGGTTCATTAGGAATTTGTTAACGTTGGACTTGAAGACATCCAAGTTGTAGTCAGGTTGGAAGCAGGCAGACGGAGCAGAGTTGCTCTTATGATTATTGGAATTATAGAGATTTTCCGAGTATTTCAGTTCCTTTTCATGTCATACATAACATTTTGGTATTTCATCGTCTTTTTCCTTTCAGCTGTTTTATCCAAGCATCATTGGAGACACTAACTCCTACTAAAGTTGCTTATTTTCCCCCGTCCTATATCTTGTTAAGTAGGTCCGTTTACAAAGTACGTAGCTGTAGAAATTGCATAGTCATAGTGGATGGTGTATAACTTATTGCCAGTTATTTCTGATATATATATATATATATATATATATATATATATATATATACTCAGGACTTACTGCTGCATTCGATATTATTACTAGGGCTATGACAACATTATATTCTTATCGTTGTTTTGCTTCTCGAGTATATATCCGACACATTTAGACACAGTTAATCAACCGAGAACCACATCACTCTATTAAAAGCATATAAGATATCAACGGATACACACACAAAGAAAAGAATATACTGTTATCATAATTATTTCTTATTACAGATTAAACCCATGCAGATATATACACGCTAATTGTGTCGAATTGATAGTAGCCGTTCCTCAGGAGAAGTTAAGAACTAAATGTCAGGTGGCTCACACACTCTACTTCTGTGTGGCATAACCTGCACTTAGTGTCATTGTTGAGATCACTACACTTGATCTTAGACAGTCATTATAATCTTCTCCTGATCATAGTTTTGGCCATATTTTGAAACGAAGTGATTTTCTAAGAACTTTATGGATAAATTCCATTTAGAGGATGCTATTTATTTTGAGGTAGACGTGTAGAATTTGCTTTCACAGAGTATTCTATATTATTAGGAATCTGCCTGGTTAAAAGGATTTGTTTTGATGACGAGTTGAAAAATCTAAGTAAAAAACTTTTTAATATTATTAGTGTGTTGCGTGATTAAGTATTAATCTACTCGAACTTGTTATCTGCGAATTAACAATTTAACAAATTTGGAACAAATAAACAAATTAGATCAGAAATATCTGCACTTTCCTATGACTCATCGTTAAATTAAACGAGTATTCCGTGTTAAATAGGTTTCTTAATTCAAGTACTAACGTCGTAAAAATAAAGCATTTTCTTGCATGTAATATCTTTTCTATGTTTACAGCATTTATATATCTGCTGGTAATCTGTTTCAACGGTGTGGATAGTTACTGCAATAAGAGCTCACGGTTGGCGTGTGTTCACTGTAGAGACACACTGACACTCGAACCTGGAACACTTTCGATACAAAAAATAAGACGAAAATAAGAAGAATGCAAATTTAATAGCCGTCAAGGTTTGAGGTAGCAGCATAAAGAGGCGTTTTTTTTTTTATTTGTGAGTGAAAATATTTCGTTCACGTCAGTTCGCCGTGAGTTGGGGAGAGGAAGAAGACGAAAAGAGAAATACGACGAAGCGAAACAAAAATAAAAGTAGAATGTTGAGAGTTAAGAAGAATTCCGACAATTTTTTCTCAGCTGTCACAGTCTGATGCCTTATTGACGACTAGAATTTCACGGAATAAAAAATATATATTTAATAAAAAATATATAAATCAGATGAAGTTGATATTTTTCCGGATAGCTTAGAAACTTAGTTTTTGGGACAGAAAAACAATAGAGACAACGCAATAAAGATGAGTTTATAAACATTTCTTGGAAAATAGTGTCCATTCTATTTGAAATATATAACTGACCCAAACGGGATGAATAATTAATTACTAATAACTACTGTGAAAGTGATATTATTAAAATGCTCAAAAAACAATATTGTGCTACATAGTTTAATATAAATAATAAAATCATATTGTAAGAAACAATCTTTAATTTACAGCTTCAGTGCAGCACTGATAATATTTTCTTGCCATGTTACATTCCAATGTTTTCGCTGACTTTTTTGTTCAGTGAAGAACCGCTGTACATCGAAATTATTGCAGCTTCTCCTTTTCACCCCATTATAACAGCCATTCTATATTATTATTATTATTATGATATTTGAAACGAAGCTACACTAAAGGGAAATCACTCTCATATTCATATCTGGTGTTCAGAGATTTGCATTTGTAAAGCCCCATTTCGCGTATTTGGCCTTTTTAGAAGCAGTTTGGCTTTTTAAAAACGTATTTGGCTTTTTTCAAAGTGTGACGTATTGACAAACAAAGGAAGACACAAGCAGAATATTATATAGACAATTTTGATTTTATACGAGTACTTCATAAATATATGTTTGTATAGGTGTGTTAGATTGTTTTTATGTGCATGTATGTATACATGTATCGGTCTGGGTTCAAATTAGATTTTGTGTCTTATGTGAATAATGTAAGAACAAAGACCACAAACGCAGACGATTATATCTTTCAAATAAGACGATCAAACTCTTTTATATGGAAGTTATTTCTTTGTGATAAGGAATATCGAATGTTTTGACGGTCTGTCGCTTTTCGTTTAGAAACTGCATTCAACTGAAATAATTTATAATCTAGAAAATGAATCCGGAAAGAACAAACAGTAATTTTATTTTTTTCAATATTTTTTTTATATCTCTATATCTATAAAAGTGAGAATGTATGTGTGTAAGAGGAGACTTTGCAACCTATATTCTCAAAGAATTTTGGGCTTACAGATTTGAAATTTGGCATACAGTGTATTCAGACACGTGGAATATTTTTAATCGGTTTTCACCCGAAAAAAGGCTCATAAGGGAGCAAAATTGAAAAATTGGTACTTTGGGGGGGGGCACACCGGATTTTTATATTTTAGTCAAATGTTTCACGAATGCGCTTTCGTGAATTATTCACGGAACAGATTCCTTATATTTAGAATAAATAAGTTTGAAAACATTTTTTTAAAGAACGTGTAAAGCCGGTCTAACGATTACCGCACTTGATTCACTGTGTTTAGGTTTTGGTTTTGATCTCAGTTCGAGTATTTTTTTACTTACAAAAAAGTGAATTGTTTAGAAAACAACATAATACTCGCATGCACATGTCTCAGTTTCTGTATGAATTAAATAATAAAATTTAGGTTATTTTACGACCGGGCAACGAAAGGCGGCCTGCTAGTATATATATAAAATTAAGTATGTGTCTAAATTTTATATCTTTATACGAATAAGATTCACTCATAAATTAATAACTGAAATTTATGAATTTTAAAACATATTTAAAAGACAGAAGAGGTTGTAATGTACACTTTTGTTTTACAAAGGAGTCACCACTTATCAAGGCCTAGAGGGCACTCGATGATAAGGGTTAATGAGTGTACAATAGTCAATGGAAAAATAACGTTGTATTCATTAGTAGTGGAAATTTGGTAAATTGGATTACTTAAGGGCATGAGTCCTCATGAACTTGTTCACTTTGGACTTGAAAACGACCATATTGTAGTCCGTTGAAAAGCAGGAAAGCGGAACAACTTTCCACAGGCATGCAGTTCTAAGAAAGAAGCTTTGTTCATAGAATCAACGTTTAGGTTTAGCTAAGACAAAGAGTGAATGAAATTATTGATCATGGTTTCATCTAGATGAGTGTTTTTGTGAAAGTCAGACCAGGAGGACCACAGATTTGAGCTCAGACGAGCACTTTTCATGAAAATAACGATAAAGTAGAGACAGGTTCGAAACGTCTCTTCAGTGGGAAAGAGGTTGGAAGGAAGTGAAAAGAGCATCCCTTACTAGGTTACGAAGTCTATTTTGAATTCTGTCATTGCAAGATAAGATGCTTCTAGCAGCTTCTGCCCAGATGTGGCAACAGTACTCCATCCTTGGACGTACTTCAATCTTATACAGATAGAGAATTACATCAGCAGTGAAATACTGTAGTGGTAGTACTATCCCACCATTTTTTCCAGCAGCCTTGGCAACGGATTTGATGTACATGTTCCATATCAGATTAGGAGTAAAGGTCAGACCCAGAAGCTTTTCAAAACATGGAGCCTCCACAGGAAAAAAAACATGCATTTAAAGTGATGTCAGATGGGGATCAGAGCGTTGATAATGTAAAGATAGAAACTTGGTTTTTGATGAATTAAAATTAACTTATTTTCCCATTGCAACACGTGATCAAGATCAGAGGGGAGAGTATCAGAGAGAACTTAGTATTTTACGGCCTCTGATGTATTGCCATAGATGGTAGTGTCGTCAGTATAAATGTCTACGAATGATCGTAGGATGTGATTTGAGAGATCATTGATGTAGACCAGGAAGAGGGTTGGGCTTAGGATGGACCACCGAGGAACCATTTCTATCAATACTTTGAGCTTCTGATTCTGCCCATCAACCACTACTTTTATGAATCCATCAGAGAGAAATGATTACTTAATTGAAATTACATTTCTAGCTATACCATAGCTGGAGATATTGTGAAGTAGACCTTTATGGCATACTCTATGAAAGGCCTTTGATATGTAAAGCGTAATTGCCCTAGAAAGGAAGCCTCCTTCGAGAGATTTGCTAATCCTATAGCATATAACTGCTAGCACATCCGCTGTAGATCTAGCAGAACGGAAACCATATTGCATGTTACCGTGAAGATTATTTTTGCTTCGGTGGTTGACTACTTCTCTATTTAACACTGATTCTAGCTACTTATTCATGACTTATTCATGAGGAGACTGATTGGTCTGTATTGAAAGGGATATAACCGATAATCTGAAATGTTTAAATGCGGACATACTGATTGGGTTTTCCAGGGTGTTGGAAAGCAGTTCTTAAGACAACGTTTAAACAGCTTTGTAAGTATGGGAGCTAGTTCTGGTTGAAAATTTTTGAGCACTATCATAGGAATGTCGTTAGGGCCAGTTGCTTTACTGGAATCAAGGTTCTTGATTAGCTTGGCAACATCGTGCACATATATTTGTATATCGCATAGCATGTTTTCAGATACAGAATAAAATACGAGGGGTTGACGGCCCTGATCACATAGATTAGAATTACCTACAAAGTGCTTGTCAAAGAGTTTGGCTTTGTCCGATGCTGATGAGATTACCCCAGTTTCATTGATGATAGTTCGCACACACTTCTCTTCACTGCCCTGTTTGTTATTTGCCAAAACTAATGGGAACCAATCAGCTACTTTGGACTTAACATTGGAGGACTTATTACATTTTGTTTTTATCTTAACTGAGATAACCGAGTGGTCGGAAGATGCCAGTGGAGACAGAACGGAAGATGAACATAACTCAGGGCAAATTGTGAGAAAAAAAATCAAGGAGAATTGTATACTGACCATCAAGGGGTTTGTGAACAGGAGAAATCGTGACAGAACCTCGCCTCATCATCTGTCTTGTTCGATTGGGCTAACAATTTCACATTGTAAACATTAAGGTCTCCAGAGATGTTAATGTTAGCCGAAGGATGAGCAAACAGGATGTGGTCAATTTACTCAAATATGCTCTTAAAAATAGTAATTCTGCTATTATGGTAACCCGGAAGCACATATAGGGCAATTTAGGGTCTTTTATGATTATTTTTCTAACAGTTTTCTCCTCCAATGAGAAGAATTAGCATTCTTTGAAACTCCGCGGATTAAGGACTTACTAACACACCAGTTTTTCCGAATAATGAAAACTAATTGTAAACTTCTATTTTACAGCTTTGTTCTCACTATTAATCATCGGAAGCTCTACTATTACGAGTGAATGTATTGAGCTTTTTCATTTGGTTCCGAGTACTATATAAATAGCGATATTTATATTTGTTTTTTAGTTTGCTTTTGCCATGATTAGTTAACTCCTACTCCAAGCTTTCTGTATATATATATATATATATATATATATATATATATATATATATATATATATATATATATATATATAATTATTACCATTAGCGTATAAGCGACGCTCTTTGTGTAAACAAATCGAGCGGCGGTATTTCGGACGATGTCAAAACATCGTTAAATTCACTACTCGTTCAGCGGCCGCCAATAGCGTAATGGTTAGGAGCCTTGACTGCCATACAGACAGTCGGGTTTCAATCCTGGCTTGAGGTAGTTGCTTGTCTAGCCGCACTGATGAGCTGTGAAACAGCGAAACAGTACTGTATGTGGATGACTATATATATATATATATATATATAGTTATGTCTCGGAAGTAGAGTGAAAAGCACATCATATTTTTCTTTTATTAATATTATTTTTTCCTTGTACACCCTTTTTTGTGAATTATTCCATGGATTTCTGCCTTTGGATTATTATGGACCATCTTCTTCCAATTACGGGATTTCCTTGGATTTTACTTGTACAAATGAAAATTCTTTTAACTTTCTTGAAGTTTTACATTTGGATTTTACCGTCACTGGATTTTTTTTTATCTTCCACCAGACTATCCATTAATCTGTAATCACCTTTTTCTTTACCATATTTCCTCTGCTTAACTTATTTTGTTTTCAAGTAAGATCTTTGACTTATTTGTTGTTTCATCAAATACTTCTGCATGCAAAATCCGATCCTGCATTTTGCTAATTCCTACCCTCTGATGAGAAGGAGAGTATTTCTTCGAAACTCCGCGGATTAAGGACTATCCATTTACCTAGTGTTTCCTTTTCAAATTAAATATGTTTTTAACTCATTTCAAAGTGTTTTTAACATATTTCATTAACTGTTTGCTCATATATATATATATATATATATAGTCTTATTTGTAGTATACCGAATTTTACTGGGTTTATATAATTCAGTTATCGTTCATACACGAATAAATTGTTTTTTTTTTACACAGGCATCATCACATTATCCAGGCCAAGAGGCCACTCAAGGATAAGGGTTAAAGTGTGTACAGTAGAAATTGGACAATATAGTAATCATTAGTAATGAAAATTCGGTAAATTTGATAACTTATATGGAACGGCTCATCAAGAACTTATTTACGTTAGACTTGAACACAACCATATTGTAGTCAGCCGGAAAGCAGGAAAACGGAAGACAATTCTACAGGCGTGCAATTCTAAGAAAGAAGCTTTGTTCATGGAATCTACGTTTGGGATTAGGCACAGATAAAGAGTGGGGGAAATTATTGATAGTGTTTTCAGCTAGACGATTTAAGCCAAAAAATATTACTTAAATTGTAAGCTAAAAAATTATAATTTGTCATAATTGAGCATTCATATATTGTTTTAACAAAAGCCAAGACTTCAAAGAATAGGTCGATATCAACAAATAGCGTATTTCATCGTTATTTACAATTTGTATATATATATATATATATATATATATATATATATATATATATATATATATATATATGTGTGTGTGTGTGTGTGTGTGTGTAATTATTACTAGAATAATTTTTATATACCTACCTAGTGTTTCACCCTTTTGGGAATCATCAGTGCATTCTCGTCACATAGCTATAGATATAGGATGTATTCTTGGTGGTCTTTCACTTTAATTTAATTTTTACTACTTTTCTGTTTTACTGTAACTGTTTTGCATGGAATATGTTTGGAAACATGATTTTAAATATTTAATGTAATTATTAGAGTTTCATTTGATTAATAAAATTATTAATTGAATTAAATTGTGATAAAACTTCTAGTACTTTCATTAAGGTATTTTAAAAGTTTCTCTTTCATGAAATTATTACATGCAGATATCTTTGTACACTTTAATATAGGTAGATCGTCTGAGAATTTTAAAGTAAGAAATGGTTTTCCTTTCAATATAATGACGCGAAAAATACTTGCCCAATTGTATTTCTGTGGGGAAGACATACATGACGAATGATATTAAAAGAAGGTTTTCTTGCATCCTCTGCAACGTGACTCAATTGCAACTGATGGTTCCATCGAAAGAAAAAGAAGAAAACAGAAGAATTATATAAACGGAGAATAGAAATATATTGAACCTTAAATCCTAAGAGCATTGCCTTACCGATTAAAGATTAGTTTTCCTTTCTACTTCGTATCTTTTCATTGCCGTAAGCGGCCTCTCGATTTTTATGTAACTAAAGTACCTGAAAACCAAATCAAATGCTCCCTCACGCGAGATAGCACATTCATTGTTTTTTCGTATTCCATATTATTTTTTATTCATTTACGTTTTACCTGTCTTTTTAACAATGGCGCCACAAGCAAGATAACCCGCTGCATTCTGAGAAAAATACAGTGTTCTTTATAAGTATTTTTACATATATAACACTTTTTCATTATTTTTTATGCTCTGTTTTTATTTTTTTTCCATTTTGTTTATTTACAATATATTTTGTTATAGAGTAATATTGTAGATTTAAGATTCTCATTCGTTATAAAGTTATATAGTATATTGAAGATTGCGTTTTATTAAGACGTTATATTGTAATTTATGACAGTGTTCCATTATGAAGTTATGTAGTATATTTATGATTTATGATTGTTGTTTGTTATGACGCTTTGATGTCAATTTAAAATGTGTTTGGGTAATGCATTTATATCATGTATTAAACGTTGTGTTTTGTCATGAAGGTATATTGTATATAACGACCGTGGTTTGTCAAAATTGAGAATTGTTTTTGTTATAAAGTTAAATTATATATTGAAAATTGTGTCTTGCTATGAAGTTACACTGGAGATTGAATTGCTATGAAGTTACACTGGAGATTGAATTTGTTATAAATTTATATTGAATATTGAAGATTGTGGTTTGTTATGAATTATATTGTATATTAAACATTGTACTTTTCTTGGAAATTATCTTGCATTTTCTTTTGTTTATAGCGGCATATTTTAACGATGTCATTACTAAAAATCAGTTACATATGCTGTTTACGTGTTTGTTAACTTATTTCTTGGTATTTTTGTCTTCCCTAATTTTTTCGTTGTTTAAAAAATGATAAAGCAACAATCTAAAATGCATTTGATAACTATCGTACGTAAAATACTATTTTTCATTTGTTCCATCTTTCTATTTTCTCTTATTTTCCTTTGCCAACCGTTCTGCGTGCATGACCTTTTTGTTGTTTGTTTCCTTCCATCATCGCCGTCGCCGTGTTTCATGTTAACTGCCGCATTAATTACCCCTTCTTAGGCTGTGATCCTCTCATCAGTGTAGCTAGACATATAAAACATTTTATATAGTACGGAAAGGAATTTAACGACAGTAGACCCGAGCGTTTAAAGTTTTATCGGTTGAGCTCCAATCTATGCCCCCCCTCGCCAAACTTTCACAAGAAACACTTGTCTAGCAGAAAACACTATCAATAATTTCCCCCACTCTTTATCTGTGCCTAAATACAAACGTAGAGTCCATGAGCAAAGCTTCTTTCTTAGAACTGCACGCCTTGCCTTCTGTTTTCCTGCTTTCCAGCTGACTACAATATGATTGTCTTCAAGTCTAACATAAAGAAGTTTTTGACGAGCCGTTCCATATAAGTTAACAAATTTACCGAATTTCCATTACTAACGATTACTATATTGTCCAATTTCTACTGTACACTCTTTAACCCTTATCATCGAGTGGCCTCATGGCCTTGGCGAGTGGTGATGCCTATGTAATAAAAAAAGATTCACGTCTACAGATTAACCAATGTTTTTTTAAAAAGAGAGGGCTACATTTCTGATTCTTAATTACTTACTAGATAGATAGTCAGATAGATAGGCAAATGGAAACATATATAGCTGGACTCATTGCGCTGTCAATTTCTAGTTTTGAAGTATTACATTCTAATATTAAAGATCCGGCTAGACGAGGCATCTACCACAAATTTATTCTAAAACCTTTTTTCCCAGCCAATTCGATATCCGTGACGTCATTACTTTATGTCTACATATATCTCTTTGCATCTGGCCTACATTGACCTCATAATTTGAATTTGAGCCATATAAGCCATTACTGCCTGTTATTTTCTCGATAACTGGTTTCGTTTAGCAAGCTTTCATGTCACTTCTCAACGATCCGTTAGCTCACCTCAAATATTCATACTATCTCATGTAACCACTATCCAACATTCATCTATTAACAAAATTACAATATTGTATATTCAAGATTGTATTTCTTTTGAACTTATAATGTATATCGAGGGGAGTGTTTTGTTAGGAGAGTGTTATGTTATTAACTATATTATTAACTTATATTTTATGAAATTATATGATATATTGAAGATTATTTTTTATGAATGATATTGTATATTTAAGATTATATTTTATAAAGTTACATTGTATAGTGAAGATTATATTTTATAAAGTTATATTGCATATTTAAAATTATATTTTAAAAAGTTATATGACATATTAGACGACTATATTTTATGAAGTTATATTGCATATTAAAGATTATATTTTATGAAGTTATATTGCATTTTGAAGAGTATATTTTATGAAGTTACATTATATATTGAAGATTGTATTTTATAGAATTTTATTGCATATTGAAGATTATATTGTGTATTGTAATATTAGATTTAATAAAGTTATAGTATATATTGAGAATTGTATTTTATGAAGTATTATTGCATATTGAAGATTATATTTTATAAAATTATATTATATATTGAAGATTATATTTTATAAAGTTATATTGCATATTGAAGATTATATTGCATATTGAAGATTATATTTTAAAAAGTTATATTGCATATTGAAAACTATATTTTATAAAGTTATATTGCATATTAAAGATTATATTTTATGAAGTTATATTATATATTGAAAATTATATTTTATAAAGTTTTATTGTATATTGAAGATTATATTTTCCGATGTTATATGGTATACTGACACTTGTATTTCATGGAGTTATATAGTTGTGGTCTTAAATGCTAACAAAAGCAAAATAACTTACTGTGTGATTGCAGGCTTAAAATGGGCACACACCTGTTTTTATGCAGCTATTACAACCCTGTGAAGACGAAAAGAATAAGGACAAAACAATGGCCACCGTTTCTCTTTATATTCTTGCAATATTATCATTTAATATATAAATAAGACGTTTCCTTCCGGATATAAAAAAATCTGATTTTCCAGAGACTGGGTCGATTTTGAATTTTGATGTTGGTGTAGTAAGTGCTGCCAGCAGTGTGTCGTGTTCTAGAGTTGAGTTTTGACAGCAGAGTGTCGAAATTTAACCACAAGCTATTTCGTTATAGTTACACCCCCTATCATTAATGACGTCCATTCCAATTATGACGTCAGTCCTTCTACTTTTAAATGTACTCTATGTACTTTTATGTCTACTTTCCAGGCTTCTTTACATTTTATGTCTCTTCCATAAACTGTTTTCACGGTGCCACTCCTACCGCATCTACACACGAGTCTAGAATTGATTAATATAGTGGCACCACTTCTATTATTGGAAGAGGCTCATTCTTTAATCTATATGTGGCGAATTTTAGAACACTATCTCGGAACAGAGCGTCGATATTTAGAGTAACGAGTTTTTTCAGCAGTATGTCAAATTTAAGCACAATAGTATATAGAAGTTTGTGTGTTGTTATGTACTTAAATTATATATCGAAGAGTCTGTTTTGTTATTAAAGTAGTGTCTATTTAAGATTGCATTTTATACTTAGTTAGAAGCATCCCCTCTATTTTTTGTTATTGTTCGATTTTGCATTTAACCAGTCTTAAAAGAATGTTTTGTTACAGGCGTGTCGCCATTCATCAAAGCCCGAAGTCCACTCGATGATAAGGATTAATGAGTTTTCAGTTTTTACTGGAACAACGTAGTAATCGTTAGTGGTTTAAACTGTGGTATAATTTGATTATTTAAGGAGACAGCTAAAAAAAAAACTTGTTTACATTGGATTTGAAGACGACCATAGCGTAGTCAGCAAGAAAGCAGATATTGAGAATAAATTTCTACACAGGAAATTCAATGACCAAAACCTTGTTCACGGAATCTGCGTTTAGATGTTTGCACAGATAGAGAATGGGAGAAATTATTGATAGTGGCTGTAGCGAGGAGGGAAAATACAGACAAGCACTTGCCATGGCAAGAACGATACAGTAATATCAGGTCACAACATCTCGGAGAGAGACTCAAAGGAAGAGAAAAAGGCATTACCCTCTCGGTTTCGAAACTGCTTTTTTACTCTGTCAAGGCAGGATAGAATGTTCCAATCAGCGCCTTTCCACATCTAGTAACACTACTCTATTTTAGGCTGTACCTAACTCGTATACAGATAGAAGATTGCATCGGCAGTTAGATATCTATTGAAAGGATCAAACCATTTTTCTCGTGATTTTGGCAATGTATTAAATGTATGCGTTCTATTTTAAATCAATGGTGAAGGTCACTCCCA
Source organism: Euprymna scolopes (assembly GCF_053919585.1). Classification (NCBI taxonomy): domain Eukaryota; kingdom Metazoa; phylum Mollusca; class Cephalopoda; order Sepiida; family Sepiolidae; genus Euprymna; species Euprymna scolopes. Next base: position 153,877,984 of record NC_136490.1, read on the forward strand.
GAAACTTTTCAAAACATGGTGCTAACAAAAGACCAGAAACATTTATTTCAACTGCCGCCAGATGGAGGTCAGAGCATTGATGATATAAAAAGAGAGAGGCTTGGTCTTTAGATGTATTAAAATTAACGAGTCACCTTTTTCCCCATTGCCGTACTTGCTCAAGACCAGAGGAGAGAGAGAATCAGAGAAATCTGGATCATTGCCGGCCTACGAACTATTGCCATAGATGATAGTATCGTCTGCATAAATGTCTATGAATGCTCTAAGAAGGCAACGTGGAAGAACATTGATGAAGGTTAGGAAACAAGTTGGACGAAGGATAAAAGAACTTCAGCGTTGATACTATGAGATTCTGATTTCAGCCCATCGACGACTACTCTTATTAATCTATCAGAGAGAAAATATTTACTAAATTGAGAGAATATTTTCAGCTATTTCGTGGCTGGTAATTTTCTTAAATTAAGCTTTATGCCATGCCCTATCAGAATCTATTGATATGTCAAGAGCAATTGCTTTAAAAACAATACCCCCGGTCAACAGATTTACTAATCTTATATAATATTAAAGTTAGCGCATCAGTTGTATATCTAGCAGAACCAAAACTATATAGCATGCCACTGAGTAGGTAATTTTTGCTGAGGTTGTTACCTACTTCTCTATTTATCACAGATTTTAGCAACTTACTCATGACGCACGAGACTGATTAGCCTGTACTAAGAGGGAGATGACTGATCACCGGAATTTTTAAATACGGGATGATGAGGTTGTCCAGCGTGTTGGGAAGTATTTCTCCTTAAGACAACATTTAAACAGTTTTGTAAGTATGAGAGCTTTTTGAACTCTATAATTAGAATGCCGTCGGGGCCAGTTGCTTCACTGGAGTCAAGGTCTTTGATAAGTTTAGCAACATCATTACAATTAGATATGCATCATATTTCACAAAAACAAACCATCAGCCCTAGAAAGACAGTATAAAAAGACCAAAGGTGAGAGGATAGGGAAATGGTTAGCACCAAAGAAACGAGACGAGTTAAAAGTCGTGCATATGCTGGCAATATATTTTTATATATTTTTTTTTCATAATTTGATCACACTCACGCACAGATATGTGTATATCGCACACCGTGTTTTGAGACACAGGAGAAAATGTGCATGCGGGGTATATGGCCCTGACCGCAAAGAGAAGAATTTGCTGCAAAGTTCTTAGTAAAGAATTTGGTTTTGTCAGATGCTAAGTGTTAAGAGTTGAGACATTATGTTGAACAGAGTGCAGTCTCGATACTGAGTGTGAAGTAATTGCCAGTAACAAAGGTGGGGGCTAAGTATTCAAATGCGGTTCGTGACATAGCCAACGGCGAATTGATTGAATTCAAAATTCGACAAATTTTATAGTAACTTTGGAACGTTTTCATTGGTTGATTACCACAACCGGTGATTATAAAAACGATTGTCGAAATCATTGGTGTCATACCCCGATTAGTTCGTCTGATGGGGAAGGTCTCCTAGCGGCTTCGGCTGCAGGGAGACAGGGTAGAAGTACTCGTCAAGGATTCGCCACTTGATACTCAGCCCAACAGGTGAGGGGCCGGGAACCGGCCCAGCACCTGTCGGACTGAGGTACGCCGCCTGGGTAATACATAGGAGGTCTACCCTCCCAGGCCTTGCCACTGGGCTTTCCGGTGGAGTAAGTTTACAGCTTACTACCTGAGGCGCCTCTACCGGGGAATGCCGACGGGGTTACTCATGCAATTTTTACAATTGCAGGAGTGCCCCTCATTTAGGGGAGCCTGCCTTGTGCCACATTTTGCTGAGGTGGGCAGCAAATAAATCTCTACCCCCATTAGGAGTCAAAAACATTTTACAAATGACCTCAGGTCCATTGATGATGGTCTTAATATGAGCACGCTTCTACTCAGAATCTTGTTTGTTAATCACTAAAACTAAACGCTACTTTAGACTTGATGGACTAAGCATATGGCTCGCGTTATTTATACTTTTTTTCAGTGTTTGATAACAGTCTTAAAGTGGCTTTAGTTGAAATATATCTGTCTCGTTGAAAGCCACAGACGTTAAAAAACACTCTGATAACTTCAAACTTGCACGGATAATTTTAAATACCTGGTGTTGGTATTAGTTCGAGGGTTTGTATCTATAAAAGACGCATACATTAGACGAATAGGGCTATCCAAGTTGGAAGAAGAACAAACGGAAACGGTATAGAACATTACCAAGTATTGTCAAAGATGGCAAACATTTAATAAGAGTCTAAAGACATGGAATAGTTGGACACTGTTAACATAAGAAAGATAAGCCAAAAAAGCACATTTCCACCTTCCTTCAAAAACAAGTTAAACCAAAGAGAGAGCTTTCTTTCACCTTCCTTCAAAATTAAATCAAACCAAGAAAAGAGAGATTTCTATTACTTGCTCTCCTATAAAACATGAAACCTAAATAAAAACCAGGAGACATTACTCCCGTTTCCGAACCCTCTAAAAAGATTCTTAAAAACCCTTTAGGTACTCCCTCGAAAAAAGCCCTACAGCAATTTTTACAAGTATCCAGATTAACGCCAAATCCTAACACAACATCCTTATTATCCGTAACAGAAATGATGTTTTCGCAAAAATAAAGCTAGTATTTGATAAACTGCTGCCACAGACAACAAAACATCTATGTAACCAAGGAAACATTAGTGTTTTCAAGATGTTCAAGAGATCTTTCTGGGCAGATGACTCTATAAAAAATAGACACGGTCGTCATAATTCGAGACCCTCAATTCTTGCATAAAGTGCATCTTAATGAATTCAGGAAACGGCGGTCAAAACAACGAAAATATGCTTTAGGAATGAGATGTAGCGATTGACACCATTTATGAGTTTTGATCATGAGATCGCCTAAAAAGTCCCAGCACAGAGCCACTCCAAAAGTTGCCATATTTTGATCAAAGCTAAGATAAAATGATACTAAAATTGTTGTACAGTTAAAGTTGGGGCCGGACGTGTTGTGGTGTCCATCTTACGGGGTACAACGAACCATTCCTTTTACTATAAAATCCTGAAATATATGCCTCTTGGTGTTATGCACAAGTTATGCACAATTGGCAGTCAGACTGACGTGTAACCAATCTGTATTTTTTTGAATAGATTTTGTTTCCATTAAATAGCGAGCTGTGTTTTTCTTCCACAACAACAATGATAAAGATTGTGTCTTGTTACATAATTATATGTGTATCCAATATTATGCTTTTGTGAAACTATATTATACATTGAAAGTGTACCTTCTTATTAAGTTGTATTGTATATTGAACATTGTTTTTTGTTATGTAATTTTGTTATATCTTGAATATTTTGCCTTGTTATGATATCATATTGGACATATAAATAGATGATTCACTAATGTAGTTAACAAAGTAGACAGACATGAAGTATGATATCAAGGGAAATTGAGGTCATGCCGGGCCAACATTTGATAAAGTCGAAAGGATGATCTGCCCATGAATTCCAAAAACAACGCAATAACTCTGTTTGGATTGGCGCGGAAAAAATAGTTCAAAAAGCTGTCAGAGCAGATGAACTGATATAATTAAAAGTTGAGCTTTCGCGGGCACCGAGGAAAACAGGCCAGACGAGGAGGTTAAGAGAGTGCAGAGTTGAACAAAACAAAACAGATCAAAGCAAATTTTAAATACATGAATAAAAGGAATCAGCTCAAATCGAGCAAATATGAGTTGTGCCGAGATAATCAATATCCGATGAAAAAAGTAAAATGTTTAGTTAAGAAAAAAAGCTCAAACTATGTGGAGATAATCGAAACTAGATTAAAAAAAAGAAGGAAAATATTTATGAGAAATTCATAAGAATTTAGTGAGACATACGTGCATGACGCAAAATGCGATACTCAGTGGGGAAAAAAAGGTTAAGGGTTAGAGAGGATACGGAAAGGTTAGATAAAAAGATTCTCAAATTTAATAGATTGCGCAATATCGGCCAAGCTCTGACCTCTGTCGTATCACCGCAATGGGCAATACTGTGCTTGTTTTACAAGTACTTTAATGGACTGGGCTCTTAGGAACACAGTACAACGTACACATTTAACAAATCCGAAAAGCAGCAAAATACACTTTTTTACTGTCAAGGCCTATTCCTTCAGAATAGTGTACTTTGGCATTCTCTGCTTGTTTCCTACCTTCCTGACTGAAATAACCTGGAAAAGTTTAAACGTAATCTGAACAACCATCTAGATGCCTTACTCTCTTCAGTCCTATGCCAGACACGATGCTAAATAGTAACCCTTGTAGCAACATGTCTTGGTTTTGTTGAACAAAAAGTAAAAAAAAACAAAACAAAAGAACGCACATCAATGGAAGACCATGTTATCTAGAGTATAATCGCAGGATTGTCTTTAGACTCTGTTTAAAATAGGTATCGAAATTATTTCCAAAAATCCCAGTCGAAATAGAAGAGATCAATCCATTAATACAATTCAATGACACAAATGACGTAAATTATTATACTGAAACTTGTCTTTTGTTATGAAATTATATATTCTATTGAAGACTGTGTTTTGTTATAATCTATTTTTGTATATTGAAGATTTATTTTGCTTTGAATGTATAATGTTGATTGAAGACTTTTATTTGTTTGGAAATTGTATTATATATTTATTTTGTTATGAAATTATTTAAGATTGTGTTTATTCTGAAATTATATTATACTAGAAGGACCCGTATACCGCCGTTTCCCAGTGGTAGCATACCCCCCTTGTGTAAAAATTTAAAGTATGGCTTTTTTTTGTTTCTGTTGTTGGCCAACCCCATGTTAACCTCCTCATGTTAAGAACGGCTTTCGGAATAGACACCCCCTAAGAACGGCTTTCGGAATTGACACGCGATTTTGTGAGTGTGCGTAGGTGCAGCGTCGTTTGGATCGTGTTGACTAAGCTTGTGGGCAGAGTATGGTTCAGGGTATTTTTTAGGGTATTGTTCAGGGTATTGTTCAGGACATGGTAGTTTTGTTGGTAAGACCTGATTTAAGGTGGCAAAACTCTAGAATCCTCTTTCACTTAAAGGGAACTAAATTCCTGTAGTCACATGTACGTTGTCATGTAAGAATGTAAACTGTATAAACAGAACGGTTTCTTTAAATCATTAAATCATTTCTCTCCGATAGGCTCATAAGAGTAGTGGTCGATGGACAAAAATCGGAGGCCTGCAATATAAATGCTGGAGTCCCTCAGGGGTCCATCCTGAGCCCAACTCTCTTCCTGATCTACATCAATGACCTCCCTAAACACATAATTAAATCATTCGTTGACATCTATGCTGATGACACAACCATCTACGGCAACACATCAAAGGCTGTAAATGACAAAGCTGTCTCTGATTCTCTCTCCTCTGATCTCGAGCGCGTGGTTAAGTGGGGGAAGATGTGGCTGGTTACCTTTAATGCATCCAAAACCAAACTCCTTACATCATCAACGCTCTGATCCCCAGCTAGCATCAATTGTGATGGATGGCTCTCGTCTGGGTGAGGCTTCGTGTTTTGACAAGCTTCTGGGTTTAACCTTTACTCCTGATCTGAAATGGAACATGTACATCAAGTCTGTTGCCAAGGTCGCTGGAAAGATGGTGGGATCCTTCTACCGCTCGAGAAGATATCTCACTACTGATGCAATTCTCTATCTATATAAAAGCCAAGTACGTCCAAGGATGGAATACTGTTGCCATATCTGGGCAGGAGCTGCTAAAAACAGCCTATCCTGCCTTGACAGAGTACAAAATAGACTTCGTGGCTTAGTGGGGGATGCCCTTTTCTCTACCCTGCAACCTCTCTTCCACAGAAGAGACGTTGCGAGCCTGTCCTTGTTTTATCGTTATTCCCATGGCAGATGCTCGTCTGAACTCCAATCTCTGGTCCCCCCTCGCCAATCTTTCACAAGAAACACTCGTCTAGCTGAATCCACTGTGAAAAATTTCCCCCACTCTATATCTGTGCCTAAATCAAAACGCGGATTCCATGAACAAAGCTTCTTTCTTAGAACTGCACGCCTGTGGAACTCTGTTCCGTCTGCCTGCTTCCCTCTGGACTACAATTTGGATGTCTTCAAGTCCAATGTTAACAAATTCCTAATGAACCGCCCCCTTAAGTAAACACTTCATCCAATCTCCTCACTAACGTTATGTACTTGCAATAACCCTTATCCCTGAGTGGCTTCCGGGCCTTGATAAATGGTGATCACTGTGTAAAAAAAAAAATAATAAATAATTATTTTTATTTTGAACAATATATACAGAATTTTGTTTCTGTTATAACAATATAAGTAGAAAAATTATGAGATTGAAACAATGAACACCTTTTTAAATATTAAGCAACCGAATGATTGTATAATTTATGAAAGAAAGAAGCAACTTATTGAGTTATTTTCGTGTAAACAAAATTATGGCGAAATATGAAAAAGCAATTTATTTGGGTTTTGGACCTATTTGCGTGTCTGAAAAATATTGATTTTTTTTATTACATTTTCAACCCAAACAAGGCACATTGCCACTTTGATGTAGGGGGCTATTATCAGGGGCAACAACTAATGGGGTACTATGTAGGGATTTGGGCAGCAAGATGTCGGTTCATGTTGTACTTAATCTTCTGCACGTCAGTACAGTTGGGGAAGCAGGGACTGTGAATGGAATTCCAAAGTCTAGCGGTTCTGGGGAAGAAACTACTGGAGTAGAAAGATATTTTACATCAAGGGATCTCTACAGTGTGGGGGTGGGATTTAGCAGCCTGTCGGGTTTGTCGTGGGTATTCACGTCGTGGAGGCAAAAGTGCTTGCAGTTCGTCAGAGCATTCACCATTAAAATACTTGTAGAACAGGCAGAGATGCAACGTTTCGTCGATGGGACAGAGGCTGAAGCTTAAATGCCAGTTCAGGGCCTATCAGATTTGGAAACTAAATTTATCTTCTTAGCTAGAAACTCTCTTATACATGTCAATATAAGTTTTGGACAATTAAAGGCACTCCTTATAAATTGGATATCCTAATAGGTCTTCAGATTCTACTGAGGTAACGGACTTGGTAGGCCTTTACCTTTTGAAAGAACTTAAACATAATTTGAAACACACTGAAGTGGGTCTTTATAGAGAGGATGCCCTATTCGCTTCTAGAACAAGACCAAGGGAATATTTTAAAGCTATTAGAAAATAACACAGCTTTTCCAACAATTTTGTGCTATCTATAACGGTTATACCTGACAAAAAGCTCATACTTTTCTTGATACCACGATAAACCTTAATACGGAATCCTACAGTCCCTACCATAAGCTACATTTTAATCTTTCTATGCTAAAACATGTTCCAATAACCCTAAGTCTATCATAAAATCCTTAGTACCTTCTGTCTCTTGAAGAATTTCTTCATTTTTCGGAGACAAAAATTTCAAACAAAATGCAATTTTCTTTCAATAATGCCTAAACACAAAATAAAAAAATAAAATATAATCAGAATAACCCCGTTACCAGCCGTCTAATTACACATAACTAAAATACGCCTTACGAATGCAACAATTATAATAAGCCAAACCCCCGCAACAGTCTTAGGAAAAAGAAAAATATTTGGTTTAACCCTCTTCAGCTCAAATGTCAAAGCAAATATACTAAATAATTTTTTTAAGATTGTGAACAATTCTTTTAAGCAAGCAAATTAATATAGTACCATATTTAATAAAAGTTCTATTAAAATTATCTACTCTACAATGGCCAACCCATCACAGACGATAATATCATCGAACAAATAAAATCAAATTAGCTTAGACCACTCCCTTCCCCTTAATGAAAAAATCTCTGCAATTGTAACAATAAGCCAGACTACCCATACAAAAACGATCACATCCATAGGAGTGTCTTATATTTGTGTACTATTACCACGAAACACTCCTACAATAGTTGGAAATAATACTTTCATAACAGAAATCACCATCCGTCTACTACTCAAAATATAACCCCAATGATTAAACCGACCGTCCCACCAACCGTGTCACCTACAAGCAACCACCTCACAACCAACAGCATAAATAATATTGTCGAATATAGTGATGCTAGTAATAATAATAATAATAATAATAATAATAATAATAATAATAATAATAATAATAATAATAATCCCACATATCCCAACAAATACAATCACAGACTTAAACAACCGGATTTACGCAGGCGCCAAAATGGTAAGTATGAAACTTAAATCAGAAAAACAACCGGGGACAAGCAGACTAACAAAACCTGGATGGGAAATAAGACTAGAAACCCAAATACACAAACATAAAAAAGAAACCAAAATGATCAACAGGAAGAAAGCAATGTGGAGAAAACGGAATATTGGAAATGTAACTGACAGGGAGAGGCTAAACAAGAAACATGAAAAACTTGACCAAAAAATAAAAGCAAAATAAGCGAGATTGAGACGATATAGATATAAATCTGAACAATGCAAACAAAACAGAACATTTGAAACTAATGAAAGCCAATTCTACCAAAATGTGAACGGAGGAAAAACAAAAACAGAACAACCAAATCCGACAGAAACAAAACTCTACTGGAGTAAAATATGGGAACAGCGACGAGATCACAATATAAATGCCGAGTGGCTGAAAGACATGAAAGGAGAGTTACAACAAATAGAAGAAGGAACAGCGAATGAAATCAGCAAGGAAACCCTAAAGAAAACCATAGGAAAAATCGCAAATTGGAGAGCACCAGGGCACGACGGGATACATGCATACTGGTTCAAAAAATTCACAACCTTATACAAAAGGCTAGCCCAAAACCTGAGAAGATGTATACAGGAAGCAAGCGTACCAGACTGGATGACAAAAGGTAGAACCACACTGCTACAGAAGGACACGGAGAAAGGAACCGTCCCTAGCAACTATAGGCCAATCACGTGCTTACCAACTATGTGGAAGATACTGACAGCGCAACTGAGGGAACAAATCTACCACTCCCTGAATAACCGTGGACTCATCCCCGAGGAGCAGAAAGGATGCCAAAAAGGAAAAAGAGGAACACATGACCAGTTATATATAGATCAAAAGATTCTAAAGGAGGTAAAAAGGGGGAGAAAGAATTTAGCCATGGCATGGATCGACTACAAAAAAGCGTACGACAGCATCCCCCAAGCATGGATAATAGAATGCCTAAAAATGTATAAAATACCAAGCAGGATCACCAACGTAATAGAAAATGCAATGTAAACATTGAGACTGGAATTGACAGCTGATGGACAACACATAACAGAAATTAACATACAAAGAGGCATCTTCCAAGGAGACTCGCTATCACCACTACTGTTCATCATAGCCATGATTCCCTTGAGCACTATTCTGAGAAAGTGCCAAGCCGAATACAAGTTCTCCAATATAGAGGAAAAAAATGAACCACCTGATGTACATGGACGATCTGAAACTTTTTGCAAGGACCGGAAAGGAGCTAGAGACACTAATTAACACTACCAGAATCTTCAGCCAAGATATCCAAATGGAATTTGGAATGGAAAAGTGCGCACAACTAGTTATAAGAAAGGGAAAACTGGAAACGACAGAAGGCATGTAACTACCCAACCAAAATGAAATGAGGGAACTAGGGAAACAAGACGACTATAAATACTTGGGAATTCTGGAAGCGGGCACTATCAGAGCAACAGAAATGAAAGAGAAAGTTGGAAAGGAATACCTCAGGAGAACAAGAAAACTCCTGGAAACTAAATTATATAGTAGAAATTCCAGTATAAACCAATGGCCACTACCAGCTAGAAATCAATTGTAAGCAGCTGTTGCGATGATGCAAATTCATTTGCAAATGCTATCGAAGGAGGTGGAGAGAACTGGACGTCTGGGGAGACTCTATGTCACTCAGCCTCCAGAGAATACTACAGGTTTCCAATCAGATCGTTTGTTGACTTGTGTGAAAGCTCCATGTAAGCCAATAATAATAATAATAATAATAATAATAATAATAATAGTATTAACATTAATAAGATTAATAACAACCCGTCTTATTTTTCTCACAACAGTTATAATACTCTAAACTCACCTCAGAATACACATTACAATATCCCCGTAAACATTGAATCTACTGTCGCTAATCATAACAATCTTGAATTAAACCGTAATCCCACCTTAAATCATAACAGAAATCCACATATCATTAACACTACGCGAATGCTAGGCAAGGTATACACTTATAGTGGCGCCACTTTAATATTAATAAAGGTTATAATATCTACCACATTTACGTCTTTTATAATGAAATCACTGATAATATTCAGGGAACTTCCCTAACCATTTAATAAAAACTCAAAACTAGAAAAAAACCCTTTTACTATAAATTGGGCAATTCTTAAAAATGTCAAAGTCTTATATTCCAGGTTCTAAGTTTTGTCAACTTTGAATATCTGAAGCTATAAGTATACTTATTGGCGTCCAAAGTCTGAACATAATCAATTCCAAAAGCGAACTTATTGCCAATGTAAGCATAAGAATTATTAAAACACACGCAATTCGAAATTATTTAGCTCATTTCTTAAACCTATAAATTTACTTAATTCCTCTTTATTATTATTATTATTATTATTATTTTTCTTTATGAGACTAAATGAAGTGCTGTATACTAATTTTGCCAGTATATCTGCATATATGTATGTTTCTGTTTTTATACGTAATGTGTGAGTGTATGTATGTGTATATGTGCATATATATATGTATATCTATACATGTATATATGTATATATGCATTTATATATTAGTGCATATATGTATTTATATATTAGTGTATAATTACATGTTTATGGCCCTATTTGTTGACTCTTTTCGTCTCACTTTTATCCTATATTATTTTACATTATTTTCATTTGTTTTTATGTCTGTGTGTTTATGCATTTATATATTAAATTATTAAACCATTACTAATGATTAGTAAACTTCCCACCCATTTTAACTTTTTCCCAAATTTTAAATTAAATAAACCTGAATTATTGTCTGGGTCAAATTGTCCTCAGCTGACCTATATTTATCTGTTCTAAAAATAGATTATCTATCTATCCCCTTGCACTTTCTCACTTACATTTTCTTTAAACTATGCCTATCTTTCTTCCCCCGCCTTTTATTTTCGGCTTCTTGCCATTCTTTCTTCTTCTCTTTTTTTCTATTTCTCTTCTCTTTTCTTACCACCATTTTTTTTTTCAATTTTAATTTCCATTTTTCATATTTTTTAAATCTTCACTTCAGTACTGCCATTTTCCTTATACATTACTTAAAAAAGGCTTTATATAAAAAAGAAAAAAGAACTTCACATTGTCTGATAGTTTTATATGGAAGCTGCATTTTACCCTGGACATCTATAATTCTGTTTTTCTATTCCTTATTGATTACCAGTCGATTTTAAATGGACTCAGGTTGGATTTATCCTGTTCTAAATTTTAGCGTCTTATTTATTGGATTTTTACCATAACCTTTTTCTTCACTTTCTTCCGTTTCCTGCTGTCTTAATCTCTTGAACTCAATATGGGAACAGCGACGAGATCACAATATAAATGCCGAGTGGCTGAAAGACATGAAAGGAGAGTTACAACAAATAGAAGAAGGAACAGCGAATGAAATCAGCAAGGAAACCCTAAAGAAAACCATAGGAAAAATCGCAAATTGGAGAGCACCAGGGCACGACGGGATACATGCATACTGGTTCAAAAAATTCACAACCTTATACAAAAGGCTAGCCCAAAACCTGAGAAGATGTATACAGGAAGCAAGCGTACCAGACTGGATGACAAAAGATAGAACTGTCACTAACTGTTTAATAACTTTTCAATGCAAGCATGATTAATACTATATTTTAGTTTCTTTTAATGCATTAAGCTGCAAAATATACGATAAATTTTGCAGGTGAAAATGGTGTAGAAAAATATATTTTGGGGTACAAAAGGTAGTTCGTTTAAATTGTACTACTTTTGTCTTTCTAGCTCTTCCACTTTTTGAGTTAAAATGTAGGAGGCTTTACTTTTAGAACGGCCCTCGTATGGCAAAGTCCGCTTCGGACGCCCACGCACGGTTATCGTTCATCACTGGCAAAAGTGCAGTGGGTGGTGACTATTTAGAAAAATAAATTCTGAAGAATAAAATGTCGCTCGTTTTAATAGTACCACCCCTGTCTGCGAAGCTATTTAACATTTTGAGCTTAAGAAGTTGAAGGCTATACTTTTGAAACGGTCATCACAGTTTTTCTATGGAGTAAATCTAGTATTATGGAATCTGAGTGTAATGAATAATTAAATATGATGCAGAATATAACAATTCCGAAGGTATCGTAAAGACATGCTTACATCCCCGAAAATCCCAATAAATCCATGTCGTTTTACGATAGATATCAACCAATCAACATTTTATTAAACAAAAAAACAACAAAAAAAACAAAACAAAGTGCATCATGCTCTGTAAAAAGGCAGTTAGAATATGTTCACATTTATATTTCAGCTGAATGTTTGTGTGAAAGGTTAAAATGGACATGACCGGCAATGCTAAGGCCTTCTATGGCAGGTTGTTCAACGGAGCAAAAACACAGTGTAGTGTTGTAAATGAATGAAGATGTAACACAAACCTCTTTCGAAAGCTTTATTGAACAAAAGTCACAGCTACTAAAGCAAGAGAGAACGAACTCAGTCTTTTAAAGAAAAAGGAACGCGTGCAAAATCATGTGGCAAGAAACTGAATTTGCATATCTATTTTATATTAAAAACAAAACAATGTAGATGAAAGTATTTTAAACAGTAAGAACAAAATAATTTAAATGAAAATATTACAATCTCCCCCACCTGTAAAAGAGATTTTGCAGGTATAATGTGCATCCAGGAGACAAGCGCCCGCGTGTTTGCGTGTTGTGTGGGTGCGTAAGAGAGACGGACGAAAAGGAAAGACTTACCTCGGGGCCGGCTCGGCGTCGCTGACCGAAAATAGAGAAAGAAAGATCAAGATGGCGGTCGCCGTCTTTTGTAAAGGATGATATCTCGCAAAGTCACATGAATTCTCGCAATATGCAAATTTAGCCGGCCTGCAACGGCCATAAAAGCGGGTGATTGAAAGACGTTGGGAGAGCGATGATTGACTTGGTCGGGAATCGTGTTGCTGTTGCTTCTCGTGCCGTGTGGGTGTGAGCATATCTTACCGTTGTTGGGACCGGTCTGAGTAACCGATTGTTGGGTCCGTTCTGAGTAACCGTTCGCGTCCGTCTAGGTACCTTGCTAGTTGGATTCCGTGCAGAACCGGTGTTTACTGGTTATTGAATTGCTTTACGTTGCTGCAACATTACACATCTACAGAGGGCGCAGTACTTTTAAAGGATTTTCCTTATACATCTACAGAGGGCGCAGTAATTTTAAAGGACTTTCCTTACACATTTTCTACAGCAGGTGAATTGAGAATGTTTATTCAACAAAAAAAGCAAAGTGCATCACTCTCTGTAAAAAGGCAGTTAGAATATGTTTACATTTATATTTCAGCTGAATGTCTGTGTGAGAGATTAAAATGGATATGAGCGGCAATGCTAAGACCCCCGCTGGCAGGTTGTTCCACGGAGCAAAGATACGGGCAAAGAATGATGCCTTTCTTCTGCTTAGACAAAGGGGACGATGGTACATGTACACAGTTCTGTGTAGAGAACGACTAGAAATTAGAGGAAAATCTATTCAAAATATAGATTTCAATCCCCTTTATCCGATGCTATAAGCCAAAAGCAGATCCCTTCGCGTGGTCATTTGCTCAACTGACACCTCGTTCAATCTTTGGAGCCTTTTGTATTTGATGGTAAGCGTAAAGAATTCTAATACCACCCTGGTTGCCAATTTTTAACATGTTGCGGGTACGTGATAATATAATACATCTTATTATAACGCAAAACAGTCGGTTCTCCTGCTAAACATTCATATTAAACCATTTGATGTAGACATGCTTACATAAATCGAGCAGATAATTACGCCAATTACTAGTAAAAACCGGAAAAAATATTTCATTAAAATTCTCCAAGGGCAATTCATTATCTTTTCCCTTTATAGATCAATCATTTCTGGATCGAATGCAACTTTATGCCATGTAAATATGTGTATCACGCCAACGTTGCTGGTCATTCAATTAGAATAATACAACACTTCGATATTGAATAAATACATGGTCAGTTACGTGTAGAGGGAAAGGTCCTCACGTACTCTACATTACAAAATCAGTTTGACGAATAATAATATAAGTTTTAAGTTAGCTTAAACATCCAAAAATACGCAAAGTGAAACATTCAAAATATGGTTAAAAGAATGCTGAAAAACAGTAACGATTAAAAAGTCTGACAGACCATGTATGAAGCGAAAACGAGAACCATTCACTGTTATGGGACGAAGTAAATATTACAGAGAAAAACGGTAGAGAATAAGACGATTAATTAGCAGGCAGACTTTGTATAGCAATTAACACAATATGAGAGCCATTAATGATTAATAATATATGTATGTTATGGGGACTTACTCATTCATTCATACTTGACTATTCTAATCATTATAATACTAATACTATAGAGAATTCTCGTGAAACAATGCGAGACTTCAGATTGTGGGGAAAATAGGAACGGACATACACACGAACGCAAGATGGTGTCTGTGATATTTAATAGAAACGGTCTCGTGTGATCTCGCGATATTCACGTGGGAGAATGTAATATAAAGCTGGTCGCTTGGAAGTGTGTGGGGGAGAGCTTTGACCGTTTAGACGCTAAACAGGTGACGTTACAAAACAGACGGTTACTCAGCGCGTTGGGACAAGTGAAGGAGGTTACAGTTCTACAAGCTATTTTGGCATGACGTCCGGATGTCATCCTAAGCTGTTTCCGCTGTTTGATGGCAGCAGCGCTGAGCAGTCAGTGCAGGAATTGGTAGAAAAGGCAATATGGTTTCCGTTCTGCAAGATCTACCGCAGATATGCTAACGGTTATATCGCATAGGCTTAGTGAATCTCTTGACAAAGGCTTCCTTTCTAGGGCAATTGCTCTTGACATATCAAAGGCCTTCGACAAGGTATGGCATAAAGGCCTACTTCACAAGATTCCCAGCTACGGTATAACTGGAAATATTCTCTCTATCATTAAATAATTTCTCTCTGATAGGCTCATAAGAGTAGTGGTTGATGGACAAAAATCGGAGGCTTGCAGTATTAATGCTGGAGTCCCTCAAGGGTCCATCCTGGGCCCAACTCTCTTCCTGATCTACATCAATGATCTCCCTAAACACATACTTAAATCATTTGTTGACATCTATGCTGATGACACGACCATCTACGGCAACACATCAAAGGCTGTAAATGACAAAGCTGTCTCTGATTCTCTCTCCTCTGATCTCGAACGAGTGGTTCAGTGGCGGAAGACGTGGCTGGTTACCTTCAATGCATCTAAAACCAAACTCCTATCTTTACATCATCAACGCTCTGATCCCCATCTGACATCAATTGAAATGGACGGTTCTCGTCTAGGAGAAGCCCCATGTTTTGACAAGCTTCTGGGCTTGACCTTCACTCCTGATCTGAAATGGAACACGTACATCAAGTCTATTGCCAAGGTCGCTGGAAAGATAGTGGGATCCTTCTACCGCTCCAGAAGATATCTCACTACTGATGTAATTCTCTATCTATATAAAAGCCAAGTACGTCCAAGGATGGAATACTGATGCCATATCTGGACAGGAGCTGCTAAAAACAGAGTACAAAATAGACTTCGTGCCTTAGTGGGGGATGCGCTTTTCTCTACTCTGCAACCTCTCTCCCACAGAAGAGACGTTGCGAGGCTATCCTTGTTTTATCGTTATTTCCATGGCAGGTGCTCGTCTGAACTCTAATCTCTGGTCGCCCCTCGCCAATCTTTCACGAAAAACATCCGCCTAGCCGAATCCACTGTGAAAAATTTCCCCCACTCTTTATCTGTGCCTAAATCAAAACGTGGATTCCATGAACAAAGCTTCTTTCTTAGAACTGCACGCCTGTGGAACTCTGTTCCGTCTGCCTGCTTCCCACCTGACTACAACTTGGATGTGTTCAAGTCCAACGTTAACAAATTCCTAATGAATCGCCCCTTAAGTAAACACTTCATCAAATCTCCACACTAAGGTAATGTACTTGCAATAACCCTTATGCCTGAGTGGCTTCCAGGCTTTGATAAGTGGTGACCACTGTGTAAAAAAAAAAAAAAAAAAAAAGACATCACTCGGGCTCCAGGAGTCCTCCTACATTATTTGTCAGCTGTCATCTGTGTTCTTTGAAAGCGGCGCACCCGACGAGGTCCTGACGGACAATAATGCAGCCTTCTGCAACCAGCAGGCCAGGCAGTTCCTGAAGGAATGGGGAGTGCGGCCGCGACTGCGGTGTGCTTATGTGCCATCTGGCAACGGTATTGCTGAGAGGAGCCATCGCAGCATCAAAAGAATTGCGGTCAGGAAACAATGCACCGTCTCAGAAGCCGTATATTGGTACAACATCACGCCGAAAGATGGCGTCTCTCCAGGAACAGCGCCTGCAAACGCAATATACCAATACCGAGTCCGAGAAAAGGGAATCTACCCCAACAGAGAAGTCGCCAACGAGGAAGTAAGGGGTCGTACGCATCAGGGGATCCTGTCTCGGTGATATCACTGGGAAGTCGGTGCACTGAAAGATATACACGGGGCCGAGTGACCGATGTGGTGAGTCAGCAATCAATCTGAGGCTGGCGACACAGTTGCAACCACCACTGGATGACGGGAGCGACTTAGGCCAGTGGGTCATCGCTCTGGTTTGCACCGTCCTCATCCTCATCAAGCAGGGAATCCGATATTAGTAGCCTCTCAGGGGATGCAGTGTTCTTCGACCCTCAGACTGCAGATTAGGACGCAAGTGAACAAGAGGCTTGCACAGTCCCCCTTCGAAGAAGCACCCGACGGAAGAGAACGCCACCTCCCTTCCATCTGGTGCTGTTACAAGAGACGGTTACTCAGTGCATTGGGACGAGTTAAGGATATTCCAGTTTTACACAGATAAATTAAACAGTCACAAAATACTGAAAACCTTGCATTGTAATCACTTTCTTGTATAATATATTCTTTTCTACCAAACTGTTGTTCCAATATTTTTTATTACTGTTTTCTGGAGTCACAATATCTGACGGCAAAGTATTTGGACTAACAATATAGCATTCAAATTACCCACCTCAATAATAACACAGACCTTCCTTGCAACGAAGTATACGGACAAGCAAGCTAGTATTTCAAAAACGTTAATAAACCATTCAAAAAGCCAGTACCGTAGAACCAGAGGAGTAAACGGTTAAAAAAAAACAGAAAGCAACTCTACCAGATTTTGAAAGATTTTCTTTTTTATGCATCTCTAAAACGAAAACAAAAAAAAACTAAGATAATAAAAGTGTTTAAGAGGAAGAAAAGTTATAGATAAAAAAAATCCGTGATTTCATTATTTTGTTGAACTAAAAGTGATTTTTCGGTTCATGTTGTTCTTTGCGTTTTTTCTCAAAGATAAAATTGAATGTCGTGACAAACAGAACTTATTTTTAACTTGATTTTCTGTTATGTTAAAAAAATGATTTTAAATTGAGTGAGATTATTGTGATGTATTGATCGTTAAGAAAAAAATCAAAGTGAAAAATCATGAATTGTTTCTTACGCGCTCAAAGCCATATTCATTTCTCCCGCTTCTTAAAAGAGAAAACTAGGAGATCATGCAAGATTAAAAACAACTGTAGCATAATCACTTAGCTATCGCAGGGTAGACCAAGAATTCGCGAGTAAAAGTAAAAATTAACGTCGAACCAACTTTATGTGATCGACAGCCATTTGCATTTAGCATGTCGACCCATATACGGCAAGGGCTGATGTGTGTGCACTCAAATTAAGGGAGTGGCGACAGCAGGGATCGAACGTGGCAACTCTGGACCTACGCAGGGCCTATCTGCAAATCCGCATTGAGAGGAAATTGTGGCTATTTCAGACTGTGGAAATTGGAGAAACTCGATATTGTCTAACCAGGCTAAGGTTCGGTCTAAATGTGGCACCAGGCATTATGACAGAAATCATGCATGCTATCCGGCAGCAAGATGAGGCAGTGCAACATGTCAGCGCAATCGGTTAGAATGCACTTTGAGAGCTTTGGACTGACATGTAAGGAACCAGAGCACGTTATAAAGTCGAGACCGAATATATATCCTTTAACATGGCTCGAAACAGCTGTATGCTGCTCACATTACAAAGGCCGAGAAATGTCAGCTGAAGCTCTTGAGCATTTGATGTCGGAAAGTTCGATTTATGTAACGGGTGATCGAAGATTGTGCGTACTAGAGTAATTCCGAGGAATAAGGTGTTATGTCAGGTCGAGGTGATTATGAATAGGCTATTGCCTATGGTACTGCGAATATCCTACGATATCTAGGCGATGCAACCCAGGAATAATTGCGGCTGGCTAAAGTATGAAGAGATGAGTCCGATGGCAGTATAATGATAGCCCTACCATTGAGAATGCTGCAATTAGAGAATGGGGTGGGGCGTATGGGAAGGTCGTCGCTTTACCTTTCCCCAATAATCAGACAAAAGAAACATATGTGGTGAAAGAACAACCTGGGGTCCATGGACAGGATAAGCTTTCCAAAATCTGGAATCCCGTATTAAGAATTTTTTCTGCATCTGCGAATCGGAAATTGCCAGTTCTACTGGAACGAGTAGAACAATAAAAATAGATGATTTACCATCTCAACCAAGGAAGGTTTCCAACCGTAGTCCTGGCAACCCCTAAATGTTGGAGCCGCGGTTGGGGTGAAAATTATTCTTTTGATTGTGATGATGGTGGTGGCGGTGCGTGAGAGAGAAATAAAAGAGGCGTGTCTGAGGTGAGAAGCAAATAACTAAAGACGCACCGATAATTGGAAATCTACCTCCAGGGTCGTTCTCGGACAGGGCACAGGTCACAGACATCGAGACGAACGGAATACAATCATCAGCGACGGCGGCGAATCACTAAACATTTTATCTTTCTCTTTTCTTTTTCATATGGAAAATATAATATAATATAATATAATATAATGTGATATAATGTAATATAATGACTGGAGAAGGGAACATGTTCTGGTAAAGATCAAAAGAAGCAGATACATTTGCATGAACTTTTTATTATTATTATTTTTTTTTTAGAAAATGAATTTTTCCTTACAAGACCAAACGAAAAGAAATGAATGATTTTTTCTTTATCTGACCGAATGTAAAAGAGTTTTTTTTAACAAGAAAGCCCTTGCATGCATTTCTTCTTACAAGACCAAATGAAAACAGATGTTTTTGATCAGAAAAGAAAACAATTCCCTGGATTTTTCTTTACCGAACCCAATGGAAAATACATTTTGTGAACAAAAACACAATTGCATATTTTTTTTAACAAGAAAAACAATTGCATGCCTATTTTATTATCAGTATAAATGAAAAAATTGACTAAAGAAACTAAGATCGGACGATCAAGCCTTTATATGCTTTAGACTTAACATGCAACATAACATTAGTTACTTTTACTTTCTCTACCGCTCTCCCTCGACCCAGGACTGTACCCTTATAAACAAAGTTTCTGACAGGATAGATACAGCACTTTCCATCGACACTAGCGCACAAGTGCATGTATTTGGTGACTTCAATGTCCACCACAGCAACTGGCTTGGATTTTCTACTTACACAGACACAACTGGTACCACGACACATAACATCTATATCTCATTCCCTATCACAGATGGTTACGTTTCCAACCCGTTTCCCAGACCAGCAAGAACAACATGCATCACTTCTAGATCTGTTTCTGACCACAGTTCTCGATGACCGTGTAACGAGTGCCCACAGCCCTCTTGGGAACGCCGATCATGCTGTGATAATGGTTGAAATTGCCCTAACCTCTAAAGCCAAAACTGAAGAGCCACTGCTAAAAAAACGAGATATTATAAAAAGACTGACTAGGAAGCCATCAGGGATCTTATCAGGGACGCTCCATGGCAAAATATCTTTTCACTTCCTGCTGAATATTGCGCAAATGAGACCACTGAATGGCTCAAAACGGCAATTGAAGCACATGTTCCCACGTGCAAATTCTATAGCAAGCCACACTATCCCCAATGGTTTACTTCTACTTGTACATGTGCCATAGCGCAAAGGCAGCATTCGTACCGCAAATTTAACCGACATAAGTCCAGTTCAGACAGACAGAAGTATATAGAAGCTGGAAATAAGTGCAAGAAAGAAATAGCGACAGCTAAGAGAGAATTTACTTAAACAACCAAAAAACGCACCGAAGCACAGAAATTAGGAACCCGAGACTTCTGGAAAATCTACAACAGTGTAGTAAATAATGGGCAATCAACAATTTCCCCACTATCCAACAATCATGAGGTTGTTTGCTCTGCAACTGAGAAGGCTAACATGCTTGCCAGATTGTTTGCCTCCAACTCTACACTGGACCCTGCCAACCACTCCCTCCCTGACTTTCCTTTGCGGACAGACGCCACACTAGACGGTCTGAAAATCACTCCTTCTCAGGTACATGCTATCATAAGAAAGCTTGACACTGCAAAAGCATGTGGATCTGATCTCATCCCGGTTGATCCATTAAAAAAGTGCGCCGCCGAAGTAGCTCCAGTTCTCTCCAAACTTTACAACAAATGCCTTAATGAATATTGCTTTCCTGCCTGCTGGAAAACTGCTTCTGTAGTGCCAGTTTTCAAGAATTCTAGCGATAGAACTGACCCAATAAATTATCCCCCCATTAGCATCCTCCCACTTTTCGCCAAAATATTTGAGACCATAATTAACCAAGCTTACAGATGCTAAACTTTGGACTGACAAACAATACGGATTTAGACAAGCCCGTTCAACAGCAGACATCCTTACTGTAATCTCAGAACGTATATACCATTCACTGGACAAAGCGGGGGAGGGTATAGCGGTAACTCTAGATATGCCTAAGGCTTTTGACAGAGTATGGCATGAGGGTCTTCTCAAGAAAATCGGATCATACGGCATCACTGGAAGAATGCATAACATAATTAAATCCTTCTTAGATAAAAGAAACATCCAGGTTGTCCTTGACGGTCGTACATCTAAACAATATGATATAAATGCGAGAGTGCCTCAGGGGTCTATCCATGGACCTCTTTTATTCCTAATATTCATAAATGACCTCCCTGACAAAATTGTTTGTGAGATGGGTATATATGCTGACGACACCACGCTCTATTACAGACACGACAGGAAAACAAATGAACACATATCTAAAGAAATGGCAGAAACACTAGTGGATGACCTCCGAGCCATTGTAGAATGGCGACATAAATGGATGGTCACATTCAATGCCGCCAAGATTAAACTTGTTTCCTTCAATAATTATAAGAAGCCTTCCCTACCACCAATAGCAATGACCAATGGCTCTTTATCTCCAAGTACATCTTTTAAACTCCTCGGCCTAACGTTCACAGGAAACATGAGTTGGAACAATTACATTGAGAGCATTGCCAGGACCGCAGCGAAGAAGGTGAGTTCTCTTTACCGTGCTAGAGAGCTATTAACGCCCGAAAGTATCCTATACCTCTATAAGGCCACCATTCGCCCATGTATGGAGTATTGTTGTCATATTTGGGCTGGTGCATCTGCCACTAGTCTCTCGCTCCTAGACAAAGTTCAAAAGAGACTTGCCAATCTGATAGGTCCTGAACTGTCATCTAAACTTCAGCCTCTGTCCCATCGATGAAATGTTGCATCCCTCTGCTTGTTCTACAAGTACTTTAACGGTGAATGCTATGACGAACTGCAAGCACTTGTGCCCCCGCGACGTAAACACCCCCGAAAAACCCGACAAGCAGCTAAATCCCACCCCTTCACGGTAGAGATCCATAGATGTAAGAGAGCCTTCTACTTCAGTAGTTTCTTCCCCAGAACCGATAGACTTTGGAATTCCCTTCTTCCCCAACTGTACTGACATGCAAAAGTCCAAGTGTAATGTGAACTGGCATCTTGCTGCCCAACTCCCCACACAGTACCCCTGATGCTTATGTCCCTGATAGTAGCCCCCTACAACAAAGTGGCAATGTGCCTTGTTTGGGATGAAAATGCAATAAAAAGTCATTACAAAGGTGGAAATGGCTGAATTCAACCAATAAAAATATTGCGTTAATAGTTCACAAACTTTGCGACGATTTTCAATTAGCTCGTATTCGTACAAAGATCGGCAAAATATTTGGCATTCGACGCAGAATTTAAACTAAATTAGAAAGTAAACCAAACCGTACAATCCAAAAGTTGGCAGAAGACTGCCAACTAATGATTAGCGTTCAAAAGGATTCGAAGTACATTGAAGAATCTGGCGTCGCGTATCTAAGAAATATACATAAACAGCCAAAATCAATTATCAAGAGAAATTAAAGTGAGAGGATAGTATTCCTCCAATACACAGAAAAGCAATCCACTGAAAATCAAAGTAAGTCACCACCCAAGTCTATTTATTGGTTTTGACCTGCGTATGGACAAAGACTACCATACTGCATAAAAACTTGTCTTACTTGTTACAGAATTGGGAATACAAGGTCCCTTTGTAGAGCAATGGACAAAATTACACTTTTGGTATGACAGTAGAACAAACGGAAAAGACGATAAAATATAGGTAAATATTTACTGGTAAAAATATTAAATAAATACGTAAAGCTTCAATAAGATTCGGAATCAGCTATGTCAATCATCAATATGCATACATGGAAAATATTCAATAAAACTACCAAAGCAGACATAACGATGCCTGAGTCGAAATTAGATTTTGAAGGCAAATGAACCATTATTGTTAAATTTAACAACAAAGAAATTGAAAGTGTTAATGTTAAAAATAAGAAAATCATTTTGGAACAAATTGGATGCAACAAATAAATTTGTGGAATTTGCATATAAATAAGTTTTTGTGAATAAGTGGAAACTTTAATGACAGAAAAATCATAAGCCAAAATTAAAAGAGAAATGTTAGCCAGATTTGAACTCAATGATAATACGCAATCAGTGTTCAAGAGAAAAAAGAAATGTTCGCGGCATTCGAGAAAATTCACGAGGAACTTGAAAGACTTCTAAAAACCTAGCATTTTATCAAAAGTCGAATAAAACCGTCTATATTAATATCAGTCTAAATAAATCTGCCGATCTTTCTATTGGTTTGAATTGAGTACTAAAAGACTACGATTACCCATTACCTGGCCCTGAGGACTTTTTCACCAAAATCTTTCCAATGTCGATCTTATTATGTACACTTTAAAACTTCAGTCGAGAAAAATAACTCGAATTTGTTTGCATTAACACCCATAAAGCGTTCTTCAAATTCGAAATATTAACGCATGCAATGTTTCAAGAAATTATGAGTACTATGTTGGGCAACAATGATTTCGCAATCGCTTACCTAAATGATATGTGTGACCAGAGAACAACGACCAGAATATGGTCACAAGATATTTTCTCGACTACAGGAATTTCTCTTAAAATAAGAAGGGAGGAAAATAAGAATGAAATGAAATACTTAGGACATATCACCGACAAAAACTATAGAAGACCAGACCCAGAAATAACCACAGCCATAAAGAATGTGCTGGCTCTCAAAAAGATTACAGAATTACAAAGATTTTGGTGGTTCCCATAATATTACCAGACATTTATTCCCAATATACACAGTCTACGAATGCGCTACTACAAAGAACAGAGTGTGGAAATGAACATTTGCATGCCAGCTGGTATTCGATAAAATAAAACAAAATCATGGAAAATTTATTCCTCAGTCACTATGACCGAAAACTAGATATAATCGTGGCTTCCGATGCGAGCCTGTACAGAATAGGAACCTGTATTTTACCTTAAATGCTAGACGAAAGCAAAAGTTAGATTGCATACACGTCAACATCTCAGTCTCCGACAGAAAAGCACTATTCACAAATAAAAAAAATGTTTTACTATTACCTTCACAGTTACAAAGTTCCATCGATATTTACGCGGACGATATTTTTATGCTACAGGCAGACCATAAGCCTCCATTTACAATCCTTGGGCCGAAAAAATTACTACCAGTCTACATAGTGTGGTTAAAAGTAAAGAACCTTACCTCATGCATCGTGCGGCTCGTGTTAGGAAAGAAAAAAAGAGAAAATAAAAATGGCCGCCCCCTGGTATTTATGGACTGAAAATCACGTGATGTGACGAGAAGGTGGAGGGGGGTATGCAAATGAGATGTGGTTAGGTCTCTCTATAAAAGAGCCGTTTTCTTTATTTTGGGTGTCAGTGTGGAAAGTGCAGAGAAGAAGAGAACAGTTGGAGTTGGATTTGAGTTTGAGACTTTTGCTCTGAGGTTGAGTTCAAATTTAACGTTAAAGAATAGACTCAGGTGAGCAGTATTCTGCTGAATTACAATTTAGAGTACCTCCCCCCCCCAAGCAGATCGGACAGGCGGACGGACTTCTTTGAGACGGAGTAGACCCCTTGATGACTCAATAATTGCTTCTTAACGTATTTATAGTGAAATAAAACAATATGTGCAATACTATCAGAGACCTTCCTGTCATACTGCATGAAATTAAACGCGAAACACAAAGATACAAATTTATTAAAGCTACATAAAAAACCCAGAAAATAAAAACAAAAAAATACAGGACAGATTTTCTATAAGTGAGGCATCGTAATATAGAGCGAGAGAGTCGTCAAAGCAAAAATATTTCAAAAAGGATAATTAAAGATTTTTTACATAAGTAACTAAGGAATGATACGTTATTACTAGGGCTATGACAACAGCATATTATTTTCCTTGTTTTTTCTGTAGAGTTATGTGAGCATCGGTTGATTAGTTGTGTCTGTGTCGTATATATACTCGAGAGTCAGAACAATGAAAAGAATATGCTATTGTCATAACCCTAGTTGTTACGTATACTGGCTAGAAATGTATAAAGACATGAAAAACGTGGTCGATTCATGCAAAGGTTGTGCTTTGACGGCAAAGGCACGCATAATTACTTTTAAGCTTGGCCCAAAACAGAGCAATCCTGGTCTAGAATTTATATAGGTTCTGAAGGGTTACTGATGGGTTGGTATTACCTAATTGTAGTGGACAGCTACACAAAATGACTAGATTGCTGAAATGTAATAGTCCACTACAGGGGAATTATTTGCATTATTTGAAATTGCCGACGATTTAGTAAGTCAAAACGGGATTGAATTTACGTTCACAAAAGGCAAAGAGTGCTTTGAGACTTTTCAAGCTAAACATGCCACGACAGCCTAGTACCACCTGCTATAAAAGGAGCAGGCGGAACGCCTCGTCGAAACTTGTAAATGAGCACTAAAAATGCGGTACGCTTACAAAAACTGCAATAGGTTTACAGACATCACACCTACCACTTATACACCATCAGTAGTATTCACAGAGGAAACTCTGTTCCATCGAATAGCAAGATCAGTATTTCAACGAAACTGTTGCCAAAACAAACAAAATCCAGAAGGTCCCTTGTGTTTCACAGAAACACTATAATATAGATAAAAAACGTTTTGCTATAAAAACTTACAAAAACAATACGTGTTTCTAGGAACTGGGCAAAAAAGGCAAACGAATCGACAATATGATGTATATCATTTAATGTCCTAAATCAATTCATAAAAGACTCTTTACAAAATAAGAAAGTGTATGTTGGAGGATCTCAAGTACACAATTCATGTAGAAGAGGTCATTGCGACAATATACGACCCTTTAAATATGAAACCATCCAAACAACTCCAGAACACCGCGGATTGGAAAGCAAAAGGGGGTTCACGAACGTTTAATCGATTCAAAAAGTAAAAATTACTAGTATCTTTGTAAAAATAAAATTAGGGAGGATGTTATGGAAATCGACTACACTAGGCACTATAACACTCTCGAGTCCACAACACTTGTGAGGAATTATCGTGAAATTTTCCACTTCATCATCTAGCATGTCTTGAATCGATCTGTCACGTCCACTATTTGAAAAGGGGAATTTTTCACTGAAATATATTATGGATATTGTCACAGACATGACAAGTAAGATATTTGTATTTAATACAACTGAATAAATATATGTATATATAGACATATATGTATGTACTTATTGATTTGTAAATCGCCAGAAGATGAGCTCTCCCTACCGTGCTAGAAAGCTACTTACGCCTGAAAATATCCTGTAACTTTACAAGGCCACCATTCGCCCATGTATAGAGTATTCTTGTGACATTTGGGCTGGTGCATCTGCTACTAGTCTCTCGGTCCTGGACAAGTTAAAAAGTGTCGCCAAGCTGATAGGTACTAAACTGTCATCGAAGCTTCAACCTCTGCCCCATCGACGTAATGTTGCATCCTTCTGTCTGTTCTACAATTATTTTAATGGTGAATGCTCCGACGAACTACAAGCCCTTGTACCTCCCGACGTAAAGCCCCCTGTCAAATCCGAAAATCAGCAAAATCTCACTCCTACAGAGTAGAGATCCCGAGATGTAAGAAAGCCTTCTATTCTAATAGTTTCTTCCACAGAACTGATAGACTTTGGAATTCTCTTCCGAGTTCCTACTTTCCGAACTGTACTGACATGCAGACGTTCAAGTGTAATGTGAACGGACATCTCGCTGCTTAACTCCCTACATAATATCCCTACAACTTATGCCCACAATAGCAGCCCCGTACAAAAAAGTGGCACTGTGCCTTGTTTGGGGTGAAAACGGAATAAAAAAAAATATGTACTCGCTTGTACTTTTCTCATAAAAGCTTGTGTGTGGGTGTCCTGATTCGGTAATTGGAAGAGTAAAATTAAGTGAAAGGGGCACAGATGGGTGAGGGTGTTCGATAGTGTTATCGTCAACATGTTTATAATTGATGAGGATTTTATCAGTTTCTTCGCGAAACGACGTAAGGATGAAAATTAAAATCCACAATATCATTTTGATGTTGTTGAAAATATTTTATGATTAAAATTTTTTGAAATATTCACATATTATAATTATTTTATTACCTTACAATGTTTTTCTACAATAAGGTATAGTCATAGGCTTCAAACTCAAATTCTTTCAAACTACGCACAAGTAAACTTTAACATCTTTATATATATATATATATATATATATATATATATATATATATATATGAGTTTAGTGGTTATAGTTAAATTCCAAAATCAAAATATAAACACATATATTCGAATTAAGAATTTATTGTTTGACACAAGGAATATATAGAGGGGAGTTATGTTAATTTCCTTAATCCATGGATTTTCAATAATGACTCATCTCATCAGAGGAAATGAAATGCGGTTCAGCTGTGAATAAACACGTATTTTACTTTTCAGCACATATATTGAAAGTTTTTTGGTTGGTGAATAATAATTATAGGAAAATAATTATAGGAAAAGGAATTTCATGCAACCTGGGCAGTCCATTGTTGGAAGGAGTACTATATCTTCCGGGGTATTATTACCAGGTCGGCAGAATAGCGGTCCAGGGGAGAAGGCAGTAATCCTATATAACAAAATGTATGGTTGCTCCATACTGTTTTTCCGAAGAGTATAAGAAGCGGCCGTATTCGTTGGTGATTTAAATACGTTTTGGTATATGAGATCCAAAGTCCTTGCGGGTGTTGAGACAGTGTATCAAATATTGAATAAACGTTCCATTCTATGGCATATATTCCCGTCGGAGATGGAATTTCTGCGTTGAGTTATATATGCATATCTCGGGTGTGATAGTCCTCGAAGATTAGTAGGCCTGGATTGAAAAATGCTCGGAGGGATGTTTATTCGATCCGATGTGTTAGACGATTAACCGAAAGCTAAATCGTCAATACATACCTCATCGAAATACCAGGAAGAGGAGCTCCTAGTACTCAGCAATTCATCAATCTGTACGATTGTTTGTAAGCCGATATCATCAAAAATTAGATAAGCTCTTTCTATTGAGACAACCTTACACGTTTCTTTTCTTGTCAAATTAGCCAACCGCATTACAAGCGGATTTCCCTTTACAATAGAGGGAAGAACTTAAGCAGTAAACTTAATATATACAATTCGTACATACTAAACTATAACC
Organism: Euprymna scolopes; assembly: GCF_053919585.1. Taxonomy (NCBI): domain Eukaryota; kingdom Metazoa; phylum Mollusca; class Cephalopoda; order Sepiida; family Sepiolidae; genus Euprymna; species Euprymna scolopes. The sequence continues at coordinate 153,906,156 of NC_136490.1, forward strand.
ACCTTGCTACCTACAACTAATCGCCTATACTGCACACCTCACCAGCTCATAGCTTACTTTCAGTTAATTTCTCAAATATTATATCACTATGACACTCTTCTGAATACATTCAAAATTTCTCCCGAGCAGTTCAACATCCAGTGATCGTATATCTAATCCTCATTAAATTTCTTATATCACTTGAATTTTACCTTAAATCCTCATTTCTATCCCTGAGCAAAAATCAACACCGTCTAATACTCTATTCAACTTCTAAAAATTAGATAGACACAATTGCAATATAAGAGACTCATTTGAAGTGCTTTGTGCCTGACCTAGTCTATGGACTCGAACAATTAAACCATGGCACTATGTACCGATAATTCCTCTCCAAACCGCAAAAAATACCACTGCTAGTATACTTCGTATATCCTATAGATCCTTTGCCTTCAAGATGACTGCCTTTGTCTGTATTGCATGACAACCCTACTTTTTAAAAAACTGTACCCCAAACTCTATACCCTAACGTGTAAGTATACTGCACTGTTACTTAAATCCTCTCTCCTGATCACAAACAAACTTCCTTATTTCATAAGCTGCCATTAAATCTAATCCATTGCACGTAACTTAGAGTGGTCCTAATTCTAAACCCTAAGCCCTAATAGACTGACTTCTCGTAAATCGATACACATTAACACCTAAAGATTTCTTAGGCATGCTTATGATTATACTCTTATCCCAAAACTAAACCTCTAAGTAAATACTTAATCATCTTATCTTTCAGTCGTATAAACTACCCAGTCTCGGCACCAAATTTAAATTTCTGATATTAAGTAGATCATACTTTAACATATTATCCTATTCCTGAACTTACAAAACTATATCTAACCTTGCATAAACTCGTCTCTCAAACCAATGCTGTTGCAAATTTAATGCTTCACTGCAATAATTCTTACCTATCCCCTCTCCTATTAACAATGGAAAGCTTAGTAATGCCCTTTTAATCACTTCGAGGAGTAAAATCTTACAGTAGATGTTAATCTAAATAACTTTTTTTCAGTAGATATTAACCTAATAAACCAATTAATATTAACTACCCATGCGGGGTCGCAGAAATACCTGGATTAGGACCTGGGCGCGGGGCGAACCCTCTCTGTGCTGATGGACCCGTAGATCTTCCCAGGTCATCCGTCTAGGAGAAGTAAACCTCTGAAGCCAAACCTAGGGGAGGGAGGCCTCTTCAGTCCTGGACGATAACCTCTCTAGAGCTGGTGACCCAAACAAATCATCGGTTGGCAAACCTAAACTGCTTAAGGAGGAGATAGGCTCTGTCTATCGCCCGGCTCTCATACTCCTTCTTTGCTTATTAGCCAAGCGTAGAGGTGCTATCACAGGGACTCGTCAGAATCGCCCAGTGGTAGACCTTGTTTCCTGACTAGGGCAATGAACGCCGTTTTTCCCCGCTCCCGCCACATCCCATCCCCCAAACCTGGACACCGTGGGGGTGCCTCAGTACCATATATGTCGGTACAGTGGACTGGGCTGACTTTGCCTAATGGATTGAGCGTACCGGATTGACAGTTTCCTGGCTGCTGTTTCCGACTGATAGTACAGGAGCCCTAACTCTTTGGTAGCGCTTAGAGCGGCTGCTCCATCAACAGTTGTATAATATTGGAATGTTTATAGTGCCAGGTCGCGCATGGAAAAGGACCCTGCACTCATCCTCGGTGGGCTTTCCAAAGGCCACAATCCTGTGGGTGAGGACAGCTGACGGTCTACTTGTATTGCATGTCTGATATTCTGCACAACTAGTTGTCCAGCACCCCTCACTCCCTCACCCTAACCAAAACTTTTAGCGCATCGAAGCACAAAAACTAGGAACTCGAGACTTCTGGAAAATCTACAACAGTGTAGTAAATAATGGGCAATCCACAATTCTCCCACTAACCAACAATCACGAAGTTGTCTCCTCAGCAACCGACAAGGCTAACATGCTTGCCAGTCCGTTTACCTCCAACTCCACACTGGAACCTTCCAACAACCCACTACCTGACTTTCCTATGCGAACAGACGCCACGCTAGACGATCTGAAAACCACCCCTGATCAGGTGCATGCTATCATAAAAAACCTTGACACTTCAAAAGCATGTGGACTCGATCTTATCCCGGCTGTGCTATTAAAAAAGTGCTCAGCTGAAGTAGCTCCAGTTCTCTCCAAACTCTACAACAAATGCCTTAATGAAGCTTACTTTCCGGGCTGTTGGAAAACTGCTTCTGTTGTACCAGTATTCAAGAATTCTGGCGAAAGGACAGACCCATCAAATTATCGCCCCATTAGCCTCCTCCCACTTTTTGCCAAAATATTTGAGACCATAATTAACCACGCTCTAGTCCATCATCTTACAGATGCGAAACTACTGACTGACAAACAATATGGATTTAGACAAGCCCGTTCCACAGCAGACATCCTAACTGTGATCTCTGAACGTATATACCATTCACTGGACAAAGCGGGGGAGGGCAGAGCGGTAGCTCTAGATATATCTAAGGCTTTTGACAGGGTATGGCATGAGGGTCTCCTCAGTAAAATCAGATCATACGGTATCACTGGTAGAATACTTAACATAATTAAATCCTTCTTGGACAAGAGAAAAATCCAGGTTGTCCTCGACGGTCGTACATCTAAACTATATGATATAAATGCGGGGGTGCCCCAAGGTTCTATCCTTGGACCTCTATTGTTCCTGATATTCATAAATGACCTCCCCGACAAAATTGCCTTTGAGATGGGTATATATGCTGATGACACTACACTCTATAGCAGGCACGACAGGAAGACGAATGAACACATTTCTAAAGAAATGGCAGAAACACTAGAGGAAGAACTCCAATCTGTAGTGGAATGGGGACAAAAGTGGTTGGTCGCGTTCAATGCTGCCAAGACTAAACTAGTTTCATTCAATAATTACAAGAAACCCTCTCTACCACCCATAGCAATGGCCAACGACTCTTTATCTGAGAGTCCATCTTTCAAACTCCTTGGCCTAACGTTCACAGGAAACATGAGTTGGAACAATTACATTGAAGGCATTGCCAGGGCCGCTGCAAGAAAGGTCGGCTCTCTCTATCGTGCTAGAAAACTACTAACACCCGAAAGTATCCTGTACCTCTATAAGGCCACCATTCGCCCATGTATGGAGTATTGCTGCCACATCTCGGCTGGTGCATCTGCTACTAGTCTCTCACTCCTTTACAAGGTTCAAAAGAGAGTCGCAAACCTGATAGGCCCTGAACTGGCATCTAAGCTTCAGCCTCTGTCCCATCGACGAAATGTTGCATCCCTCTGCCTTTTCTACAAGTATTTTAGTGGTGAATGCTCTGACGAACTGCAATCACTTGTGCCCCCCACTACGTGAGCACCCTCGACAAACCCGACAGGCTGCTAAATCCCACCCCACACTGTAGAGATCCCTAGATGTAAAATATCTTTTTACTCCAATAGTTTCTTCCCCAGAACCGCTAGACTCTGGAATTCCATTCCAGGTCCCTGCTTCCCCAACAGTAGTGACGTGCAGAAGTTCAAGTGTAACGTGAATCGACATCTTGCTGCCCAAATCCCTACATAGTACCCCAGTAGTTGTTGCCTCGCTAGTAGCCCCCTACACCAAAGTGTCAATTTGCCTTTTTTGGGGTGAAAAATGTAATAAAAAAAAAACAAAAAACAAAGTGAAATGACACCTCAAGCAAAATATACATTTAAACCAGGATCAGCCTCAAAGAAAACCAACCTGCCTCCTCCCTGGAAGCTTTCATTTACGAATATCCGCGGACTTAGAACTAACGTAGCTGATGTTGATTCATATCTCCTTGTAAACACCCCAGATATCTTAGCATTAAGTGAAACTAACCTTCACTCCTCCATTCCCTCTAAGCACTTTTACATACCTGGTTATCTCCCACTCTTCCGTAAGGACTCTGACAGACATATGCATAGGCTTGGAGTCTATATTTGTAACACCCTCCTCCTGACTAGAGAAATAAAACTAGAAACAGACGACCAGAACATAATATTAACTACTTGTATTTTCTCTACCGCTCTCCCTCAACCCAGGACTGTACCCTAATTAACAAAGTCTCTGACAGCATATATATCGCACTCTCCCTCGATACTAGCGCTGAAGTACATGTATTTGGTGACTTCAATGCCCACCACAGTAACTGGCTTGGATTATCTAATTACACAGACGTAGCTGGTAGCACAACACATACTTTCGCTATATCCCATTCCCTATTTCAGACGGTTACATGCCCGACACGTTTCCCAGACCAGCAAGACCAACATGCCCCGCTTCTAGATCTATTTCTGACAACCGTTCTCGATGATTGTACAACAAATGCCCACAGCCCACTCGGGAATGCTGATCACGCTGTGATAATGGTAGAAATCACCCTAAATGCTCGCCCTAAATCTGAAGACCCACTACTCAAAACAACGAGGTATTACAATACTCATAAGCCATCAGGGAACTCATCAGGGATGCCCCATGGATAAATATCTTTTCTTTCACAGCTAAACAGTGTGCAAATGAGACCACTGAATGGTTAAAAACTGCAATTGAGGCACATGTTCCCACACGGAAATTCTATAGCAAACCACACTCTCCTCAATTATTTGCCTCTGCTTGTGCAGCTGATATTGGTCAAAGGCAGCATGCGTTCCGCAGATTCAACCGACATAAGTCCAGTTCAAACAGTCAAAAGTATATAGAAGCCAGAAATAATTGTAAGAGAGTAATAGCGACTGCCTGCTTCCCACCGGACTACAACTTGGATGTCTTCAAGTCCAATGTTAACAAATTCCTAATGAAACGCCCCCTTAAGTAAACACTTCATCAAATCTCCACACTAACGTAATGCACTTGCAATAACCCTTATCCCTGAGTGGCTTCCGGGCCTTGATAAGTGGTGATCTCTGTGCAAAAAAAAAGCAGCTAAGACATAGTACACTGAAACCACCAGGAAACGCATTGAAGCACAGAAATTAGGAACCCGTGACTTTTGGAAAATCTACAACAGTGTAGTAAATAATGGGCAGTCAACGATTCCCCCACTATCAAACAACCATGAGGTTGCGTGCACGGCAACCGACAAGGCAAATTTGCTTGCTAGTCGGTTTGCCTCAAACTCCACACTGGACCCGGCACATCACTCCCTTCCCGACTTTCCTTTGCGGACAGACGCCACACTAGACGATTTGAAAACCACCCCTCAGGTGCATGGTATCATAAAAATCCTAGACACCTCAAAAGCATGTAAACCGGCTGTGCTAATAAAAAAATGCTCTGCTGAGATATCCCTAGTTCTCTCCAAACTATACAATAAATGCCTTAGCGAATCTTGCTTTCCCGAATGCTGGAAAACCGCTTCTGTGGTACCAGTCTTCAAGAATTATGGTGAAAGAATTGACCCATTAAATTATCGCCCCATTAGCCTCCTCCCATTTTTCGCTAAAATATTTGAGTCCTTAGTTAATCAAGCCCAAGTCCAACACCTAACAGCGGCTAAACTCCTAACCGACAAACAATATGGATTCAGGCAAGTCCGTTCAACAGCAGATATCTTAACTGTAGTCTCTGAACGTATATACCGTTCACTGGACAAAACAGGGGAGGGTAGAGCGGTAGCCCTTGATATATCTAAGGCTTTTGACAGTGTATGGCACGATTGTCTTTTTAGGAAAATTAGATCATATGGTATCACTGGAAGAATATAAAATGTAATTAAATTCTTCTTAAGTAAGAAAAACATCCAAGTTGTCCTCGACGGTCGTACATCTAAGCAATATGATATAAATGCGGGAGTAGCCCAGGACACTTATTGTTCCTGATATTCATAAATGACCTCCCTGATAAAATTGTTTCGGAGATGGGTATATTTGCCGATGACACCACCCTCTATAACAAGCATGAGGGGAAAACAAATGAACACATGTCCAAGGAAATGGTAGAATCACTAGAGGATGACCTCCAATCTGTAGTGGAATGGGGACAGAAATGGATGATCATATTCAATGCTGCCAAGACTAAGCTTGTTTCATTCAATAACTACAAGAAACATTTTCTACCACAAATAGTAATGGCTAAGAATACACTGCCTGAAAGTACTTCATTTAAATTCCTCGGCCTAACGTTTACAGGGAACATGAACTGGAATATATACATTGAGAGCATTACCAAGGCTGCTGCAAAGAAGGTGGGCTCTCTCTCTACCGTGCTAGAAAATTACTTACGCCTTAAAGTATCCTGTACCTGTATAAGGTCACCATTCGCCCATGTATGGAGTATTGCTCCACATTTGGGTTGGTGCATCTGCTGCTTGTCTCTCACTCCTGGACAGGGTTCAAAATAGAGTCGCCAACCTGATAGGTCCTGAACTGTCAGCTAAGCTTCATCCCCTGTCCCATCGACGAAATGTTGCATCCCTCTGCCTGTTGTACAAATACTTTAATGGTGGCTGCTCTGACGAACTGCAAGCACTTGTACCTCCTCGACGTGACTATTCCCGACAGATCTGACAAGCAACTAAGTCCCACCCCTTTACAGTAGAGATCCCTAGGGGTAAAAAGCCTTTTACTCCAATAGTTTCTTCCCCAGAACTGCAAGTCTTTGGAACTTCCTTCCGGGATACTCCTTTCCCAACTGTACTCATATGCAGAAGTTCAAGTTTAATGTGAATAAACATCTTTCTCCCCATCTCCCTTTTAATGCCCCTGCAAATTGCCCCAGGTAGTAGCTCTCTACTTCAAAGTGGCACTTGCCTTGTTTGGGGTGGAGATGGAATTAAAAAAAATGATATCATTTTCTGTTCGGGTCATATCATCGAGAAACAAACAGCTGGAGTTTGTGGTCAGTCTACGGACATTCAAAAAATTCCAGGCAGCACTGGATACATCATGTTTGCTGACTTTTTTGATATGATAATTACTCTTTACTTCGGCAATGGAGGATGTAAGGGGACGTGGTTTTAGTGCAAAACACCATTAATAAGAGTTTAGACATCCAGTTTGAGAATTTTTCACGACATCTCCAACTTCTTACGCCTCAATAGAAGAAAGACAGCATTCTCCACCTGTGATTCTGTTCCATTCAAAGGAGTTAGTGGCGATGCCTGATATATCATGTTTTAAATGTAATTGGACAACATTTACATGGTATATAGATATACATATCATCGGATAGTACTTTTACATGGCTTTTTGCACTTTGCTCTTTTGGGCCAATAAATGTGATTTTATAAAACTATAATTTCTATAAATAATTGCTAATATTTCTAAGATAGAAGACGGTGATTAACTACACGAACTGACGACCTGGGCGTTCCAAGTTCGAATCCAGTTCTATTCACAAAATCACTTGTACTTAAGATGTTGGCAACCGTATCGTGGTCCCTCCCGTAAATACTGATTTCTTTTAGAAATAATTCCGACAAAAAATATCGGGGAAAGCAATCCACACAATAGAATAAGCTGATTCATACGATGTGATGATAATAATTACTAATATTCCGTTTAAAATATTTTGACTTTCGTAAACGTGCCGAGTTGCAGTTTAACAGATTAATTGTCATTGAAATATATTCAAAACTTCTGCAATATTTTTGGTATAACAAAGATGATATGATTATAAACCATTGGAAGATTCTATGTACAGACAGGAGTCATAAGAACTGACCAACCTCTGCTACCGACCAATCAGAAACCGGAATCACTCCATAAAATAGAAAAAATTCTTAAGAATTCTTGCACCCAACTTTTTGTCTCACAGGAATGGGCTTTTCTCTTCGTCTCAGGACTTTAGATTGACGACCTTCAGGAAATTTCCACTAGAAATTTGATTCATGTTTTCAAGGATATTACGTCACGAAAAGTCGGTGTGGCAGAAAGATAAACCAAATGTCTCGCTGTGTTAGTAGCTGAAACTTTATCAGACGTGTTTTATAGAGAACCTATTCTATTCACTGATTGAGAGTTAAAGGGAGTCTGTAATATTTCGGTTAGCATGATGATATGATTATAGAATATTTTTGGTATAACAAAGATGATATGAGTATAAACCATTGGAAGCTTCTACGTATAGACAGGGGTGATAAGAACTGACCAACGTCTATTACCAACCTATGAAAATGTGATTTTAAAGAAAATGTGTGAAGACGCAAAATTGAGTCTTGATGTTTTATATTCAACCGCGTATAGGAACACTTATTATTATGGCTACTACGGTCATGACTAATTATTATTGCTACGAAAAAGGAAAAATGTCGAGAAGACTTCAGCTGTTGCCAGATGAATAATGAATATTTACGATACCGAAATAACCATTTTCGTTTGAAGAATATTCATGAATTTTATTTGGATAATTTAAATTATAATACTTTAATGTGTACGCCGTCTTTCCTATTGATACAGCTGAGGCTTAATGTATGCGTTATCTTGCCCTATTCATACATATACGGAATAATCACGCTGATACGCCGGTTCTCGTCAGTACCAAATCACTTAAATTAAGCAATGTGTAGCCTGGTTAGTACCAGATGGGTAACAATTTGGAAATTCTAGGTGCTGCATGTGTTCTCTGTTTATCTCGGCTTTGTTTCCAGTTGTTCTGAATCTCCACATGCCACTGGTATTTAAAAATTTAACAATGTCGACCCAGGAAAGGTATAGTTGGAGATTGAACAACTCTGGCCACAAAAATTATACGCGAAAGAACCTTTACAATTGTTATCCATAGTCTGTTAAGATCGAAGGAAGCCATTTTTTTAAAAATCCAGCTTCGACAAGAAGAAATAAAATCAAACATTTAATTGGATAAGTAAATATAACGCGAAAACTTTTGCTTGTTTTTGTACATTTAAACTTTAACAGTTTTGAAAGCTATTTTTCACAGAAGAAACTCCACAGTCTCTCTCTCTCTCTTTCTCTCTGTTTCTACTATATAACTACTTTGTATATGGTGATCGACTGAGCCCCAATCACTGGGTACTCCTTAAACGCAATAATGTTATCATTATTGAAATCGAAAACAAAGAAACATACATTGCTGAAAACACGCAGTAAGATTTAGCCATAAATCACTCTGACAATTTCGACGATAACTAAAACCTTATACTGCATAACATATACCGCAGAAATGCATTAAACATCCGTGTGTGTTTTTGTTTTAAAACGAAGTGTATTTTTATGAGACCAGTCTCATTATTTATCAGACATACACTTTATATTATTTTCTGACATATGAAGTCGACTGGTTCGATAATATTAAACTTAAAACTTCGCTTGAGGCAGTTTCCATTAATACCATACAGGCAACTTGTATAAAAAAATGCGTAGAGGAAATTTCCCCATGAAATTTAATTCACGTGTTTAAGGAAGTTACGTCACGACAAGTGGATGTGAAAGAAAGATGATCTAAATGTTTCGTTGTGCTAGTAGCTGACAACTCAAACAGAGAACTTGATCGGAATTTTGGCGGCGGATTAGAGTATGTAGTGTACTGAGTATATACATAATTGTACCTAATAACGATCGATTGTATAGCATTTATATAACGTGTATATATATATACGTGTTTCTCTTATGTATGCATAATCTAAAAAGTGTATGTTATATACTAGCGAGTATATAAAGTGCTTATCTAAAAAAACGCGTACTACGGGAAGCGTGTGTAGAGGCAACTGTAAGGGAATAAACATATAAATAGGCAAGCAAGAAATGTATGTATAATGTGTGTATATAAATATTTAATTTGTTTACAAACAGGACAAACAGGGTTTTACGTATAGATCTTTAGCAACGAAACGAATAAACATCTTCGTCTGCTAGGTACACCAGACAAAATAGACATACCTTCTTGTATAGTTTTATTTTTCCCGATTATTGTTTTTGTTTTGAAATCCTGCACCAAATAACGATCTGTTATGTAGCATTTATTTAACGGGTATATATACGTGTATATATGTGTTATATGTTTGTGTATATGTAAAGTGTTTATCTAAAAACACATAATGTTCATAATTATAGAAGCAGGTGTATATACAGCTATACAAATACATATATAAATGATAACAAAACATTTCTCTTGAAATGTATGTAAAACCGATGTATATATGTATTCAAGTAAACAGTTAAAAAAACGGGGAAAATAACATTTTACGTATAGTTCTTTAGCAACAAGACGAATAAACATCTTTGGTTACTTCGCACAGCAGACAAAATAGACATACCTTATTGTATAGCTTTTTTTCCGACGGTTGTTTTGCTATGAAGTCCTGTAATTAGAGATGCTTTTCTCCGAAAGAAAACACCAGACACTGGTTATAATTAGATATAATTTTAATCTGCACTTCCATTGGAGGTTGCAGACGTTTATATTTGGGTTCATAAATCTTCTAATTGTGTCCACTGGATGCTTCCATGGACTGCAGAGACAAGATTACTTCCGAGCACATCTCCAGACTTGACTGAACCCCGTCTGTTGACTAACTGTACTGACCTTTAACACGTCTGTCTTTCGTAAATATATGATAACCTCTTTATTATAACTTCTTTGTTAGTTATCATGTTAGTCACTGTTATTGCTTTTGTAAATATTACAGTTTTGCTAACTAAAATTCCAAATCTTTTATTATATAAATATTTAACATCTTGACTTAAACTGGATTAAAATATTTCATGTAGTAATATTTTATTGCGATTTTTAAAAATCTACTATTGTTCTAAATATTTATCTTATTTCAATAACATTCGCTTGTAGTTTCTGAATTTTTGAGATGAGGTTATTCGTATTATTTGGTTTCATCCGACTACTGTCCTCATCTGGAGTGTGATTGGCACAATGTTTTAGTTAATGTAACATCTGACCTTCTTTCAGGTGTATCTTGTCGAACTCAGGAATATTTTTGTCGAACTCGAGAATTTGGATGGAATTTCAAACGGAACCATTTTTTTACTTTAGGGGGTAGCATGCTATTGTTCCGTTAGCTATGACTGGTAGAGGTCCTAAGTTATTCGCAATTGTATTTTTCAGCCGCCCACACTGAGGATTGAACTTTCAACCTTCAAGAGAATATCACTTTTACAATTGGATACTTTTACAAAGGATACTCTAACCTTTTACAAAGGATACTCTAACTTAACATCTAAATCTGACCACCAAGATTGCCACGGGCATGGAATATGTGCCTACATTAAAGATGGCTTCCCATGTGGCAGGGATATCTCCAGAGAAGACCCTAATCTACCTATATGTGCTTCCGGATTGCACTTGCTTACACCACCGCATTTATATTTCCCCTCTATCGCCTCCACAACAGCGGAGTTACTGTCTTTAAGAGTATATCAGAGAAAATTGACCACATCCTGTGTGCTCATCCCTCGGCTAACATTGGCATTTGCGGTGAGTTCAATGTCCATAATGTGAAATGGCTGACCCACTCAAATAAGACTGATGATGAGGGGAGGTTCTGTCATGATTTTGACATTGCTTATGACCTCACTCAGATTGTTCGCGAGCCCACCCGTGTGGCCGATACTACCGGTCAGTTCGCAAGCCTTCCAGACCTTTTTCTCTCCACTTCCCCTGAGCTATGCTCATGTAACGTTCTATCTCTCTGGGATCCTCCGACCACTGCGTCGTATCAGTTAAGATAAAAATGAAATATAATAAATCTACAGATGTACCTCTCCACCGTACTGTATACCGATACTCTATGGCGGACTGGGATAGCTTCCGTACATTCATATCTGATCTACTTATCCATTCCATGTTTAAAAATGATGTGTCCTCTATAGTATCAGATCTGACCGAATGGTTACTTGTAGGCATAGACCAATTCATACCATCCAAAAAATTCCAACAAAAACCTAACATCCAGCCATGGTTCTCCCCTGAATGTGCTGCTGTCATCGCACACAGAAATCACTTTTTCCGTAGCTACCAACGTAATAGATGCACTGAAACTAAAGCTGCTTTCAGGACCGCCAGCAACCACTGTAAAAGAGTAATAAAAAATGCAAGAGAACTATATGCTCAATCCGTTAAATCCAAAGTAGCTGAGCATCGGCTTGATTTCCACCAGTTCTGGCAAATAGCAAATAGGATCCTGAACAGAAACGTGCGTTCTATCCCAACAATTATTTATGGACCAGAGGTCATCTCGACAGCATCCGAAAATGCCAAACTATTTGCCAAGAACTTTGTGGCAAATTCTACCCTGTGCGACGAAGGCCATCAACTCGCCGTATTACCTCCTATAACAGACAACACGCTATGCAACATACAAATATCTGTGTGTGAGGTCGCCAAGCTAATCAAGAACCTTGACTCCAGTAAAGCAACTAGTCCTGACGATATAACTGGAAATGTTTTCTCGATCATTAAATCATTTCGCTCTGATAGGCTCATAAGAGTAGTGGTAGATGGACAAAAATTGGAGGCTCATAAGAGTAGTGGTTGATTGGCAGAAATCAGAGGCCCACAGTATTAATGCTGGTGTCCCTCAGGGGTCCATACTGGGCCCAACTCTCTTCCTTATCTACATTAATGATCTCCCAAAACACATACTAAAATCCTTCGTTGACATCTATGCTGATGACACGACCATCTATGGCAACACATGAAAGGCCGTAAATGATGATGTTCTCTCTGATTCTCTCTCCTCTTATCATGAGCGCGATACAGTGGGGAAAGATGTGGCTGGTTACCTTTAATGCATCTTAGACCAAGCTCCTATCTCTACATCATAAACGCTCTGATCCCCATCTGGCATCAATTGAAATGGATGGCTCTCGTCTAGGATAGGTCCCATGTTTTGACAAGCTTCTGGGTTTGACCTTTACTCCTGATCTTAAATGGAACACATACATCAAGTCTGTGGCCAAGGTCGCTGGGAAAATGGTGGGATCCTTCTATCGCTCCAGAAGATATCTCACTAATGATGCAATTCTCTATCTATATAAGAGCCAAGTACGTCCAAAGATGGAATACTGCTGCCACATCTGGGCAGGAGCTGCTGAAACAGCTTATCCTGCCTTGACATCTCTGCAACCTCTTTCCCACAGAAGAGACTAGCGAGCCTGTTTTTGTTCTATCGTTATTTCCATGGCAAGTGCTCGTCTGAGCTCCATTGTCTGGTCCCCCCCTCGCCAATCTTTTTCAAAAACACCCGACTAGCTGAAACCACCGTCAATAATTTTCCCCACTCCTTATCTGTACCTAAATCAAAATGTAGATTCCACGAACAAAGCTTCTTTCTTAGAACTGCACGCCTGTGGAACTCTGTTCCGCTTGCCTGTTTCCCTCCCGACTTTAACCTGGATGTCTTCAAGTCCAACACAAACAAATTCCTGATGAACCGCCCTCCTAAGTAATGACACCTAATCAATTTATAATACTATTGCTACACTATCCCATTGAGTTTTGTACACACAATAACCCTTACCCCCGAGTGGCCATTGGGCCTTGATAAGTGATGAACTCCATGTAAAAAAAAATTGATGATTACAAATACTGTAACCACTGCGCCACGGAACTTAAAATTCGTACTAGATTTGTCTGCAAGGCGCAGTAGTTATAGTACTTGAAAAAATCAATTGTAAAAATGATATTCTTCAAATAATACGGGCATTGTTCTTCTATAGAAATATTTCATATTTGAATAACATTGAATACATCGCAGTTTATTTTTGTTGCACTCACACTTTTTGTCAATCTAGCGCTGCCCGGGAGTCACAATATCGTACAAGGAAATCTGTAATACACTGTATTCCAAAAGTCTTTGTGGCACATTTCATATCTCTATATCTGCTAAACTATGAATGGGAGTAAGATTAAAGTGGTGCCATTTTAAAGCTATATGCATGAATGCTTTGTAAAGCTATTATATCGTTCATTTTTTTGGCTCCTGTAATTAATAGTTCCCGAGATATTCAATGTAAAAATGTGCCTAATATTTTTGGAACACCCTGTATTAAGTTCTTATAAAAAGAACGATTGTACAGAGAAAATTATGTAAAAATGCAGAATTTAGTCTTGATATTCAGCCGCATACAACACCAATAGCATCTATTAATACTACTATCGCAGTCATTATCAAAAATTTTTGCCAGAGATGAAAAATGTCGATAAGATTTCAGCTGTTACGAAATGAATAATATATGTTTTCGATACTGACGTAGCCATTTTTATTTGAAAAATATTCATGAATTTTATTTGCATTATTAAAATGATAGCACTTTAATACACTTGTGTTTTTTAAATTCTTTTCATGCTGCAAAGGACATATTGCCACTTTGAACATAAGAGGCAATTTTTTTAGGATTATGTCTAACAAGTGACTAAAGAATATTAATGAATTTTACATTAAATAATAACACTTGAATCTATACGTTTTCTCCCCTTTTTGATAATAAATAATACAGTAAAACATTACTTCTGTGTTGAAAAGATTAATGGCACATTGATACATGAAAATATAAAATATATCTTCATTGTTGGTGACATAGATGGTTGGTTGTGAAGAAAGAGAAGCACGCAGCGAGATTCGAGTAGTTGATTCTTCCATCAACCAACAACTATATATCCTTTTCGATTGTTATTATATAACCGTTTTTGACTACATGAAACACCTCCATTGGGCTGCATTGTCCCTGCAGTCACACCTCAAAAGACGTTCGGATATTATTGTTTTAATAAACTGACCTGGCTTTTATTCGACTTGATTACACCTGTGTCATATTTTGCCGAAAATGACATTTTAAATATTATACATTTACCTTATATTTTTTGTTTACAATTTGATCCAAAGCAAATATACGAAGTTGATTCTTGCATAGGTTAAAACTTTTAGACTCAAGCTCATGGCGCCTAACGGAAAAACTGAAATTTCGTAGATTTTATACTTTCTTAACCCATTTTTTATTCGCTTTAGAAACTTAACCACTTCTACTTCTTATGTTATTTGTATTTATAATTCTTCTTTTACATTTCTTCTCATACTACTACTACTGCTACTACTGCTACTACTGCTACTACTACTACTACTACTACTACTACTAATTATTCATTTGTACTTCTATTCTTCTACTTCTCCACCATCTATTTCTACATTTTCTACTTCAACTTTTTACTACTCTTACTTTTCTATTTCCTTTTCCACTTTTTCATCTACTCACACCCATTCTACTACTTCTACCACTTATTCCTCAGTTGGTTCTAATTGTACTTCTATTTCTCCTTCTCTTTCTACTCCTACTACTACTCATACTTCTGCTACTTCTTTGTCTCGTGGAACTCTGTTCTGTCTGCCTGATTCTCACCGGACTACAACTTGGATGTGTTCAAGTCCAATGTTAACAAATTCCTAATGAACCGCCCCCTTAAGTAAACACTTCATCAAATATCCACACTAACGTAATGTACTTGCAATAAGCCATATCCCTGAGTGGCTTCCGGACCTTGATAAGTGGTGATCACTGTGTAAAAAAAAAATCAATGGGATAATATCGTAGTAATCGTTAGTAATGGAGATTTAATAAAGTGTCTTACTTAAGGGGGAAGTTTATCAGGAATTTGTTTATGTTGGACTTCTTTCTGCTTTTATTTCTCATTCTTCTATTCTTTTTCTTCTTTATCTTCTTCCTCTTTTTCTTCTTCTGTTACGTCTATTTTTTCTTCTTATGCTTCTACGTCTACTTCTTTTTTCACCATTGTCTTCTCTGCTTTTGTACTTATTTTCCATTCTTTTTTCTGCGTCTCTTCCCCCTCCTCCTTCTCCTCCTCCTCCTCCTTCTTCTTCACTCTTCTTCTTATTCTTCTTATTCTAATTCTACTTTTTTTCCTTCTGTATGTACTGTACCATTGTCTGTACTACTGTTGTATTTATTTTCCATTCCCTATCCAAGTGTCTCCATCGTGTTTATAAAATAACCTTTGTTCACTCATATGTGATGAAGTCTACAATAATCTGACGTATTATTTAGGTGCTTATATTCTTTAATATATCAGCTTTATATTTTTCATCCAAACAAACGTGAACAATGAACAAAAATTACTTGTTATGTTTTCCTTATTTCTATCTTTGTTGCTCGAATGGATACTTCCTTTCTAAATAGAATTACTCGATAACAAATCGTAATCTTCCTTCGTGTGTTGAAACTGAAATTCTGCCTGGAGATGACGAAGACGACAAGTGCTAATCACAATGCAGCCGCACAACGCTCCAGACATATAAATGTAAATGTGCCTCCCATTGTAAGATACACACTTACTGACACAAAAATTCTTCGGAATTTTTCAGATGAGAATTGATAATTCGTATTAGATTATTTAACTACTGAGTCTTTTTTAAGATGAGGACTGATTGTTTGTATTACTTCCTTTGATCGGAATATTATTCTCATATTGAGTGTTGTGTGAAAACTTTTGGTTGAAATGGGGAGGTAACTTTAAGTCTGACAATAGATATCAACAGTATATAGGAAACTCAAATTATAAAGAAAAAAAACAACAAAATTTGTACAACCCATCCTTAAAATTTCAACTGTAAAGGGAAGATAACCCCATCAAACTATATCAAAGTTATTTCCCCTTGTCAACAAATATTTTTTCAGACACACGAAACCACGCCGAACATAAAACAACTCCAAAAATACGAAATCATTTACAGAGCCAGTAACTTTTCTCCTTTTATTTTCAAGATGGCGACCAGCATGTCTGATGAAGGTCGAAAGCTACAACGACCAAACTGTTGCACAAAGAACACTCAAGATGAGAACAATAGTATGATCAAAACAAGCAATATTTCAACTACGTTTATCATATTTAGTGGTTTTCCCACAAAAGGTTCAATCTTCAGCGGAAGATACTTAAATTACCATTGTGAATTGCTTAAGATTTCTACACGCTCATGACTGATAGAACGAGAGAATGCTATTTCCATTGATTAAATAAAGGAAGGATTCCAAAGTGCGACACAAAGATTTCCGATTTCAATAAGATATACATGAACGAAAGTCAGAACTTATATCAACCGAAACGTTGTTAAAATATTAAAAAAAAGTAGTCCCAGATACTATACGATACGATCTATTCATTACATACACATATTTAAAAATATTAGAAAATAAATTATACACACGTTTGAAAAGATAATAGGCGAAGAATAAACAGTATTCATATTTACCTAATTAATAAGTTAGAAAATTATATATATATAACTGCTCTATAACAATGTGTATGTTCGTCTCGTCCTTACGTGTGTGGGTGTTTTCTAATATGGCCTCTATATCCTGAAACCAGCCGCGTGTATCCTTTCCCATTTCATTATATATACAAGTCTTATGTACAATTTATATACACGCGGTCGAATTTAATTTACCTAATTAATAAGCTAGACAATTAAATATATATATATATATATATATATTATTACATTTTCACCCCAAACAAGGCAAATTGCCACTTTGGTATAGGAGGCTACTATCAGGGGCAACAACTACTGGGGTACTATGTAAGGATTTGGGCAGCAAGATGTCAGTTCACGTTACACTTGAACTTCTGCACGTCAGTACTGTTGGGGAAGCAGGGACCTGGAATGGAATTCCAGAGTCTTGCGGTTCTGGGGAAGAAACTATTGGAGTAAAAAGATCTTTTACATCTAGGGACCTCTACAGTGTGGGGGTGGGATCTAGTAGCCTGTCGGGTTTGTCGAGGGTGCTCGCGTCGTGGGGGCACAAGTGATTGCAGTTCATCAGAGCATTCACCACTAAAATACTTGTAGAACAGGCAGAGGGATGCAACGTTTCGTCGATGGGACAGAGACTGAAGCTTAGATGCCAGTTCAGGGCCTATCAGATTTGCGACTCTCTTTTGAACCTTGTCAATGAGCGAGAGACTAGTGGCCGATGCACCAGCTCAAATATGACAGCAATACTCCATACATGGGCGAATGGTTGCCTTATATAGGTACAGGATACTTTCGGGTGTTAGTAGTTTTCTAGCACGGTAGAGAGAGCCCACCTTCCTCGCAGCGGCCCTGGCAATGCCCTCGATGCGATTGTTCCAACTCATGTTTCCTGTGAACGTTAGGCCAAGGAGCTTGAAAGACGTACTCTAAGATCAAGAGTCGTTGGCCATTGCTATAGGTGGTAGAGAACGTTTCTTGTAATTATTGATAAAACTAGTTTAGTCTTGGCGGCATTGAACGTGACCATCCATTTTTGTCCCCATTCCAGTTCGTCGATGGGACAGAGGCTGAAGCTTAGATGCCAGTTCAGGGCCTATCAGGTTTGCGACTCTCTTTTGAACCTTGTAAAGGAGCGAGAGACTAGTAGCAGATGCACCAGCCAAGATGTGACAGCAATACTGCATACATGGGCGAATGGTTGCCTTATAGAGGTACAGGATACTTTCGGTTATTAGTAGTTGTCTAGCACGGTAGAGAAAGCCCACCTTTCTTGCAGCGGCCCTGGCAATGCCTTCAATGTAATTGTTCCAACTCATGTTTCCTGTGAACGTTACGCCAAGGCGTTTGAAAGATGTACTCTCAGCTAAAGAGTCGTTGGCCATTGCTATAGGTGGTAGAGATGGTTTGTTGCAATTATTGAATGAAACTAGTTTAGTCTTGGCAGCATTGAACGCGACCAACCACTTTTTTCCCCATTCCACCACAGATTGAAGGTCTTCCTCTAGTGTTTCTGCCATTTCTTTAGAAATGTGTTCATTCGTCTTCCTGTCGTGCCTGCCATAGAGTGTAGTGTCATCAGCATATATACCCATCTCAGAGGCAATTTTGTCGGGAAGGTCATTTATGAATATCAGGAACAATAGAGTTCCAAGGATAGAACCCTGGGGAACCCCCGATTTATATCATATAGTTTAGATGTACGACCGTCGAAGACAACCTGGATTTTTCTCTTATCTAAGAAGGATTTAATTATGTTAAGTATTCTACCCGTGATACCGTATGATCTAATTATCCTGAGGAGACCCTCATGCCATACCCTGTCAAAAGCCTTAGATATATCTAGAGCTACCGCTCTGCCCTCTCCCGCTTTGTCCAGTGAATGGTATATACGTTCAGAGATTACAGTTAGGATGTCTGCTGTCGAACGGGCTTGTCTAAATCCATATTGTTTGTCAGTCAAAAGTTTAGCACCTGTAAGGTGATGGACTAGAGCATGGTTAATTAAAGTCTCAAATATTTTGGCAAAAAGTGGGAGGAGGCTAATGGGCGATAATTTGATGGGTCAGTCCTTTCGCCAGAATTCTTGAATACTGGTACAACAGGAGCAGTTTTTCAACAGCCCGGAAAGCAAGATTCATTAAGGCATTTGATGTAGAGTTTGGAAAGAACTGGAGCTGCTTCGGCTGAGCACTTTTTTAATAGCACAGCTGGGATAAGATCGGGTCCACATGCTTTTGAAGTGTCAAGGTTTTTTATGATAGCATACACCTGAGCAGGGGTGGTTTTCAGATCGTCTAGCGTAGCGTCTGTCCGCATAGGAAAGTCAGGTAGGAGGTGGTTGGAAGGGTCCAGTGTGGAGTTTGAGGCACACCAACTGGCAAGCATGTTAGCCTTATCGGTTGCTGAGGAGAAAACCTTGTGATTGTTGGTTAATGGGGGAATTGTTTATTGCCCATTATTTACTAACTGTTGTAGATTTTCCAGAAGTCTCGAGTTCCTAGTTTTTGTGCTTCGATGTTTATATATATATATATATATATATATATATATATATATATATATATATATATATATATATATATACTAGGCCTACCCGGCCACACATTGCTGTGGCTCAGTTTGTTAAAATGGAACACATTCCTCATAAAAATTGCATTTGGTATTTTTTATTTATTTTATTATTTTTGCAATTTTCTTATCAATAAAAGTTGTTTTTTCCCAAAGAAAAGGTGAAGTTTTTACCATAAATTGTTAGGTAAAAGTTTTTTTTTTCAGGAAAACTTTTTAAAAAGAATGTTGGCAGTAAATATTTCTTTTTGAAAATAGAATTTTTATTATGAAAAGAAAAGATGAATGTTTTATATGAACACTGTAAATAGTTAGGTGAAAGTAGAGAAAAGTTAGATTTTCTTTTCAAGAGAATGTACAATTTTTTTTTGTCAATAGATGTTAAGAAAATAAACGGAAAAAAATACTCCCATCATTAATTAATTCTGCAAAAAAAATAAAAATAAAATGTTGGTTTAGTGTTTCAACATTTTAACAATACTCGGCTCAATCCGGTAATTGCCGGTCGAACCCTAAACTAATTGGAATCCGGTGCGGGGAGAGGGATTTAAATTCTGCATGAGTACCATTCTTTTTAATTTTGTCTTTTGTTCAATTTTTTTGTGTGGGCTTTTAGCGGTAGCAAACTAACAAATTTAACCAAAATGCAAAAAATTCAACAATTAAATAATTTTAATAAGTTCCCAGCTCCTAATACAAATCCTAGTAAATCAATCCCCCTTATTAGAAACACTGAAAGGACGAAATCAAATTATTGCCAGTATGTTTGGGAGGGGTTGTATAGGCGTATCAGAAAGTGGCTATTTAAAATGATGATCAGAACCTTAATAATTCAACTTACTATTTTTGAAGCTTATAACTACTTGAAATTATAATTCAAACCCTAATTTTTTTTCAATTAAAGGCGCAAAGACCAAATTTAAAAAAAAATAGCAGGTTTAATAGCAAATTACGCAATATTTGTTTCTTTAAAGCAGTTTTCTTTTAAAAAATTTAAAGAAAATCAATATATTTTGACTTGCTTATAAATATATGTATATATATGCCAAAAAATCACTTACCTAAAAACAATTATTTAATGGGTAGGTCCATTCTTTATTGTAAAGAATTTATCCATATTTATATTTTAAATTCCATATATTTTTTAAATAAAAGGATCTTTTAAAGCGAGGGTCCTTGAAAATCGCGTTTTTGTAACATGTTTTGCGCGAAGTGTTAAATAGCTGCTGCTAAAATGACATTTATGAAGTATGGTTTCGTCCAAGGGCATAATAATGTCGCTTTTTTATTGCGTGTGTTAACCAAAATTAGTATTTTTCATCCTCCGTAGTTAAAAAAAGAAACGCGCATTCACTTATAAGTTTTTCCCCTCGAACAAAAAATCCGCTTCATCGATTTTAAAAAAATTCTTTTAATGAAATACACGAGTGTTTCATTGATATATTTTAATACTTATTCATCAACTAATTTTTTTTTAATTTATAAAAAAGGAAACATTCAATGAGATAGAAAAATTTGTCGTCAGTGTCTGATATTTACTTGACGATGTAAGCATAACATGAGCTTTCATTAAAAAAATCAACGTGTTTAAAAAAAAAGGTTTTACACTTCGGACTTTACAGGTAAAACACTTCTTTTTTTGTTTTAAATTTGAATATTTCTTTATTGATCTTTTATCTTCAATTTGTGATATATAAAACTTTGACACATAAATTAATTATTAAAATTTTAATAAACATTTCAAAATGGGGGTGTGAATTTGAAAAAAAAACCCCTTTGCCTAAAATATTATATTTGGTTTATTGGAAGGAGTATAAAATTTCACATTGACCCTGAAAATATCGTAAAAATTGAACCAATAGAAACATTTTGATAGTTTTTAAAGTTTAAAAATTGAAAAATATTTAACTCGTAAAATTCTATTGATTTTATTACGTAAAAAATGGCTGCATGAAGGCACGCCGGCATTTTGTAAACACTGTTTTTTAAAAAATAAAAAATAATATTTCTATTATTTTTTAAACAAGTTTAATAATTTATTTTTAAAGTATATTCCATATAGAAAATAACCAACTCACTTTAAAAAGAGAAATTACGAGTTTTTTTTTATATTTTATTCGCAGTTTTCTGTTAGGGGTGTCAAAACTTCCTCTAAATTTCTGATACATTAAGAGTTTCTATTCTCTTTTTCTTTCGTTCTTTTTTTTCAATATTTTAAACAGATTTGGTGCTTCTACACTTTATTGCCGAAATTGGAGATGCCATTTTTTTAACGCACTTGCTATCCAAATCTAGGGGAGACATCATTATATGGCCGAACGATTGCTTCCGGAAAGGGAAAGGATAAATTTAGCAAAATTTACATTTATTACTTCCGGAAACGATAAATTAAACTAAATAAATTTACCAACACTAACATTTATTACTCCGTTAAAATAAAATGATCATTTATTACTTCCAGAAACTTGGTAAACCAATATTACTGGAGAAAATGAATCTTGACAATTCAAAAAAATATTTGAAATTATTTATTTGTTCGGAAAGAAAACCCCCCAAAAAACAAAACACACAAACGAAAAAATAACCCCCCCCCCAAAAAAAAAACAAACTAATAAATGTTTTGGTTTTGTTTTGGTTTTCAAATGGCGCACGCCCAGGTTAATCTATTATGAATATGGCATTTCAATTTTCTGTTTTTAATAAAAAAAAAATTGTTCCATGAAAAACTTTCCCGTTCTCATCAATTAAATCGAAACATTTCCAATTAAACAATTACGGATATATGTTCTCTTTCACTTTATTTATTTACTTTTAAAGCAACATTGGACTTTTATAAAATAGTTTTTTTTTTCGAACAAATAAATAAATTTAAACATTTTTTTTAATTGTCAAGATTCATTTTCTCCAGTATTATCGGTTTACCAAGTTTCTAGAAGTAATACATGATAATTTTAGTTTAATTTAACGTTTCCGGAAGTAATAAATGTTAATTTTGGTAAATTTATTTATTATTCCCTTTTCGGAAGCAATCGTCCGGCCATATAATAATGTCTCCCCTAGATTTGGATAGCAAGTGCGTGAAAAAAAAATGGCGTCTCCAATTTCGGCAATAAAGTGTAGAAGCGCCTCAGACTTTTATAGGTCGCTATTTTTGCCATAAATTGTTAGGTGAAAGTTTTTTGGGCTTTTTTTCAGGAAAACTTGCACTTTAAAAAAAAAAGAAAGTTGGTAGTAAATGTTTATTTTGAAAAACAGAATTTTTTACTCCTTGGGCGTTGAGTTCCATGGCGACCAGCATAAAAAACACGCATCGCTCCCGTTCTGACGCAAGCGCACATACCACTTTTTTTATTTACTGACGTTGTCGTAGTAACTAAACGATTATTTGTCACAGTATTTATTTTGAAAAAAGGTTTTACTCTTTATGAATATTAAAAGAAAAATTACTAAACATTTATTAATAATGCCTCACTTTTACAGACATTTATTTTTCAAATTTCTTTTTAAATTACGTCTTTTATCGACTTTTTTAATAGCATTTGCGGAACCAAAAAAATAACTAAGCCATTTACTGACAATTTCTCGGTATCTTGACTTTGATAAAAATTTTTTGTTAAAAATATCTGTAAAAGTGAGAATTATCAGTAAATGGTTTAGTTTGTTTTTCGTTTTTTACCAATCTGCAAATGCTATTAAAAAAGAAAGTCAATAAAAATTCATTTAAAAAGAAATTAAAACAAATGTCAGCATACCCATCCGCAAATGCTAT
Organism: Euprymna scolopes; assembly: GCF_053919585.1. Classification (NCBI taxonomy): domain Eukaryota; kingdom Metazoa; phylum Mollusca; class Cephalopoda; order Sepiida; family Sepiolidae; genus Euprymna; species Euprymna scolopes. Next base: position 153,929,713 of record NC_136490.1, read on the forward strand.
TAAAAAAAAGTCGATAAAATTTAAGAAATTGAAAAACAAATGTCTGTAAAAGTGAGGCGTTATTAATAAATGTTTAGTAATTTTTCTTTTAATATTCATAAAGAGTAAAAATAGAATGGAAATTTAAATTTCGCTCCGTTTTAATCTTTTTTTTTAATTGTGCTTCTCCCAAACAAATATAATCAAGAAAATAACATTCAACAATTTTACTTTATATATATATAAAACACGAAATATTAAAAGAATATATATATTAAAGAAAGAGAAATAATTCCATTTTTAAGCGAAAAAAGTCAATTTGGCATATAAAAGTTCCGTTTAGTGATGTCACGTGATGGCACGCGGTGTGAAATAATTGTCCCCAAATAAAAAATGGCCATCCGTACAAAGAAAACCAAATATTTATTATAGAAAAATTACGTATAATGTTATAATTACGAAGAGATATATAGAAACACGCATGCGTACAGTAAACATATTATACCAAAATGTGGAAGCCATCCGTCCAGTGGTTATTTAGACTATTAATTACGAACGCACCAAGAGTTATATTTATATATATATTGATATATATATTCTGTAGAACTTCCTGCTTTCTTGTCTTCGACGATCGGTTGATTCAATTTAAAGAAACGGGATAACAGGTGAATATATATATATATATATATATATATATATATATATATATATATATATATATATATATATTGTATTTTGTGTGCAGAAAGTTGTTAGATGAGAGAAGTCATTGGTACCGTCGGGTTCAAGCTCGATAATTAGGGCCGTCTAAGATATCCATGTCAAGCTCTCTTCAGCCAATATTCATATAATGATGAGTATTGGCTAAAGAGAGCTTGATATGGATATCTGAAATGGTCCTAATTATCGGGTTTGAACCCGACGGTACTAATGACTTTTCTCATCTAATAACTTTTTGTACACAAAATACAAATTATAAATACGCTCTTATTTTCGGATTTTCCTTTTAATTGATACTCTGCTGGATTTCTTAAAAAAAAAACTAATCATATATATATATATGTGTGTGTGTGTGTGTATATGTGTGTATATATGTATATATATATATGCATATATATATGCAAATATACAGACAGTCGATTTGAGTCGAAGTTTGAAGACAGTCGGACTTGCGTTAGTTTCGAGACCATGTATATAAACTGTACACAAGACTTGTATATATAATGAAATAGGAAAGGATACACGCGGGCTGGTTTCAGGATATGGAGGCCATATTAGAAAACACCCACACACGTGAGGTCGAAACGCACATAAACATTGTTATAGAGCAGTTATATATATAAAAAGCAAGGCATAACATACTATTATATTGATAAACTCATAGCACCTGTGCCTACCCCAACCTATATGCTCTCGACTAATTCGACAAGCAACAAAAAAAACAAAAAACATTTCACTGTAGAGGTCTCAAGATGCCAGAAAGCCTTCTACTCCAGCAATTTCCCCTCCCTCAGACTACTAGATTTTAGAATTGCCTCTTGTTTTCTGCTTTCCTGGCTGTACTAACCCGTGGTAGTTTAAATGTGAAAATGCATCTCGCGAATCAATTTGCCACAGTCTTCTGTGAGACACGATCTCAAACAGTAGCCTCTTATGTTCCAAGGCGCAATATATCTTGTTTGAGGGCGAATAAAAGTAAACAGGATATGTACAAAATAAGGAACGTAAAAATAATATAATTACAATCATTTTATGAAAGAAAAAATTCAATTTCGTTTAAATTCTTTCATATTTCGAGAAATCTGTGTATCATAATTTTTATGATAATAAATTTAATTAATTTATAATAAACATTATCTATTTACAGGTTCATAAAAAACACATTAGAAAGTCAGGTGTCGAATGAGATTACAGACTAATTATGAGGTACCTTCAATAAGTTTCCAGACATTATTCGTACGGCCACTTTTATTGATAGTACACACATGAAACTAGTCACCTTCAAAGTAATCTCGTCCGGCTGCAATGCATTTGTTGTACCGTTCCAACAACTTCTAGAAGGCCCCATGGAAATCCTCTAGTGTGAGCATGTCAATTACCTTCGTCACAGTCTCTTTCATCTCCACAGTTGTCTGATAAAGACAGCCGTTAAGGTTTTTCTTGAATTTAGGGAATTACCAAAACTCATGGGGAACAAGGCCCGGACTGTAGGAAGGGCGGTAGATTGTCTTGGTGCCCAAATAGTCTGTGATAAACTTTGCTTATACCTTTCGCATTTTTAGTTCCTAGTAAATAATTGTGTTCACAGTTCCTACACTGATATCAAACTGCACACTTATCATCTCTGTAAACACATGCGGTCCTTTTCCACGAAATTTCGAATATTACCAATCAACTTTGGTGTTCTGCCTTCCTTAATCTTCCCACACCTCTGATCATCGGTTAGAGTCACCATACCTTACTTAAATATCTTATGCAACTAAAAAACTGATCATCGATTCATGCAAGATGGTCCAAAAGCAGTCTGACGTATTTGATATGTTTCTGTAGAATTTTTTCTAATGTAAACTGTTCTTCTAAATGTTCTCACGTCCAGATTGCATTTATGAATTTACCAGCTGTCACAAATGGGTTTTAGTATTGCATTTCTTTTAAACCTGAAATCAGATAAATTGGTCAGTCATCTAATAAGATCTATAACAATAACATACGGCAGTTTTAGATGCCTGCACAAAAAGGTTTAGAAACTTACTGGGTTCGGTTAAAGTCAGGAAGCGACAGAAGTGTCATGCGTATGTGAACGAATGTTATCCCGATGCCCGCCGTCTCGTTTCAATCTTCGAGTAAAAGAACAAGAATGGTATAATTTTAACCTCCCTGTGAGAGCAATTAATTTAAGTTTCTCCATCAGTCTCTTCCCTTTTTTTAAGAACAATCTTTCTCTCCCCAACAAAACCTTTAAGATCACAACTCTCCATTGCGTTTTCATACATGAGATTCTTAAGTTAAGCGGCCGATCAACAGCCATTAGACAGTGTAAGCATACAGGAAATGGCCCGCACGGAAAAAGCCATCATCAAAGAACGAAGACCAATGACCGTGAAAGGATGTTAAATACTTTTATTATTTGATTTATTTTCTTGATTGCTAATTGGCAGAACGCCACAAATGCAAAAGAACATGTTTGTGTGAAAACTTAAAGTTTGTTCGTTGAAACATGTTTTGATGAAAATGTTACAACAGGAACTATACTCTATAGATTATCTCTTTAGAAAATATACGATTAAATAACAAGTTAATCCACCAAAAATCGTCCTGAAAACATATGTACGACTGTGGATATGTCGTAAAATCAACCGATCAAATTATAGAATTTCAATTTCGCGCACTGAGATGTTCTGTCGTTTCAATCTTTCGTCTCTTCCTCGATTTGTTGTTGATATTTATTTTTGTTTAGTTTAATGTTTTTTTTTCTATCTCTTTCCGTTGAAAAGCGAAGCCAGTCTGTGTTTAAGATAATGCTCCAAGCGAAGCCAGATTTTGCGACAGAAACTTTTCTCTCGTTCGGTTAATCATCTTAGTAGCTTTTGTTATGGCGTGAATTGCACAGATATCACGAAATTCTCTTTCGACTGAAAATATGCCGTTTCTATTTGTTTATTTTTATGATGTTTATAATCAGTGCAAGACAGGCACAAACTGTGAGCTAGACGTTCCGAGTTCGGATTCATCTGTTAATACTGCATCGAGAAAGGTAGGAATCCTTATAATTATAGATTAAATAAATTATACAAGATATTGCTTGTGTAACTAATCGATGAGAATGAAACAGGGTTTTGTTTCGACACTTTCCATTTCTACTAAACTCAAACAAAAACGACAGGTAGCTATAACACAACTCTTACTTTATTAGACACTTCCAAAGTAGACACTATTCAAAGATATATGTATTGCCTCTCAAACCAAATGGATGAATGAACTATCCTCAGGTTTTCAGAGTGATTTCATAATATTACAAAATGTGATAAAAGATATTGCCAAAGCTGCTGAAAAGGCCTATATTTCCTCTACAATGCTAGAAAGCTACTCACACTTGGCAATATCCTGTATCACTACAAAGCCACCATTCGTCCCTGCATTGAGTATTATTGTCATGTCTGGGTTTATGTATCTCCCACTAATCTCTCTCTCTAAGACGGGTCAAAAGAGAGTCTCAATCTGATCGATATCGCACTGAAAATCAAACTCAAACCCCTGTCCCATCACCGCAATATAAAATCATTGTGCTTCTTTTACAAGTGCTTTAATGGAGTGTGCTCGAACAACATCCTAACACTTGTGTTGTCTCGATTTAAATACCCTCGACCTACCCTATAAGCAACAAATCCCACTCCTTCACTGTAGAGGTAACTAGATGTCGGTAAGCCTTCTACTGTAATAGTCTATACCCTAAAACTGCTAGACTTTGGTATTCCCTTCTTGTTTCCTGCTTCTCTGACTTGAAATTTAATTATAATGCAAACGAACATTTCGCTTCTCAACTCCATATATAGTGCTAATCTATATAGATACAATCCAAAATAGTAACCTATTACGTCCACGTAATAATGTGCCCTGTTTGGGGAGAATAAGAGTATAAAAATGATAGAGCATAATTGCATGTTAAAGATATGAAAACTGCAAATCAAAGTAATAAAACGAAAATTTATACGTTTATTATTAGGTTAGTGCGAAAATAATGTTTTTTTTTTGATGAAGTTGAACATAAAAAAACAACAATATTTTTGCATCAACCTAATAACAACCATCTGCATCTATCTGGTGTTACCCACTATAAAACTTTCTGAAAAATACTTTGAAATCCATGAATCAATACCTATATTCACTCGTAAGCATTATTAAAATACTCTGTATTTCATCGTATAGAACAAAATAAGTCACACTTTTTTCTATTTTTAAAAAGTCGCAATTTTAGAATTAGAATTACTATTTTAGATTTTGCGGTTATCGTTTTACATTTTTGTTTTTCATATTGCTATCGTAAGGAAAATATTAATGAAGACCATGGTTTTGAGCGTTCTGCTGTTTTCGTGTGAGGTTGAGATAGTTATATTTCCATAAATAAAACATTTAAACAAACGTTAATATGTTTTTTTTCACACAAACGCGTATTAGCTGAACTTATGGTGTTTTATCAGTTAGTGATAAAAACAAATCAATTAATAAGTCTTTGTTTACATACGTGCGCAGTCGGCTCCTTATTGCTTTATCGTCGCTTTGCCTGTATGGTTGCATCGTCTACTGGTTGTCGATTGGCTGTTGAACTTAAATGGCTAAATCTCATGCAAGTAATAATCAAGACCTGTTTCGGTCATCAAATGTTTTATTGGAGCGAGAAGTTCACTCATTATAGGAAAAACTAAAAAAAAAGACTAAAATTAATTCCTTCTTAATTTTTTTTACGGATCCTAAATATGGTCAACGAACAGATAGACTCTCGAAGCAATATTCACTTAGATTCTACATTTTTGGGCACGTGTGGTTTGTTTGGTTCCACAGGTCTAACTGGCTCTAAACTCTGTCCCATCCCGAACACGTGATCATTTCTTATGTAATATTATCGACACCCGTTTCTAGTTTGTGTTTTGTCTAAGAAACTGATCATTGAACTCCCTCACCGCATTCACTCTAGGTGAACTGAGTCTATTTCTGTTTGCCACTAGGTTGTCTTGACGTATACTTATGTAACCCTCCCGCAAGTCATACTAGTTAACATAATCTCTACTTACTGGTGTAGGGTATCAATATATAACCAAGAATTGGACGATAATTGTATTTAAAATATTTAATGCACAGTTATGGTACCATTTTAATGTTTATATTTAAGTTAATGAATTTATTTTATTCTGTCCTTTAGACGGTGTTAATATTAATATAAAATATAACTTTTTGTTCACTCATTTTTCTCCATTTTTTGCTGTTTTCATTATTCCTTATAAGAATAATATCATTAGAACTATCAGTCATTTTAATCTCACTTCTTAGAATTTGGGAAAAAACAAATCTTTATTTTTATATATTTAAAATGTGATATTATCTGTTGAATACATTTACATTTATTTTTAGCGATATTTATGAATGAAATAATCCTGTTATTTGTAAGAGAAGCCCAAATAAGAAGTTTTGCAATCATTGTCAAAAAAATTCAGCTTAGTTTTATTATGAGTTAAAGTTTACACGAAAAAGTCAATTATTTTAGTTCATTAGTGGTGATAAATCAAACAAAAAGTTATTTAGTGAAACGAAATTGCAATAAATATGTAATTCCCGTCGTTCCAATTATTATTACCTTTTTAAATTCATGAGCAGTCAATAAAAATGTTATGCGATCCGGTAGTAGGTGATAATTTTATGTTACCTTTTTAATGTGAAAATTATGCTCAAACAAAGCCGTGTGTACGTAGAAATTATTTTGACAAAAGTGTGCATTCAGCCAAATGTAAAAAACAGAAAACAATTATCAAATGTACCAAAAAGCCATTTGAATATACATTATGAACCTGATATCTATTTTAATATCTAGATCGTGTGTACTAACAAATAATTTTGATAAAAGCGTGCATCTGGTGACAAACGCAAAATAAAATAATTAACAAATGTACTAAAATGGTGTTTGAATAAAAAATAGGTTAGTTGACGATTTGGACCCGATAAGAATCCACTCAACGATTCCCATGAATGAGTCTCCCTCTTAACAACCAACCATCAATAGCTGTCATCGTCAATATAGATATCATATTTCCATATATCAGCGTGTCATTATACTCGAACACACAGCAGAAAGACAACAAAATATATATTTTAAATTTCTTCTTAAAATCGACTTATCCAATCTCTCTCGCTCTCTCTCTCTCTCTCTCTCTCTCTATATATATATATATATATATATATATATATATATATATATATAGTAGAAATGGTAATTAATAAAAACTGAAGAAAGTGCTCAATACTGTTGTAGAGCAAATATGCGTTTTATTTTCTTCTGTAAAAGTTTTAGGAAGCTACAGACGGCCAAAAAAACGGCCGGGTAACTGAAACAATAATGTAACTTAACAGAAGGATACGGTAATAAAAAATAAAACATATATATATATATATATATATATATATATATATTTGCTTACTCTGTCTATATTTGCTTACTCTTATTCTGTGAAGAGTAAACCTGGGTAAAAAAATCAAACCCAGAAGACCCATTTGACGTGGCAATGGGGGCCTACGATAGTGCAGACATATGCGACTTAATAGGCATTTTCCTACTAGAGACCCTAAACAAAAAATTCCCTAACCATATATTCGGCCTGTATAGGGACGACGGCCTTTGTCTCTCACGCGATCACAACGGAATTAGCTTAGATAAGCTTAGAAAATATCTAACCAAAACATTTCATGAACTAGGTTTTAAGATAACTATTAGCACCAACTTACACGAAGTGGACTTTCTAGACACAACTCTAAATCTAAATAATAAGACACATAAACCCTTCCACAAAACCAACGAGACACTCCGGTACATAAACAAAGAATCCTGTCACCCCCCCCCTACGGTGTTCAAAAACATGGTTGCCAGCATCAGCAAAAGAATCTCCACGCTCTCATCAAACGCCGACATCTTCAACCAAGCAGCCCTATATTACAATGAAGCGCTCCAAAAAAGTGGATTCAGGGAAAGCATCAAATACCGACCAACCCAAAATCAGCCAACAAAAGACAGGCGCAACAGGGGGCAGAACATCATTTGGTTCTCACTTCCGTTTTCCCTCAACACAAAAACACGAGTAGGGCACCTATTTCTGAAACTGCTAGACAGAAACTTCCCTCCACAACATAGACTGCACAAACTGTTCAATAGAAACACGATTTAGGTCAGCTACTCCACCGCTCCATCGATTAAAAAGATCATCACAAAGGAACGCAATGAAAATGAAACTAAGGGCTGCTCTTGCAGATCCAGGGAAGACTGCCCCTTAGAGGGAAAATGCAAGGCGAAATCCCTCGTATACGAAGCGATACTCACGCATGAAACCAGTGATAAACCAGAGACATACATAGGGATGACGAAAGGGACGTTCAAGCAGAGATTCTACATGCACAATAGTTACTTCAGGGCAAAGATGAGGATAAAGACAGCTTCAGCCGCCCGAGTGGCAGCTTAAACACAAAGGATCGCAATTCAACATAAAATGGAGGATCATTGAAAGAAAACCAGCATACGCACCATCCTCAAAACGATGCCCACTTTGTGACGTGGATAAATACCACATCATAAAGGCTATTAATGACCCTCAAAAGACCTGTTTGAACGTACGCAGTGAGACACTCAAAGGATGTCTGCATAGGAGACAAGCGCTACTAATAAACTGGGAAGACAGAACAATAAACGAGGACCCCACCTAAAGGAGTTCTCCAAGAGTATTCTAGATGCAGCCAACTTAACGCATAAACCAGAAAAGGGTAACGGACATTTAGACTCTTGTCAAAATACATTAAGCAAAAATATTAGTATATATGAAGAAGAATAAGACTGCCTATAACACAGTACACATAATTTAGAATTAAATGACACACCCACCCTCATCTATTATGATATTTAATACAAAAAGTTAAAAGGATAAATAAGATAGATTAGTTACCCCCCTTAGACCACTAAAACACCGGTTGCCTCCCCTCAACCGAAAAAAGGTAGAGAGGTTAAATAAGATACATTAATTATCCCCCTTACCCAACCAAAAGCAACGAAAGGCAAACCGGGGGGAAAAAAACAAAAATAAAAAAAAAAACAAACAAACAACACATAATTACTAAAACGCATTAAATAAAAAAACTAAAACAGAAGAAAATTCATACCGGATTAAAATAAATTATACAGGAACTAGCTATAGTCTAATAAATGAAAACATACATCATTATATAAACAAACATATGCGGACCTGAAAAAATATGCCCCGGGGCAGAAAACAAGATGGCTGACGAGAGCCGAACATTATTTACGTGTTACCATTAACGGTTTCCCGTTGTGCTTGGGTTTGAAACCGACGGTACCAATGTTTTTCTGAACTTCTGTAAAACTAATATATATATATATATATAAATAAAACGTATATATATATAAATAAAACGTATATATATATATATATATATATATATATATATATTAAGTTATAAAATATATATGGCGATCAAGCTACACTGAATATTTCGCGTTTCATCCACTCTATGATTCTTCATGCTTATGCATAAGGCATAAGTCTGAAGAATCCTAGAGTGGGTGAAACGCGGAATATTCAGTGTAGCTTGATCGCCATATATATTTTATAACATAATAACTAGCTCTACGTACGTATCGAGCACTGTTGAAGTAAATACTTAAAGTTTACGCATAAATTTATACTTTCGTATATTAATTTATGTCAGTAAATTAAGTATTTGTATATATATATATATATATATATATATATATATACTCGCGTTTAAATTTTGTAGACTTCGCACAGGGTTAAGAGCTCCAATGAGAAAAAGAAATTAATTTCAATGAATGACGCAGCATGAAATATGTACACGCTCGTTATATGCATATGTGCTTGTTCACATAGGAAAACCGAGCGGCCTTTCTAGCTATGGTATTCAGTTTAACACTTGTTTTTATATAAGGACATTTGTTGGGCTTCTTTTAGAACTTGACTTACAAACTAAACGTTCTTTCCGTAGGTTTTTATTCATCTTTCTATCTTGCATTTAATTCTCGTAACTTTCTAAAATATAGGAAAAGTATTTTAATAATTGAAAAAAAAAAGCGAGAACATAAAAAGTGAAAAATAATGATTAAAAGAACGAATAACAAACGAAATGATGTAAAACATAAAAAAACCCATAAAAAACGTAAAAAAACATAAAAAACATAAAAAAAACCATAAAAACATATACGAAGAAACAAGAGAAAGTGATTATTCAAACTGAAGAGAAGCAGTCTATACTTTTTTCGGTGTAATCTGCTTCAGATCTTTCATTTTTAAATCAACTTTTATGTGTCCGATATCTTTCAAAGTATTTTTTTTTTATTAATGATTAAACTTTTTAATAGTATTTTATGGGTAAAACATTCATGGAGGCATTTATTGTTTACTTTTTTTCATATTTTTTATTCTAATTTTGTGAATTTATATGAAAATTAAATATTGTTTTTTTTTTTATTTTCCTCTTCATTTAGAGAAAGCCAATATTGAACCGTGCTACATTTTATAATGTTTTCTATTAATTGTATTATATTTTAATGTTAGTATGTGATAAGGTTCTAAAATATATTTCATAATGTTTCCTGGTGGCTACCTTTTTTGTAAATTAAAGAAAATGTTAATTTATTAAGTTTGTTATTATTTTCTAATTCTCTAATATATTTTTTAATAATAATAATAATAATAATAATAATAATAATAATAATAATAATAATAATAATAATGTGTTATTGTTTGATACTTCTTGCAGTATTTTTTTAATGAAGTTACCTGATTTTAATATTTAGTTTTAAATTAGCCAAACGTTGCGACTATGTATTCCTTAATTTTATTTCCTTCTATTAATTGGTATTTATAAATTATTCGACAGTTAGGTATCTGTGTCTTCAGGCACATTCTTTACATGTAAACAATTGTATTGAGATGGTAATTGGAGGTTAGAGAAGTTATTTGTTGCGTCTACATTCATATAAATATTTTAGTTGTATTAGAAACTATTAGTTTGTAGACATTTACAAAACACTGCTGAGCATTTGACGATTTGTTGATTTGTGTTTCCGTAGGTTCGTGCAGATCTTGGTCCAGCTTTTTGTGAAAAAAAAATCAAGTTGTTTCAAGTGTCGGTAAATTGTTGATTTGTCAACTTCAAGCTCATCAGCGAATGCTCAATGAAAACGCAATGTCCAACTCGGTTTACAATTGTCCAACTTCAACGGCTGTCTCGAAAGAGGCTCACCTTAAAGACTTATGTTGCTAGAAACGAAGTGTTTATTCCAGTTTCAGATCGCAGGATATCCAATTATTCCTTCCCATTCAACAGCACAAATCCATTCTTCCTGGTTGAAAAAAAACCCCTTCCAGCAGTAACGGATCCAAACTCGCAGTTCCATTTTATCAATTTTATCATCTGGAATAAATAGATGAAGACCACTATGAAATTCTAAAACAGAAAAACAATTAAAAATTGCATAAAAGTCAATTTTTCGCAATTTTTTACAAACGTTTAGGACAACCTAATATTTAATAATAATTAACACTAATCCCGACCCTTATTTCTGAAATAATTTAACCAACATGTGAACCCATTTGAGTGTGTAATAACTATTCCCATATTCCGGCATTACCATGAACGCATCCATCAAGTGATAGCAATTTTTTTTTCTTTTTAAAATAAGGAATATCGCGAAAATTTGACAACCTTGTAGCACATTACCATAATGGCGTGAAACATTATGCAAATTAATGAAATCATTAAATATTGCCATTATTCCTTTTTTTTCCATTGTGTTATACTCATCAGTTTTCTTCTACAAACTCCATTGTCATAGCAACGTAGTGACAACCATATTATTATAGTTTACACTAAATATTTTTATATTGAAAATGATAGTTTAGAATTGTATTTATTAATAATCCTTCATAATTTACTATCTATAAAGGAAAATCTTTTTAAAAATTTGATGAAACCTTTAGCTATATTATTTAGTTTGCTCTTACTGTATAGTTTATCTAGATCCAATTTTCTCCTCTTTTTTATTCTTATTACTATTTATGCTATGGTTATTCATGCTAATTTGTACTGTAAGATTTGATACGCGTTTAGATTCTGGATTCCCGAAAATCCAACAGCTTAATTTTCGATCATTAACGTAAATTTTGATATATTTCTTGATTTCTGTGTTGCTAATTGCTATATTAGTTAATACTACCTGCTGTGGTATCTTATGTTCATATTTAGGTGCTGTGGCATTGATAAGATTGCTGAATGTTTTGGCTTTTTTTAATTAAGGGGAGATAACGTTTTCATAGTTAAAATGGGATAATTCCGTAATTGTTAGTTATTTACATTACTCTTATAAGTACACACATACGAGGAGCGTGCAATAGGTAATGCCCCTGACCCACTTCCAGTTGTCTGATCTAGCTGAAATTTTGCATGTGCAATGATTTATATCTATACGGGTTATGTGGCAAATTACAGCTCTGAACTAATTGTGGTTTCTGTTTTACAGGTGTTCGAACTGAGCCAGGTGTGAAATGGAGCCTGTTGAATGTCGAGCAGTGATCCGGTTTTTGTATTTGAAAGGACGCATACCACAGGAGACTTTTGATGAAATGAAAGAAACATGGCGATAATGCCCTATCATATGACCTTGTACAACGCTGGCATCGTGAATTCAAACATGGCCGAAAGTCTGTGAAAACAGCTCCCATACCTGGTCGCCCCCTTCCCCTTCTGCCATTGATGAGGCATCTGTCCGTCAAATTGAGGCTGCCATTTTGGAAGTCCGGCGCATTACAATTCGCCAAATAGCTCAAGGTGTCAAGATCAGTACAGGGTCTGTGGAAACTATCATTCATGACCATTTGCATATGCGTACATTCACGATCTTATTTCTTTCTCTTTTCTCCTTTCTTTTTATTACTTGCTTTATATTTACTAATTACATATATTTACTTGCTTTTCATATTTATTTTCTATTTCCTCTTTTTCATTCATTGCATTCTATACATTTGCATGTTATTGTGTTCATTCCTATATTTGTATTTGTTTGTTGTTGAATGTTCCTTTATTCATTTTATCTATTCACGTATGTAATGTATTTGTTTGTTTATTTAAAACGTATATTTATTCTTATTTTTGTTGTCGTTTTTTTTTCAGTTTTTGTTTTTAGTCCCGTGTTCGAGTTATTGTATTGTATATTTAACTGTTCAAATGGTGGTCTATGTTTGTTTCTATTTAATTCGAAAGTTTTATTTAGTGTCTAATTGTTTGTCTGTATTGGTTTAATTGGTTTGTGTCATTGTTTAAAGTTGTTTGTTTATTATTATCTATTGCATATATATTTATGTTTATTCTATTTATTGATTAATTTATTTTTGAGGTTTTATGTAGTTGTTTGTATTAAACTAGAAATGTGAATCTGATGCGTTTTAGTAAATTTTCTTTTTCTTTCATATCCTGGTCGGCTTTATTTATTATGTATAGGAAAATTGAATGGTAATGTGAATTAATGTACAACATTACAGTTTTTTAAATTTTGTTTTATTAATTCATAATCTTTTGCATAAATTCATATTATTAACCAATTTTTGTATCATTATTAAATAAAGTTTTATATAAAGCTAAACAAGAAACAACTTTAACTACATTAAAATGGATATAATTAAGCTCTGAGGACAATAATGCAATACAATAATAACAAGCTATTAGCGCGAAAAATTAAGGGGGTGTAATTTTGTATTACTTTAGCCTAGGTCTCTTTGAACTTGTTGGTAGGCGCCGAATCAGGGTCGGACAGTGGCCACTTAATTGCACCAGGGAATCACCACACTCTTCAGCACATCCAGGTACACTTTGATGTTGTATTTCTAGGTTACATCGAAGATGTGAGGTGGCATGATGTGGCCCTACTTGAAACCACACTGAACACCTAACCTTGGCCGGAAACTTTATTTTCATCTCCCTGCGCACGTCCCTGTTATTCGTGGCAATCCGGCGATGCATTTTGAGGGTGTTGGCAAAGGTCTTGTTGTCATAATTTGGATCGGTAGAGAGCATGAGTCGTTCAGCGGCACATTTCCGATCTCGCTTGTTGAACATTGTGTCACTTTCAAACATGATAGAAGGCTCCTATCACTGTTGGAATTCGTACGCAACTGATCAACCAGTGGATGGTCTGCGACAAAGAAGAAAACCGGTTTTCATCAAACGGAAATAGAATCATGTCTTTTTTTCTAGGGCGACAGTTTTATCCAACTTTATATCCAGGCCAACAACTCAAGATAAATAAAATAAATTTAAGACCTCAAAATATTTTATTCTAAACAATCTCAAAATTGATGCTGCTATAAAAAACACTAGTGTCAAATAATATTAATCTGGATCGTATAGAACATTTTATCGAAAATAATCATATTTTTAATTAATGAGTACGTTCGAAATTACACATTCCTGTAAAATCTGAACTGTTTTGCCATGGAAACAAAGATCAACACAACGTGTTCAAATAACATGTTGTGTTTCTTTTAGCTAATTTAATTTAAAATCTGCCAAAGAAAACATAGACTTATTAAAACACAGCAGAACTAAGGCGAACTATCAAACAATAAAAAATACAACGAAAAATTTAAGAAATAAACCCAAGCATAAAAAAGAAAAATGCACTAGAACTGATGGAAACTGTAGCTGTAAAGTTTAATAACAATGCGGTACAAGCAACAGAAGTACAAGCAACAGAAGTACAAGCAACAGAAGTACAAACAACAGAAGTACAAGCAACAGAAGTACAATAGCTAGCATTTTAGCAAACAATTTCTTGGAATTTTGAAGAAAAATAGAACTGAAAATCTTTCTCTAAACAAAGCTTTATTTCAACATATCTTATTGTAGATATCTCACTGCTTATGCAATTCTCTGCCTGTATAAGAGCCAAGTACGTTCAAGGATAGAGTACTGTTGCCACATCTAGGCAAGAGCTGCTAGGAGCAGCTTATCCTGTCTTGACAGTTCTGAATAGACTACGTAGTCGAGTAGGCGATGTCCTTTTCTCCATGCAACCTCTTTCAAACGGAAGAAACGTTGCGAACATGTCTCTGCCTTATAATTATTTTTGTGGCAAATGCTTGCCTTTGCTTCAATCTATGGTTCTCATTCATCAAACATTCATGAAAAACACCCGTGTAGCTGAAACCACTGTCAATAGTTTCCCCCACTCTTTATTTGTGCCTAATCCTAATGTAAAAATCTTTCTTAGAACTGCACGCTTGTGGAAATCTCTTCGGTTTCTTCTAGCTGACTACAGTATGGTTGACTTCAAGTCCAACGTAAACAAGCTCTTGATGAGCCGTCTCCTTAAGTAATCGAAATTCCACTACAAACGATTACTACGATATTGCCCCATTGACTAATGAGCGGTCATTAACCCTTATCCACGAGTGGCCTCTGGACTTAATAAAAAACAATTTAAAAAAAAAAAACAATTTTAAAATTCAAAATGCTATAATCAGCTCTTCAAATTACAATGTATCGCTTTCAAAAAACATACATTAGTTCACCATGATAATTCTGATAAAAAACTTCACCTCAACATACGTGACCAAACTTGTAAAACAGTTTAACGATTCGCGATATCACCTACTATAAGAAGTTGTAATTGTGAAAGCCGAGAAAATGATTATAAATTGCACCTTTAAATGTCAGATAAAACATTATCAAAATTATAATCGGTTTTCGGGAACAACAAAAAAAGCAAGACACGACCATTTCAGCAAATAGAAAACCTTAAACGGCGTTATTAAAAATAAGGACACCTGATTGTAATTTTAAATTATAAGAATTAGTTGTATAATGAGCACAAACAGTGTCGAAAACAAGATGAACTACGCAAAATACTATATATAAAAAAAAGTGCCCCCAAATTTAACTTTCACTATTCGTAACTGAAATATGCAATATCTTAGCTGTGATACTAGGGCTATTTTCCTGAGTGATGCTGAATGTCTGCCCATGAATACAGTATACGAATTCCGAATCGCCATGAACTAGTTCTTGTCACTGGAAAAAACACCTAACGGCTAGCTACGAAATCCCAATATACATTTTACCTCCAAGACGACTACCTCTGTCTAACCTGCATGCGAAAAAACAAAACAAAAAAAAAAACTTACCTGAAACTCTAAATCCTAATGGAGATCTGTTATTTGTAAGTTAATAACCCCTGTCTCTTGAACGCTAACGATCTGCTCCTTCCCACCAAACCGCCACTTAACTCCTACATTGCACAGCGTTTGTAGTGGAAGCTTTAACTTCCAGCACCTAACCCTCACATGCTAACTGCTTAGCCATCACTAAACATCTATACAATTCTACCTCTTAGACATGCATTGGAGTTCATTCCTATTCCAGTTAGGTATTTAACAGCCAAAGTGTGTACTCGGAAGCAAAGCGCACTGCATTACACAACTATGTCTCCTCCTAGATAGCTTTGCAACGCTAATACGAAACTGAACCAATGCTCCTTGCTATGCTAAATGTCCATGACTCTTACTTGAAAGCTGGAATTATCTTCCCTCAATAATAGAAACACACTTTGTACCTTCAAGCTTAGTCGCATCTACTAAAACCTGGCCTATATATCTATTTACCTAATTATACATGACTCAAAACTTACTGTGTTATCCGTACTATATTGCATTCGCATCCCAAGCCCTGCTGACATCTAAAATATAGTTTGGGAACAACTCGTAGTTCAATTCTTAACACCTACTCAGACTTTAATGTTACTCTAGTCCCAAGCTAACATGAATAAATTAAAAAAAATATATATAAAGGGAAAGCCTCAAACCACATTATCTCCTTTCTAACAATCCTTCTTACAATCATAGTTGCTTACACTGCATGAGCTCTACTCAACCCCTTTATCCAGTAACAATGAAATAGCAATGTCCCTAATTCACTTTGAGGACTGTAACTATTCAGCAGATATATAACCTCTACAAACTAACCCAGTACCATTAACCAACCACGCGGGGTCACAGAAACACCTGGATTAGAACCCAGGCGCGGAGAAAACCGTCTCAGTGCTGAGGGATCCAGTAGATCTTTCCAGATCATCCGTCTAGGAGAAGGAAAACTCTGAAGCGAAACCAAAGGGGAGGGAGGCCTCTTCAGTCTTGGATGACAACCTCCCTAGAGCTGGTGACTCAAACAAATTACCGGTTTGCAAAACTAAATTGCTTAAAGAGTAGATAGGTTCTGTCTATCGCCCGGCTTCCATACTCCTTTTTTGCCTATTAGTCAGGCGCAGAGACACTATCACAGTGATTCGACAGAAACACCCAGTGGTAGATCTTGTTTCTTGTCTAGGGCAATGAACGCCGTTTCCCCACTCCCGACACACCCACCCCTGAAACTGGGCACTTGAGAGTGCTTGAGTACCATATATGCCTGAGCAATTAGATTGGGTTGACCTTCCTCTGATGGGTTGAGGGTACCGGATTGATAGTTCCTGGCTGCTGTTTCCGACTGGTAGTACAGGGGCCCTAACTCTTTGGTGCGACTGCTTCATCAACAGTTGTATAATATCGGGATGTTTGTAGTGCCATGTCGCGCATGGAAAGGGACCCTGCACTTATCCCCGGTGGGCTTTCCTGAGGCCACAGTCCTAGTTGATGGAGGGTCAGCTGATGGTCTACTTGTGATGCATCTGTGATACTCTGCATAACCTTCTGTTCAAATCCTCCTTACCTAACTGAAACTCGTTAAAAAATATGATGACAGTACAATCTAAAAATAAGCTTAAACCAGGCTTAGGGTCAAACTAATCCAACTTACCTCCTCCCTTGAGGCTTGCATTCACAAATATCCGTGGGCTTAGAACTTATTTAGCTGATGCTGAAGCATTTCTCCTAACAAATACCCCGGATATCTTAGCACTAAGTGAGACTAACCTACACTCCTCCGTCCCCTCTAACTACTTTAACATGCCTGGATATCTCCCACTCTGCCGTAAGGACTCTGACAGACACATGCACGGACTTGGAGTTTACATTCGTAATGCCCTTCCCTTGACTAGAGAAACAAACCTAGAATCGGATGATCAAGCCTTTATGTGCTTTAGACTAATCATGCAACACAACATTAGGTACTTTTACTTTCTCTACCGCTCTCCCTCGACCAAAGACTGCACACTAATAAACAAAGTCTCTGACAGCATAGACACAGCACTCTCCCTCGACACTAGCGCACACGTACATGTATTTGGTAACTTTAATGTCAATCACAAAAACTGGCTTGGATTCTCTACTTACACAGATGCAGCGGACAGCACAACTCATAGCTTCTCTATATCTCACTCCCTATCACAAATTGTTACTTTTCTAACCCGTTTCCCTGACCAGGAAGAACAACACGCATCACTTTTAGATCTGTTTTTGACCACAGTTCCTGATGATTGTATAACGAATGCCGACAGCCCACTTGGGAACGCTGATCATGCAGTGATAATGGTTGAAATCGCTCTAGACTCTAGAGCCAAAACTGAAGAGCCAGTGCTCAAAACGACGAGATATTATAAAAAGGCTGACCGAGAAGCCATTAGAGATCATATCAGAGATGCCCCACGGGGAAATATTTTTTCTCTTCCTGCTGAACAGTGTGCAAAGGAGACCACTGAATGCTTCAAAACTGCAATCGAAGCGCATGTTCCCATGCGGAAATTTTATACCAAGCCCCACTCTCCCCAATGGTTTACTTCGACTTGCGCAACTGCCATTGCTCAAAGGCAGCATACATATCGCAGATTTAACCGACACAAGTCCAGCTCAAACAGACAGAAGTACATAGAAGATAGAAGTAACGTTAAGAAAGAAATAGCGACAGCTAAGAGAGAATTTACGGAAACCACTAAAAAAACGCACCGAAGCACAAAAACTAGGAACTCGAGACTTCTGGAAAATCTACAACAGTGTAGTAAATAATGGGCAATCAACAGTTCCCCCACTAACCAAAAATCACGAGGTGGTTTGCTCAGCAACCTAAAAGGCTAACATGCTTGCCAGTCAGTTTGCCTCAAACTCCACACTGGACCCTTCCAACCACTCTCTACCTGAATTTCCTATGCGGACAGACGCCAGGCTAGACGACCTGAAAATCACCCCTGCTCAGGTGCATGCTATCATAAAAAACCTTAACACTTCAAAAGCATGTTGACCCGATCTCACCCCAGCTGTGCTATTAAAAAAACTACTCAGCCTAAGTATCTCCAGTTCTCTCCAAACTCTACAACAAATGCCTTAATGAATCTTGCTTTCCGGGCTGTTGGAAAACTGCTTCTGTGGTACCAGTATTCAAGAATTCTGGCGAAAGAACTGACCCATTAAATTATCGCCCCATTAGCCTCCTCCCACTTTTTGCCAAAATATTTGAGACCTTAATTAACCATGCTCTAATCCGGCACCTTACAGATGCTAAACTTCTGACTGACCAACAATATGGATTTAGACAAGCCCGTTCCACAGTAGACATCCTAACTGTAATCTCTGAACGTATATACCATTCACTGGACAAAGCGGGAGAGGGCAGAGCGGTAGCTCTAGATATATCTAAGGCTTTTGACAGGGTATGGCATGAGGGTCTCCTCAGGAAGATTAGATCATACGGAATCACTGGTAGAATACTTAACAATATTAAATCCTTCTTAGATAAGAGAAAAATCCAGGTTGTCCTCGACGATCGTACATCCAAACAATATGATATAAATGCGGGAGTGCCCCAGGGGTCTATCCTTGGACCTTTACTGTTCCTGATATTCATAAATGACCTCCCCGACAAAATTGCCTCTGAGATGGGTATATATGCTGATGACACCACACTTTATAACAGGCACCACAGGAAAACAAATGAACATATATCTAAAGTAATGGCAGAAACACTAGAGGATGACCTCCAATCAGTAGTGGAATGTGGACAAAAATGGATGGTCACGTTCAATGCCGCCAAGACTAAACTAGTTTCATTCAATAATTACAAGAAACGGTCTCTACCACCTATAGCAATGGCCAACGACTCTTTATCTGAGAGTACGTCTTTCAAGCTCCTTGGCCTAACGTTCACAGGAAACATGAGTTGGAACAATTACATCGAGGGCATTGCCAGGGCCGCTGCGAGGAAGGTGGGCTCTCTCTACCGTGCTAGAAAACTACTGACACCCGAAAGTATCCTGTACCTCTATAAGGCAACCATTCGCCCATGTATGGAGTATTGCTGTCATATTGAGGTTGGTGCATCTGCTACTAGTCTCTCGCTCCTTGACAAGGTTCAAAAGATAGTCGCAAATCTGATAGGCCCTAAACTGGCATCAAAGCTTCAGCCTCTGTCCCATCGACGAAACGTTGCATCCCTCTGCCTGTTCTACAAGTATTTTAATGGTGAATGCTCTGATGAACTGAAAGCACTTGTGCCCCCACGACGTGAACACCCTCGATAGACCCGACAAGCTGCAAAGTCCCACCCCTACGCAGTAGAGATCCCTAGATGTAAAAGATCTTGTTACTCCAGTATTTTTTCCCCAGAACCGCTAGACTTTGGAATTCAATTCCAGCTCACTGCTTCCCCAACTGTACTGACATGCAGAAGTTCAAGTGCAAAATGAACCAACATCTTGCCGTTCAAATCCCTACATAGTACCCCAGTAGTTGTTTCCCCTGATAGTAGCCGCCTACACCAAAGTGGTAATGTGCCTTTTTTGGGGTGAAAATGTAATAAAAAAAAAATAATATATATAAATAGCCGTTCACATACACCTTTCTACGATAAAGCTAGAACCCAGAATTAGACAGAATCGAGCAATTGCATCGACAACGGACAACGCCAGATCGAAAGTGGGTTTCGATGTACTGCATCTCATCAGCGACGCGCTCCGACATAGGCGCGAACCCAGGTCGTCGCACTCATGAAATGTGCAATACTGACGACCTTACTCTATCGGCCACGGCGCAATCTATTGGCCATGCCCCGATTTTTTAATTCCTTATATTTTTATCCAAGTCTATATTCTACGATGTGACAAGCAACCATCATATACAACCAAGATAGTTTCTGCTGGTATGCAGGCGGCAGATATCCATCTACACATTAACTGAAATTAGCCGACTCCTCAGACACGATTTCGGAACACCCTTATTTGTTGAGGGACATCACGTCCCTACGAAGGATCCCCGCGTTTTTGTACACATATTACACATTAAAAGGAGATTATAGGTTTATATAAATACCCGTTCACATACACCTTTCTACAATAAAGCTAGAACCCAAAATTAGACAGACAGGTTCGCGCCTATGTCGGAGCACGTCACTGATGAGATGCAGTACATCGAAACCCATTTTAGGTCTGGCGTTGTCCGTTGTCAGTGCAATTGTTCATAGTGGCAAAGGCTTTGTGTTGAACTAACCACACTAATTGATATTACTACTAATCTTTGCAAATGACTACCAAAATACAGAACATACAGTAGATTGCGGGTTTTTACATCAGTGTCTACCTTCTTTAAGATGCATCTCTTAACGAATATATATATATATATATATATATATATATATATATATATATATATATATATATAAAGTAATTTATAAAATATATATGGCGATTACGCTACACTGAATATTCCGCGTTTCATCCACTCTAGGATTCTTCAGGTTTATGCGCATAAGCCTGAAGAATCCTAGAGTGAATGAAATGCGGAATATTCAGTGTAGCGTAATCGCCATACATATTTTATAAATTACTAACTAGCTCTACCTATGTATTGAGCACTTTTGAAATAAATACTTAAAGTTTACGCATAAATTTATACTTTTGTATATTAGTTTTATGTGAGTAAATGAAGTAGTTATATATATAATATATATAATATATATATAATATATATATATATATATATCTTCGTTAAGACATTAAGATTTTTAATAAAAATTCAATATGGCGTAATGAAAAAAATATAAAAGTAACTGCAGCTTATATTCTAATTTTCGGATTTTTACTATTTCAGATCACATTTCAATTCCTTTTGTCGGATTGATTGTTGCTATTTCTTCTGATGAATTAAGGGTATAATAGATTCACTGATCGATATAGTAATTAAGTGATTTATTTTGCGCTACGAAAGATATACTGTCAAGAATTGTATAATGAATTAAAGGAATAAATAATAAGATGGTCAACATCATGAATTTTAGAATATAGTTTTTTGTTATTTATTCCCTATATTACTTTGTAATTACATTGATCTTTTTAAATAAGGATTGATATATAATAAGATGTATATTTCTACAGAAATGTATACATATATATATATATATATATATATATATATGTACATATATATATTAAACGCAGAAAAATTACTAATGAAAGATAAAAGAAAATTACATTATTTATTGCACTATAAAATGTTTAAATATATCAAGATTTTACGATTGTAGCTTCTAATTTTTCAACTTTTATGCATTCAACACAATGCCAAGGAAATCAAAGACTTGATTTACCATTAGATTTTATTTTTTATCATGGATTCTATTTTACTTCCTTTTTCTGTATAAAATTCTAAAAGTTCAATTCCTAAGATTACAAATTCTATAATGTTTGTTATTACGGAACTATTTACTTGCTGTGACGATTGTAAATTTTTGAAAATCCATCGAATAAGGAATAAACTTTATTGTCTTCCCTGTTTTTAGCCATTGGATGATTCAGTAAATAGTGCCCTTGTTTGTTCGTCATCAGTTATCTTCCCGTTTTGTTAATGCTTTATATATAGAATATTGAGCATCAATTTAAAGATTGGATTCATTTGATTGTGTTCACATTTTTAAATTCCTTTTTATTTTGTCATGCACACAGACGCGCATATAAATCCTAATTTACATAAATGTATATATGTTGCTCTTACTTTTAGGATACATACTTTTAAAATGGACCATTTTGAGCTGTTTTTACTATTGGAAAAGCCTTGGTACAACGGGCGAAAGGTTTTCCTCCTTCAATTTGAAATCATATTGTTGGATTTTTATCCTCATCTCATTCAATGTAATATATATATATATATATATATATATATATATATATATATATATATATATGAACTTCAAACGCAAGCATAAAACCATATGGAACGCGATGGAAACTGCATCAGTAAAATATTTTGCATGAAGATAGAAAACAGAATGTCACAAACGGTTTTGCCGACAATTTATCAGAGAACTTTGTTTATACACTTTCAAAAAAGTAAAAAAACAAAAACAAAAAAAACATCTTTAAAATTCTTAAATCAGTTTTCAGAAAAGCAGCAGTCAAATTTCGAAAAAAATCAACACAAACAACACAAAAATAAATACACAGATCCGATCACGTGTTTTTATAAAAAAAATGACAACAAATCATGTAAATGGCAGATCGACATGTTACTTTGAGTCGAGAAAATAACTATCTTAATAGCAATCATATTTCAAAAACAGAAAAAATACAATTAGCGCTCATTTATTCAACAATAAATTATATAAAAAGCCGTCTTTGAAAAAATAACCGCCGATTGGATTTTTATTGAATTATCTCATAGCAGTAGAGAATAAAGAAAAATATTATCTTATAGCAGTAGAGAATGAAAAAAAAATCTAATACCAGTAGAGAATAAATAAAAATATTATCTTATAGCAGTAGAGAATAAATAAAAATATTATCTTATAGCAGTAGAGAATAAAGAAAAATATTATCTTATAGCAGTAGAGAATGAAAAAAAAAATCTAATACCAGTAGAGAATAAATAAAAATATTATCTTATAGCAGTAGAGAATAAATAAAAATATTATCTTATAGCAGTAGAGAATAAATAAAAATATTATCTCATAGCAGTAGAGAATAAATAAAAATATTATTTCATAGCAGTAGAGAATAAAGAAAACTATTATCTTATAGCAGTAGAGAATAAAGAAAAATATTATCTCATAGCAGTAGAGAATAAGGAAAAATATTCAAAATTATATATAATGCTTGATGTGCATCGAAGCACCTGCAACAGTGCATAC
Organism: Euprymna scolopes; assembly: GCF_053919585.1. NCBI lineage: Eukaryota > Metazoa > Mollusca > Cephalopoda > Sepiida > Sepiolidae > Euprymna > Euprymna scolopes. The sequence goes on from NC_136490.1 coordinate 153,953,572, forward strand.
GCAACATGCAGTAAACTAATACATTAAGTATTTCTAATTTGAACACCCAAAATATAATGTTGTGTTATTTAATATTATAATTTAATAGTGGTTTTCTTATACGAAATATAATATTTTATTGCATAACAGTTTTAAGTTTAGTGCACATAGATATAATGTGTAAGCGAACAGAAAATTGGTAATTCATTCCGTAAAAATAATTAATTAACAGTCAATATTTTACTAGGTCAAAATATGTTTATGTTGTTAAGAGGTTTTAATTTCAGTGAATATAGATGGTGTATCTATGTTTGGCTTTGACAATAAAGATTAAACTAATATAGAATAATTAAAATAGGACATAAATGCTGTAATATCAACGTATTTGACCCATGATTCTTTTTCCGATGTATGTGTGGCAGGAGTAGTATATCTTAATAAGCTGTTAAAATCTATCTGGTTTCCAATATCAATGTCGAAACATTGAGGCAGACTAAATATAAAACACCTAAATTACTGTTATACCGGCCTTCCCTGAACAGAGGAATTTACACCGATTAGCACTATAAATAGCGATAGTAATTCCAACACCGGTGAGAGAGATGCGACTGCACTTCAACTACTAGCCGAGTACCCAGCAGATATACACGCTTTCCTATCTTTGTACATTATTGTTAATACACTTGTTCCTTAACCGAACCTCGACTTGATTGTTCTTATTTTCACTGTTGTTCCACGACGCAACAATTACTATTTCTGAAAATACTAGCAGTAATTAGCATAAATCGATGCAAAGTCTTTTGGTATGTATGCAGCAGGAAACAGAAACTATACTGTATTAAACTAGAGGCTTCCACTCTTAATACAAAACTCTCCAGAAAATTGGAAGTTTTTAAGTTGGCGTGTAAATCATATTCCAAAGTTGAAAACGATGTGTCCAGAGGCAGGATTATATCAGTAACTCTTTTCAATATAAAATTTTGCAAAAAAAAATTGTAAAAGACAAAAATCTTGAGATGGATTTCTTACTATACCAATATGCAAATCGGTCACCACTGTGAACAATGATCATCTATCCTTTACTTGTTGAAGAGTCAAATCTTGTGTTTATATTCGGCAGCCTTCCCTTATTTTATCCTTTAGTCCTTTCATTGCATGGTATTTGTTTCTCACAAAAGAGACAAAACTACTGTTTTCATTCGTCTGAAAATATCCACCTAATCCATATTGTTTGTTATGTTTTGATATTTATTTATTTAGCCCTTTACATTAAGTGGCTACATGCCTTGTCTGGAGTGATTTCCATAAAATAGTACCAGTCTGTTGCCACGTCTGTAGACGTTTCTTGTCTTGATGTATTACAAAACTAATTTTTCTATCTAATAAGTTGACTACAATTTCTTTCCAAGAAAAGAGCCGTTTGTAGTCTCTTTTTACTCTACAGCGTTACTTCGAGGGAATTTGCTCGATATCCGCTTGCTCCATGTAAAACAATCGCAGAAAGCATTCATCTTCTTACGCACCCTGCAAAGAACTCCTCTGTCTTCATCTGTGTCTCTTCATATATTCCACGAAGAGAAAATATTAAAAACACATCTGTTGATTGGACGTTTTCTTAAAAATCTTCAGAGTAACCATTATCGAAAATATAACATTTTTCATTATTCTGAAATATTATTTTCTGCTTTGTTTCATCTCAAATGCAAACATTACTGCGTAGACGGAAGGGACTACTCTGAATTAGAGCTCATTCATAGAGAATTTTTTTAAATACAGAATTGTGCAGGAAAATAAAGCTAATAAAAGAAAACAAAACAGCAAACTTCAAACAGAACTACAATACACTGTCATGTGATGCTCAATGTTTTATTATCGAAGAATAAGACAATCTGTTTCCGGAAATCCAAAATTACACGAAATATCGTCTTCTTTATGCCATTTGCCATAATGTTTGCTAATGGATCAGTAGGTCGGGTTTCAATACCCGGTCGCGTCATATGAAAGCTTTAAAAATGATACTTGATGTCCCTGGTTAAACACTCGGCCTTATAAGAATAGGAGCAAGGGCAAGTGGGGATAATTTTGGGAACAGCATGGCATTCTTCCATAGGTCTCGGTGTGGCAACTAATGAAAAGGGAAATTTGGCGCACCCTCGACATAGTTGCAAACATAATTTACTCACCAAGCCTGCTTCACTCTGACATACTATTAGAGTCTGACAAGATCAAGATGAAACTCTTCCATAGAGAAATTTCGGAGAATAAATATATTGAAAAACAATGGAGAAATTATAATAATGTAGTGTTCATTAATGATATAAGTGCGGATGCAGCTAGTATCATTAAAAAAGTATGAATAGTTCTGTGTGTATGCGTGTGTGTGTCCAGAGAGAGGGATAAACTGGATGAAGAAGACAGGGATGGGTAGGAGTGTGTAAACCGTAAGGAGAGACAAAGACAGAGAGAGAGAGAGAGAGAGAGAGAAAGAAAAGGAGAGAGAGACGAATAGAAGTTATGTTATAGTTTTGCTCTGGGCAGTGCCGGGTAATCGTGTCGGTTAATAATTACAAATCTGAAATATGACTTCGAGTTTTTCGTTTCTAAACATGCAGACACAACATTCTCCAAATTCTCCAAATATCCAATGTTATATTTTGCACGTTAATTGGAATTATGAATTTCTGTGCAGTAATTTGGAGAGAGAGAGAGAGATAGAGAGAGATAGTGTGTGTGTGTGTGTGTGAGGGAGAGAGAGAGAGAGAGAGAGAGAGAGAGAGAGAGAGAGAGAGAGAGAAAGAAAGATGATTATAAATATTTCACAGCTATGGTTACCAATCTGTTAATATTTTAATATGAAAATCGCCCACCGGCAAAAAGCTCGTTGAATTACACACGCGCAAATAAAACATCGAAATTTGACTTTAATGCTAAACATGACGTGAATGCAAGAGAAACGAATTTTCTTAAAATGTGGCCATTACATGTGTACATTTTGAGAAAATGTTATTTTGAAGTAAATTATGACCGGCGGACGCTTCGGCAAAATGCCATGCGAAATACAGAGCGAAATGCAGAGCGAAAGACGGTGATGTATAACATGACGGGCGTATTGTTGCAATATTTTTGGCATGATACAAGAATATCAATTTACTTACTTCCCATCGCAGCAGGATGTGACAAAAGGTCAGAAGATGAGGAGTGTCAAACCAACACACATAAAGGAGGGTTATCTTGCCTAGCAAGAATTACCTATACAGCCCCGGTATGGGTGCCTAAAGCAATAACTAATACACACGCCACCCAAAAGCCCAGTGACAAGGTCTTAAAGTACTATTCAGGCTGTACACCTTAGTTCGACAAATACTGTACCAGTTTCTTGTCAGGATGACTGTCAATGCCGGATTCTTGATTGGCACTTCTATCCAAGTTACCAAACAAACGAAAAAGCGAGGAGATTGTCTCTAATATTACATAAGTGTATGCCCACATAAATTTAGGCGATTATGAACCCTATATTATAAATTATATAGTTTTGTTCATCTTCTTCAAGTTAACCACATTTCTGAGGCTAAAAGTTGAACCCTATATACGATATATAAATATCCGAGAGTTCTATAAAATTCCGATTATCTCTAAAACATCAAGTAATTAAAAAATAATGAAAACGTTAGTTTCCCTATCACCAATTGACCAGTTAAATATATTCTGATTCAGTTTCCTCTATTCTCTTGATCTTACTGCTTCCAAGACAAGAATTTATCTGGTTTGATGGAATAGCCAGCTTAATGTTGATACCAGAGGCAACATCACACGGAGAAGTTGCACGATTCCATTTCTCTTATAAGCCAGTATATCGCTATACCGAGGGTATCATGTTATTTTGAATATTTGCCCAAGGTTTCCACGTAAGAAGAAATATCTTCATGCTATATTGTCCTGACACCTTCCCGTACAACAAAGTCTTCCCTCGAGAACATCATTTTTAGGCATTCAAATTCTTGAGTAATGTAGACAGATGTGCCCATTTAATCCCCGAGTTTATCGATGAAAATTCTATTTAATTCCCAAGTATGATCAACCGTAAATGTTATAAAAGACTTAAACATAACAAACTTGTGTAAATGTTGCTTCACACAGAACACTGGCATGCAAACAAATGTATAAGCTTTTACAAAGAATTAACATTTAATTAAACTTAAATCATTGCCTGAAACTAGCAGGTTGACAAAAAGTTCTTGCGGTTTTTAACTTTTAAATTCAAATGAACGTCGGCGTCTAATCAGTGAGCTAAGCATTGCCAGTGATCGTAAAACCCACCTTTCAGCACAAGTCACAACCCAGCCGAGAAACGGGTCGTTCTTGTTGCGCACAAGAAGGGAAGATGGCACTTCAAAACGGTATTTCTTTTGGTTTCATGAGGCATTCATTTATCGTTTTTCTCGCTCTCAAGTTGTTGGAAATCATCGTATACGTTACACCTAATTCAGAAGCAAGTTCTCGAACAGTTGTGCGTTAATTAGATTCGACCAAGCCTCTTAATTGATTGTTGTCAACATCCGATACCCGACCATTACGCTCATCATCTTTACGACTTTCGTCGCCGCCACAAAATGTCTAAAAACACTCTTGTGCCGTGCATTCAATAGTGGTTCCTAGGCCAAACTTCTCATTGATGTCGCAAGCTGTTTTAGTTGCTTTTCGGCCTAGCTTGAATTAAAATAAATAGATTGTACGAATTTGCTTTTTTCTATCTTGTATTCAGCGTTATATAAAGAAAACATAGTTGCTTTAAAACGATTGTAATTCCAACGATTAAATAGAGCGAAATACGTTCTTTGAAATGATATATAAAGTGAAGGTATTATAACGATAACTTATTTGAAAATACATCATTTAAAATCAAAATGAAAAATTACGCAATAACTTTCTCATCAATCTAATATAAACGGATACAGGATACCCGAGTATAAATAGGATGAAGGAACTTATGCGGCGTTACGTTTACTGGCGTAATATGGATGTGGGTATTGCACTAACAGTAAACACTAAAAAAGTACCAGGCATCTGCGGCTATTTTTATATGCACAATGGCATGGAAAATTCATTTCTGACATTTTTTTTTATCGAATTAGGTAGTTTTTCGCAAATTTTTCACTTTCGAGAATTTTTTTGCGGAGAATCTTAATGATGTGAGTGAGAAATATGGCGAAAGATACTATCAGGATATTCTAGTAGTGGAAAATAGTTTTAAAAGAAAATTGAAGTGTCGACGCCTTCCTACATACAACGCTGGTTATTTCCAAATTCGTTACTCATCTGGTATTGACCAGGCTTCATGTTGCTTAACTTCGGTGATTTTACGAGATTTGGTGTGTCAACGTGATAATGTTTTATATTGTCAATGATGGTAATTGGTAAAATTGAGCTGCAAGTTTTGATTCGTTACTGCTGGAATGGAAGTCTTATAACCAGAAAAGACGCAGAAACGAGTTCTGCTGCCAAAGTCGAAGGGACAATTGGATATGCAGCGATCTCAGAGTGGTAAAAGCGTTTCGATTCTGGCGACATAAGTCTTAAAGATAATCATCGTTCGGGATTGGCTGATGGTGACTTACAAACCGGGTTCGACATTGTGTCTTAACCGAGCACTTAAGGATTGACTTATGAGTTTGCAGTTAACAAATCGACAATTTACCGACATTCATACAAATTGATTTTGTTCACGAAAAGCCGGGCAAAATCCTCAGTAACTAATCGAAGTGAAAGCCAAAATATGAGTTAAAACTTACCGTCAATTGTTCAGCAAATTGGATGAACGTTTTTGGACACGCATTGTGACATCGGTCGGGAAATAGGTCTATCTGATCTATCAAAATCAAGACAAGCGATAGGTTCAAAAAGGCAAGCGACACCGTTAGGTCAAAAACAAGATGGATTCGGCAAGAAAGTCATGTGATGTGTTTGGTGGAATGAATCGTGCATTTTAAATTGCTTCTGAATAGTCTAACTTTACTGTGTGAAACTGTAACAGGTTTACAAAAAGTTGAAGCAAAAGTACCGTGCTCTGATTAATAAAAGCATGTTTTAATGAAGCAAGAAAATACCAAACAACACACCGCAAGGAAGACCAAGACAACTTTGAAGAGTTGGACCGCGTTGAGGTTCTGCCACATCCAGTCAACAATAGTTACTGTGCTGCATTAGATTACGGTCTTTTCTACTTAATGCACTATCCGACAACCAGAGGTCGCTTGCATGGCTACTAAGGCGGAACTGCTTACCTTAGAGGTAAGAAAAAACTCCCATCAAAATTTACCTATGGTGACTGAAGCCACTGTAAATTATGTAAAAAGCACTCGTTTTTTTTCAAAATCACACGATATTATAAAAAAACAGAGACCTGTAAGGCGTACCAATTAAGAAATGCTCGACTGAGCTAACCTCCGTACTTTCTAAGCTCTACAATAAATGATTTGCTGAATCTTGCTTCCATTATCGTGTACAGAAATTCTGGGGAAAAACTGTCACTTATCGTCCTCTCAGTCTCCTTCCTCTATTCACTAAGATCTTTGAGACCTTAATTAATCATGCACTAGTGCACCACCTGGCAAAAGCAAATCTTCTATCTGACAAACAGTATGAAATTAAGCAATGTCGTTCTACTGCAGATATTTTAACAGTCATTTCTGAACGTTTATACCCTAACACGAACGAAGCCAGGGCTGTAGCCCTTGATATATCCAAGGCCTTTGTAAAGTCTGACACGAAGGGCTGTTAATGACAATTAAATTGTATGGTATAACTGGACGTATACTGGATATACGTGGATTCTTCGTAGACAATAGGACCATCCAAGTTGCTATTGAAGGACGTACATCCAAGCAGCATAGCATTAATACGGGAGTGCCTTAGGGGTCGATCCTTGGAACACTATTATTCTATACTAGTGGTGGGTACCCGGCGTAGCCCGTGTGTTTATAGGTGTGTGTGTTAAAAAAACGTTAAAAGAAAAAAATGAAAGTTTTAGTAGGAAGATCGGTTTGAACCCTGAAGCTTTGATGCGAAAGTGGAAACGAAAGGGGAAAATAGGCAACCACCTAGGAATTGAGAAGCATGTTAAATTAATAGTTAAAAAATCCCAGAGGTTTGATTGGCAGTTGGCCGCTTAATGAGGTCATCGCGGGGTCGTTACGATGACGTGTCATTTTTTTTTAATTACTGCGGGGCAGTCTTTTGGCGCTTGTTTACTTTGTTTCAATGCGTGTCAATTTTGGCTTCCCGAAGATGATGGGGGGGGTGGAAACCAGCTCCCCATTTAAAGGGGATATTCCAATCGGACGTTCGCGGTAATCGCGCAGCGAACAATGCCTAGCTGTATTTATCCCTCCCCCCGGCAAAAACTGTTAACCAAAACTGAAAGTGAATTCCCGTCAAGCACGGATCGAGCAAGACCGGCAATCATGGGTGTCAGCCGAGCAGAGTACTTGTAAAAAACAAAACAAAACAAAACAAACCGAAAAAAATCCCAATGCAAATAAACCCCAAAAAGAAACTTGAAGAAACCTACTTTGTAATATTCCAATATGTTTAATATATATTAGTATGTAATTTTTCGAATGTTTTTTTTTTGCCAAATATTTACCCGTAGTTTTTTTTAATTTTTTGTGTTTACTTTCCAATTCGTTTATTTTCGTTTCGTAGATTATAAATATCAGTTACAAACGGTATTTATCGCTGTCATAGTAGCTTTCCAGTTAAGAAAATAAATAATGAATAAGTAACTAATCTAATAAGAATTCACCCCTCCACCTTAGTATCACTTTAAAAGTAACTGTGAACATAGCCGATGGAAAGAAATATAACTAAAATAAGAAAAATATAAAGTCGAGTATCTCTTTAAAAATAACTGTAAACATAACCGAAGGGAAAAAGAAAATTAATAAAATAAGGAAACTATAAAGTCGAGTAATCGTATGAACATATGAAGAACGGTCGATGGTGACACCGATGATTGCCGGTGTCGCCCAATCCATGACTGACCGTAAATCAATCGCAGTTGGTAAAGGAAAAAAAATTCATGAAACACAGAAAAAATAAAACTCCATGGTGGAAAATAAAGGAACGTTGCATAAATACAGTTGGATACGCAAGTAGTAGCTGTCGACTGTAAGAGTTTGTTGTAAAACATGGAATCCATGGTTAGGTCGTTTCGTTACTTTTATAATAAACGCGATTTTCTCTGTGTTAACTGTAAACGATAATGAGAAAAAAACAATAAAATAAAAACTAAAAAATGAAAAGATGGCGTAAGTACCCATTGGATTAGGTAATAAAAGAAAAAGGACAATAAATAAATAAAAAAATGTTAAAAAAGAAAAGAAAATGGAATAAGTAACTGTTAGAATATCTGTATGCCAATCCACTTTTTTAAAGCAACTACGAACCCAAGCCGGTGTTTCTCGTAATTTTCTACTGTGAACGGTCAAGTCCGGTGTACATAGGTGGCGGTGGAAGGAGGAATCTAATAGAGAGAGAAGAGTCTACGATTTCCATTGATCTTAAGCGATATTTGCAGCGAACTCTCATCAGATGAAATATAGGAATCTACGATCAGCGACGTTATGGAAAACTAATATCCCTATAACACACCTCAAATATTGTTCTGCAACTTGTGTGTAATAGATTTGTATGCAATGTCTCGATTTTTAATCCTAATAAGGTCAAAATCAGACAGGCAAAACTGAGTTTATTTTATATATATATATATAATATATATATATAATATATATATATATATAGAAGAAGAAGAAAAGATAGAAGAGAAGAAGAATAGAAGATAGATAGAAGATAGAAGAATAGAATAGAATAGTAGATAGAAGAAGAATAGAAGAAAAGAATAGATAGAAGAAAGAAGATAGAAGAAGAAGAAGAAGAAGTAGAAAGAATAGAGAAGAAGAGAAGAGATATAAAAACGACCTCCCTGATAATATTGTGTCTGAGATGAGTATATTTGCTGATGATGCAACCTTCTATAACATGCATGACGGAAAAACAGATATACATAAATCTAAGATAATGGCAGAATCGTTTAGAAATGACTCCTAGTCCATAGTGGAATGGGGTGGCAAATAGATGGTATTATTTAATGCTATTAACACTAAGCTATTCTCCTTTATACATTACTAGACGACTCTCGTACCATCGATATCTGTACGATCGACAGGAACGCTAATAACTTTCGTCGTTCCGCGTAGTCAACTTAAATATTTCAAACATTTTGTGAAACAGTGACATATTGCAATTGAAAAGTTCTGATGGTAACTTCAGTTTTCGCGAACTCCACATCCATGGTTTTTAATGGTATCTGTAGACAACGAATTTGCTATGCTCTCAAATTTCTATATTTCATAAAAGCAGAACAAAAATGTTAAAGTAACCTCTGTTTTTGTTACAAAAGAATTATCACTTATCAAGGCCTGGAGGCCATTCGAAGATAAGGAACAATGGGTGTACAGTATTCAATGAAACAATATCGTTGTAATTGTTAGTAATGTAAATTTGGTAAATTGGATTACAAGGGGACGACCCATCAAGAACTTGTTTAGGTTGGACTAGAAGACGACCATATTGTAGAAAAGCAAGGAAATGGAAAAGTTCCACAGGCGTGTCGTTCTAAGAAAAAAAGCTTTGTTCATGGATCTACGTTTAAGTTTAGGCACTGATAAAGAGTTGAGGAAATGGAGAATGTAGACAACAAAATTACTATGTTCTCAAGTTTCTAGTTTTCGTAAAAGTAGAACAAAAAAGTAAAAGTAACGTTTGTCGCAATTTTAATGGAGAGTAGAAAACGCATTGTGGATGCGTTATCGGCAGCTCCTGTTACTCTCGCTTCTTCTTATTTCTCCCTCAGTCCTCATTTTTTAATGAGTGATTTTTCTGACAAAGGGAGAAGAAAAAGCTGTTTTCTAGGTTGGCAGTATTTTGCGCGAACAGTTGGTAGAGATGGCAGAAATTTTCTGTTTCTATGTCTATCCTTGTAGCCATGTCACTAGTAAGGGTGCTGGAGGTAAACGTTTTTTTCTGGGCTGACGTTATCCGCCTGATAGCCAGGGACCCGAACCTTGGATTAACCACTAAGGAGGCTGCCCTATCAGCAGGTGCAAAGTACTGGGGCTGCTGTATTGCCATTTGGTGAATGGATTCTGGACTATGCAGTAGCTTCTGGTGGGGCCTCTCGATGCAATACTAGTGGGTAATTGTTACGGCTTTACCTTATCATTAGCTACAAAAAAAAATTCTTCGTTTCTTTTTCTCTCTTAGTTTCCCCTCTCTGTCCTGCTCTAAGTAAATCTGACGACCTAGTCCACAAATTCCAAAATTTCATCATGACAAGTTTCAAGAAAAAATACACGATTAAACCCGGTTCTCCAACTTCCAACGTAGACCCCTACTACCATGTCTCCTTCACCAACATCAGGGGTCTATGTTCTAACCTTCCAGAGGTTGAAACCCAATTACAGGAGACTAAACCAGACCTTTTATTTTTAAGTGAAACTGGCATTGGACAGGCTATTTGCCTAGAAGAGTTCGCAATTACAGGATACTCTAACTTAACTTCTAAATCTGACCCCCAAGATCGCCATGGGCATGGAATATGTGCCTATATTAAAGATAGCTTTCCATGTGGTAGGGACATCTCCAGGGAAGATCCTAACTTACCCTATCTGTGCTTCCGGGTTGCTTTAGCTCACACTACTGCATTTATATTTACTCTCTATCGCCCCCACAACAGCGGAGTTACTATCTTTCAAAGCATATCTGAGAAAATTGACCAAGTCCTATCTGCTTATCCTTCAGCTAACATTCACGTATGTGGAGACTTACATGTTCACAACGTCGAATGGTTGACCCACTCAAACAAGACCGATGATGAGGGGAGGTTCTGTCATGATTTCTCCATTGCCTATGACCTCACTCAGATTGTTCAGGAACCCACCCGTGTGCCCGACAATGACGGCTAGTATGCGAGCCTACTAGACCTTTTTCTCACAACTTGCCCTGAACTTTGTTCAGTTTCTGTTCTGTCGTCTCTTGGATCTTCCGACCACTCTGTTGTATCAATTAAGATAAAAATGAAATGTAATAAGTCCCCAGACGTACCTCTCCATCGTACAGTATATCGATACACTAAGGCTGACTGGGATAGCTTCCGTACATTTATATCTGATCTACCTCTGCATTCCATGTTTAAAAAGGATGTGTTCTCTATAGTATTAGACCTGACAGAATGGTTAATTGTAGGTATTGGCCGTTTCATACCCTCTAAAAAGTTTCAGCAAAAACCTAACAGCCAGCCATGGTTCTCTCCAGAATGTGCTGCTGCCATTGCGCACAGAAATAACTTTTTCCACTGCTTCAAACGTAATAGATGTATGGAAACTAAAGCCGCTTTCAGGACTGCCAGCAACCATTGTAAGAAAGTAATAAAGAACGCAAGAGAGTTGTATGCTCAATCTGTTAAGTCCAAAGTAGCTGAGCAGCGGCTTGGTTCCCACCAGTTTTGGCAAATAGCAAACAGAATCCTGAACAGAAGCGTGTGCTCCATCCCAACTATTATCAATGGACCTGAGGTAATCTCGTCAGCATCAGACAAAGCCAAACTCTTTGTCAAGAACTTTGCAGCTAATTCTACCCTTTGCGACCAAGACCGCCAACCCCCAATATTTCCTCCTGTATCAGAAAACACGCTATGTGATATACGTATATCTGTATGTGATGTTGCCAAGCTAATCAAAAACCCTGATTCCAGTAAAGCAACTGGCCCTGACGGTATTCCAATTATAGTACTCAAAAAAATTCAACCTGAACTAGCGCCCATACTTACAAAACTGTTTAAACGTTGTCTTAAGGAGAATAGTTTCCCATTTCCCTGGAAAATTTCATCAGTATGCCCTGTATTTAAGAATTCAGGTGATCGCTCATCCCCCTCTCAGTACAGGCCAATAAGTCTCCTGTGCGTCATGAGTAAGTTGCTAGAATCTGTGTTAAATACAGAAGTAATCAACCATCTCAACAAAAATAACCTTCTTAGTGACACTCAATATGGTTTCCGTTCTGCTAGATCTACAGCAGATGTCCTTACAGTTATATCGCATAGGATTAGCAAATCTCTCGACGGTGGCAATCTTTCTAGGGCAATTGCTCTTGACATATCTAAAGCCTTTGATAGGGTATGGCATAAAGGTTTACTTCATAGGATCTCTAGCTATGGTATTGCTGGAAATGTCTTCTCAATTATTAAATAATTTCTTTCTGATAGGTTCATAAGAGTAGTAGTGGAGGGGCAAAAATCAGAAGCTCACAGTATTAATGCCGGTGTCCCTCAGGGGTTCATCCTGGGCCCAACTCTTTTCCTGATCTACATTAATGATCTTCCAAATCACATCTTTACATCATTTGTAGACATTTATGCTGACGACACTACCATTTATGGTAGCACATCTAAGACAGTAAACGACCAAGTTCTCTCCAATTCTCTCTCCTCTGATCTTGAGCACGTAGTACAACGGGGAAAGGAGTGGTTGATTACTTTTAATGCATCTAAAACCAAGCTTCTCTCTTTGCATCATCAACATTCTGATCCACATCTGGCATCAATTGAAATGAATGGCTCTCGTCTTCAGGAGGCCTCAAGTTTTGACAAGCTTCTGGGCTTGACCATTACTCCTGATCTTAAATGGAACACGTACATCAAATCTGTTGCCAAGGCCGCTGGAAAAATGGTGGGATCTTTCTATCGATCCGGTAAATATCTCACTGCTGATGCTATTCTCTATCTATATAAGAGCCAGGTACGTCCAAGGATGGAATACTGTTGCCACATCTGGGCAGGAGCTGCTAGAAAGGACCTGTCTTGCCTTGATAGAGTTCAAAATAGACTTCGTAGCCTCGTAGGAGATGTCCTTTTCTCCTCCTTGCAACCTCTATCTCACAGAAGAGATGTTGCGAGTTTGTCTCTGATGTATCGTTATTTTCATGGAAAGTGTTCGACTGAGCATCAATCTATGGTCCCCCCTCGCCAAACTTTCACAAGAAACACTCGTCTAGCTGTAAACACTATCAATAATTCCCCCCACTCTTTATCTGTGCCTAAACCTAAACGTAGATTCCATGAACAAAGCTTCTTTCTAAGAACTGCACGCCTGTGGAATTGTCTTCCGTTTTCCTGCTTTCCGGCTGACTACAATATGGTGGTGTTCAAGTCTAAAGTAAATAAGTTCTTTATGAGCCGTTCCATATAAGTTATCAAATTTACCAAATTTTCATTACTAATGATTACTATATTGTCCAATTTCTACTGTACACTCTTTAACCCTTGTCCTTGAGTGGCCTCTTGGCCTTGATAATGTGGTGATGCCTATGTAAAAAAAAGGCCAGTCTTTGAAATCAAAGGAAACTCTTCATATCTTCAAAAGAAAGCGTCGAACTTTTGGCCATGCACAGAATCACAAGTAAAGCTCTTCATGCCGTCCCCTATCAAGTTCTGCGAAAACGCTGTATGACTGTCCATGTGAGGCTTATCGGTAAAGCTTTTGAGAAGTAAATCCTGATTTTTTTTATTTTATGTGTTGTTGCTGCTGAATCAACCTTTCTTTAGTTTTCTGTTTTTGAAGATTTTGTTATTTATTTCAGCATTCTCTTGTTATTTGAACATCCGTATGATAATTTCTTTGAAATCCTCTTGTAGACTTTTTTCATAAAAGCGAAATTTACTTAGAGCAATAAAATAGGTTATCAATTATTCTGCTCGTTTGTTTATATTAAAAAAAATCCAATCCTCCACTATATGTAACGCGATAAAACCAATAATAGTTTTTTTTTTAATTTTGGTTATGTTTTTTACATAAGTTATTTCTATACAAATATCAAATATTTATTCAGAAAGTCTGTTTCAAATTCGTATTTGTGTAAGTAATAAAATTAAATATATGAATCACATAACGAATGCAATATTTTTCTCGATGAAAAAAAATGTTTCCAGTAAAACGACGTTTTTCATGTTTGATATCCGACCAATGTTTAATTGTGCGTCCGATAAACTTTTTATAGGTTTTTATGCATAAATTTATGAATAAATAAACATTTACAAAATAATCTATATGCCTATAACAGTGAACATGTTTCTGTGTGTCTGTGTGTCTGTGTGTGTATATCTCTCTACGCAATAACTCTGTAAATTTTTAGTCTACAGACTCGAAATTTGATATACAATGTACTGAGATTTGAGAAAATCTTTGTAATCAGTTACAGCCAGAAATTTGGCTGTTAAGGGTTCAAAGTTCAATGATTTGATCTTTTAGAACTCTACCAGATTCCTCCGAAAATTTTGGGTCTAAACACTTGATATTTTAGATATAGGTTCCTTGGACATGGATCAAACTTAATAACTTGATTTGAGTGTAAAACAATACATGTTAAGGGGTCATAATAGGCGTCAAAGTTAAAAAAAAATTGACCGTTTTTTTTTCTTTGCTTAGTAGACCCCTCCAAACACCCGGGCAATGCCGGGCTTAAATGCTACTATATATATATATATATATATATATATATATATATATATATATTATTTTGTAAAAAATAGATTTCTTTTTAGCGAACTATATATATATATATATATATATATATATATATATATATATATATGAGCGTAACATTTGTGATGTAAACAAAATAGTTTTTTGTTACATCAGAGAAACATTTCTATGAAAGTATATTAAAATGAAAAAGACGATTGATAGATTTCTATGAGCCGTTCTGTTTATAATTGTTTATTCTTAAAAAACACAAACCTGTAGCCATTGGATTATAAGTGGTTTGCCATACTTATAGGTAAACGTGCATTTAACAAATACCATAATACTTAAAATTAATTCAAATTTTGTATATCTTTTAACTTAAACAAACAATTGTGACGCTGAAAAATACACAGTAAAACAATACGTTTTATTGTCACGTTGATTATTTATTTGTAACGCAATTAAAAAAAACATATTTCGGGGTTATTTTTTATGTTGGTAGTGTAGAAGAAAATGTATGAATGCTTTTTAAGAAAGGTGTATTAAAAATCGAGAATAATTAAAAAAAATGAAGGCGGTGGGTAACTCGTCGTTGTAAAATGCTCTTATGGTTGCCAACGGATTAAATAGATTTATTTGTAAGAAAATTGCGTTAAAATAACTTAAACCTAATTAGGAAATGAACGATGTAAAAAAATGCAGAAAGTTTATTGTTTATTTGGATAATTTAAATGCAAAAAAACAATTGGGACGCTGAAAACGTACGCAGTAAAACAATACGTTTTATTGTTGATTTGCTTATTTGTTTATGTACACATGCACAACCGGAAGTCGTAAACCGGATGTTGGGTTGCAACACCCGTTACCATGTCATTTGAGTAATATATATATACACATATATATATACATATATGTATATATATCGTATTATAAATTTTAATATTTCTCTCTTGTAAATTATGTAAATGGCGGTACTGTTTATCAGAGGCCTACATCGATTTTTTTAAAGCCACAAAAAAAAAGTTCACACTCCTTCAATTCAAACAATCAAAGCAAAACGAATTATTTTAGGCTGATGCCGGATTTCCGATTTTAACAATGTCAATAGTCATATATTCTACTATATTGATGTATTTTTAATAATGGAAACCTGTTATAAAAATGTTATGCTTAAATTTCATATCACGGAATATTGAAATTTAATATTAATTAAATTCATTTTAAAATAATTGTTTTTTTTTTTAAATTTGTTTATTTTTATTGAAATTCGAATAATTATATGATGGAGAAAAATATTATCGAGAAAAAGCATTGATTCTTTTAACATAATAATATTGATTTTATGTCCAATTTAATTACAACTTTGAAATAACTAATGGGTGTTTAAATATCTATAAAAATAACTATTTTATAATTGTTTTTACTCTTTAGATTAAAAAAATGTTGCAATTTTAATGAGCCTAATTAAAAAAAAAATTTTTTTGTAACATAAAATATACAGGGTAGAACATCTAAAATCATTTCCCCTCACATATATTTAAGGAAACCTACTTTCAATATGTAAGTTATTTTAAAAATGAATAAGTATCCAAAATCTGACCGTTAGTTGATTTTTGCTAGATTTTAAAATATATGAGTATATTTACGGCTTTAAAATAATCACTACATTAGAACGTTGTTTCAAAGTGTCGGTAATGTAAACATGATTTTAGTCTCGCATTTTCATTATTTTCGTATGCTGTTAAAAATTAAAAAAATATTACAAGTTTATGTGAAGCTTTTTATTTTAAATGGTAAAAATGTTAAAGTGCTAATATTAAATTAAATTACAGTTACATCGTGTTACATGTGGGGGGGCGCTAACTCTGTGGCGTGCGTTGGATATATCTACTGTACGTATAACACATTTTAAGAACAACACTTTAATTAGAGAAATTTTAGTTTTAGATGTAAAAATATTTTTTGCGTTTGACAAGCGAATTTTTTTACACCATTATTAGGTCTCACTTCATAAGCCACTCCGTTATCTGATAAATTCGGTGTATAATTACTTATATATACTTACTCTTTCCTTTCTTTGTTCGAAACAGATTTTATTGCTGGTGGTCATTTCTGAATTTGTGTTTTTCGTTTCCAAGTTGTTGAGTACTCACTCTTGTGAATTCGAGCTTCTCATCGCCAAGTTATTGTGAGCTTTCCTGTCGCCAACTTGATGTGGCTCGGAAGGGTCTCTAAGGTAGACACGGACACGGATATGTGTTGGAATAAAGCTATTTGTATTAAGAACAAAACAGAATACACAGAGAACAACAGTCGTAGTAAATAACACCAATATAGCATACTATAAAGTGCACGGTATTTATCTCTCTCCTACCGCAAAGGGATATGACACAACATTGGAATGCGCCTGTACCCCAAGAGGAGGAGCACCCTGGCCCTGCGAAAATAAGTGAGTAGCTTTGTCGGCAATCCTCAGTAAAAGCGTCTCACACAACAAGGATTAAACTTGCTCCACCCAAAAGCGGGTGGCAAGATCTGGGAGGGTGGACCTCCTAGAGCTACACAAAGCATTTGCGTTATTTTACTTTGTTCTCATTAGCGCGTGAATAGATGAGCGTTAGACACTGGAACTTGCACATAAGTTTTTGATGTGTTCCTTGTTACCATCTTTTGCTCTGGAGTCTTTCGGGCGCACAGGCCAGAAAAATCTTATTTTTTTGGCAACGTCATTATTTTTATAAGTTTGTTACAGGTCAAAGAGATTTGCTATATTTTGGGTTTAACACGATTTTCATTGGTTGAAATAATTAACCCATTCTTATGAAAACTACTTGCTTTTGAAATACTTAACTAGAAATAGATTTCTGTTAGCATTAATAATACTAATTTTGAGAAAGCTACATTTCTTGTACATGAAATCTCGACTTTAGCCATGTAAACTTGCTCTATTCGTAAAAACAGGCTAGTAGAAAAATTTTCTTAAACTTCTACAGCCTTAAAAAAATGGCCCTATTATAAATATACATATATCTATATGCCTATATGAACGTATCTACAATTGAATATGTATATACGTTCACACACGCAAACCAAACTCAGATATACGTGAAATTTGATTATAATTGAAATAGACATGGACATAGTAATCCATTACACTTCGTATCACATAGGTCATTAATTGTATGAGTTTTATGTAGATTATAATCTATACTTATTGCTTGGATGATTGAAATTTTGTCTGTCTTTATTTGACCGACCTCGCCCAACTTTCAAATTCCCCAATCGACGTAAGCCAAATAAACGTAAAGTAACCAATACTATATATATATATATATATATATATATATATATATATATATATATATATATATATATATATATATATATATATATATATATATATATATATATATTATTTGAAGGATATTAGTTAATTTTTACTGTAAAGTAATTTGGAGAAGTAAAATAAAATAAAATGTGTAGAAACATAAATTAAAAAAACAATTCATTAATGCAGCGTTCATAAGAACCCACCTATAAAATAACTTTCAAAACACCATAGGTAATGTGTTACGCTGCCATGATAGATTTCAGAAATAAGTAAGAAATGTATTTTTGTAAATTTTGTATTTAGAATCTAAACAAAATAAAACAAAAAATAATATAAAGTTCCAGAAAGTACAATCTATAAAATATGTATTTATATAAATACTCGCCAATTACAGATTTATTTTGAAAATTTAATTTAGATTATTATTTTCGCTAATAATTCAAATGTTACATGTTTTATATATGATGTGTATTCAGATAATTTCTGCCATAATAATATTTTCAAACCTGCATTCCACTAATAACGAAGATGATAAAAAAAGTAGCTTGCGTATGCTTCAAAGGCGGTGATAATTTTTCTACATAGTTACCGATATAAATAGAGCATAGGGAAAAGAGTTCTCAATTGATCACAAATCTTGAGGTTGATTTCAGAAATTCGGTTGTGGTCATGATGGAATTGATATTAAAGAAGGCACAGGACGACCGTACATTCTTGCTTATAATCTCTTAAAAGTATTTGTTGAAAAAGTAAATGCTAATAATACTTATCATCAGTATTTATAGAGTATTTATAAAGTATTTGTAACCGGCTACATAAAAGATTATCTAAACTATATAAAAATTAAGGATCATCTTAACTACATAAATATCAAAGATTATCTAAACTACATTAAGATTAAAAATTATCGTAAATACATAAAGATTGAAAATTATATGAACTACATAACTATTTAAGATTATCTAAACTACATATAGATCAAAGATTATCTAAACTACATAAAGATTAAGAATTATCGTAACTACAAAAAGATTAAAGATTATCTAAACTACATAAAGATAAAAAAGTTATCTAAACTACATAAAGATTAAGGATGATCTAATCTAAATAAATATCAAAGATTCTCTAAAGTACATAAAAATTATCTAAAGTACATAAAAATTATCTAAACTACATAAAGATTGAGGATGATCTAATCTACATAAATATAAAAGATTTTCTAAACTACATAAAAATTATCTAAACTATATAAAGATTAAAGATTATCTAAACTACATAAAGATTAAGGATTATCTAAACTACGTACATATCAACAATTATCTAAACTACATAAACAAAAGCATTATCTAAACTACATAAAGATGAAAGATTATTTAAACTACATAACGATTAAGGATTGCCTAAACTACATAAAACAATGCAGTCTACCCACTGGTCTCGGGAAATGCAGGACTTTACTTCTTATCAAAGGAGCAGTTATGTTATTGGCTCCCGGAAAATATTGGTTAGCCTGTTGCATGGCTAAATATCAGTGTTTAGATGAGAAATAGTTTGTTAACAAAGAAAAGAAATGTTTAATAATAGAAAAAATGTTATCAAAGCGATAACTTGATAAAACGAATGTTAACTAACATAAACAAAATACGTGGAAAAGGTTTGTCATCCAATTTTGTCTTTGGTCACTTGTAGTTAATGACGTAACGAGAGAGTTTGGAAATTCACATGATCAGTTTCAGTCATTCCCGTCATAGTACTGAAAGAGGTGCAACAGAATTTGACACTCATTCTTGCAAAAATGTTCAATTGGTGGCCAAAGGAAAAATTCTTCGCAGCACCTTTGAACACCTCTTTAATTCAGCAAGTATTTAAAAACTATGATGAGTATTTTGCATCTCAGTACAGGCTAATTCGTTTTCTGTGTATTGTTTACATCCGTAATAAACAGAGATATTGTCAACCACCTCAGCAAAAATAACTTATTAAGTGACAAGCAATATGACTTCCGCCCTGCGAGATCGACAGCGGGTGTTCTGACTGTAATTTCAAACAGGATCAGTGAATCTATCCACGGGGGCTTCCTTTCTAGAGCAATTGCTCTTGACATATCAAAGGTATTGGATAGGGTTTTGCATAAAGGCCTACTTCTACAAGATTTTCAGCTATGAAATATCTGGAAATATCCTCTCAACCATCGAATCTTTTATTTTGGCATGTTTATACAAGTTGTCGTCGATAGGCAGTTGTTATAAACTTAAAGTATCAACGCAGGCGTGCTTCGGGGATAAATTTTGGGGCCAACTCTCTTCACTATCTTTATCAATGACCCCTCAACCATATTCTGAGTTCATTCGTCGAAAACGACTAAAATATGATCGTTTTCAAATCCAATGTAAACCATTTTTTGGAGCCATTCCCTTAAATAGTCAACTTCTACCCAATTTCTATCAGTGTACGCACACTAGCCATTATATTCAAGTGGCCTTTGAGCCGTGATAAGTGATGTCTTTCCTGTAAAAAAATAATTAAATATCATTGTATGTTTAAATTATTGGGTGTCAGATTTTTAAGGTACACCGCTGAGTGCTGAACATTTTTCAAGAAAATAGTGTATTCCGAACATTATTCCCTTTTACCTTTTTATGCGTTATGCTTTCGTTGAACTTACTCTTTTCACACATGAAAAATTTCATTATTTTACATGCAAGATGGTTACGATTTGAAACACGAAAATTTTATGTACTTTATATTTGTTACATAAAATGACTAAATTGCATTTTGTTCTGTTTCTTTCTGAGTTTGAATATCGTGTTTCAATTATGCTTTTGTCTATAGCATTTAGAATATTATATTATTGCGTATATAATCGGAAGATTTAAACGCGATAGGTTATATTCCTAACTGTTGAAAATAATCACTCGTTTTGCATACTCGAAAAAACAGGGAGATGCACTTACTTTTATCTTAATTAGAGATGTAAAAAATATTTTCTCTGCTCAAGTTGTGCGTGATTAAAACTAGAACTTGACTAAAAAAACAACGTTTTCTGCGTCCAAAATTATTTATTTACGATTATTTTATTTGTATTTTTCATTGCAAGTTCGAATTGTTTTTAAACAAAAAACAAATCAAATATGTTTTCCTAATGTAAAAAAAACTAATTGATCAATCTACATACATAAAAACTATCTGTTTTTTTACGACCTAACCCAGCGTAATTTACCTCTTCTTCTTTTTAGCTAATACGTTTCATCAGCATTCAAAGATAATATAAAATAACGATTTAAAAAAAAAAAAATTAAATTTGATAATACGCGTGGGGGATCACTTTCCTATATAGATTTGACGTAAAATGACGTAGCAAGACATGTACTCATTAGCATTTTCTTCGAGAGTAAGGCAGAAAAGGGAAATGGTGTGAGGGTGGGGTCATTAGTTCAAAACATTTTTAAAATATGTAGAAAACACTTAAAAACATATGTGTGTGCGGGGGGACTTTTCAATTTATTAAAAAATTACTTTAAAAAGATCTCACTGTTAAAGATTACTTAATTAGTTAATTATTATCTTCTCTTCTCTTCCTTCTTCTTCTTTCTTTCTATCTTCTTCTATCTATATAAATAAAATGAACTCATTTTTTCTCGTCTGATTTTGACATTAATAGGATTAAAAATCAAGATATTTCATGCAAATATAATATGCACAAACGGCAGAACAATATCTGAGGTGTGTTATAGGCTTATTATTTCTCAAATTCCTCGATAATCTTAGATTTCTATACTTTTTCTGCTGAGAAGTCACGGCCAAAATCGGTTAAGATCAATGGAAGTGGTAAAATATTTTCTCTCTAATAAATTCCTCCTCCCCCTGCCACCACTTAACACCGTTTGGGGATCGTTCACAAGGAACAGTTGAGAAGAGAACACCGGTTTGCCTTCGTAGTTCCTTCATGTGAAGTTATTTAAAATCACTAAACTAAGCTGCAGTGCTCTGTAGCGTAGTGGTTAGCGTGCTGGACAATTCACATTATATTTTCACGTTCGCGCCGACCTACCGTAGTCGTTTTTTTTTCCTAAACAACTGGAATGGACTTTTCTTGGTGGCCGAACTGTTAACGTTGCAGATGTTTTTGTTTTTTTTCACACTTTATTTTCCTACTTTTACTCATGACTCCGGGTTTGATCCTTCCTACTTACCTACCATAACATTTTTTAAAACTCCCCCCCCGTCCCGGAAACAAACACTCGGGCAACGCCGGGTACCCCCGCTAGTTTCCTGATATTTAAGCACTGTTTACACACAGACACACACAAACACGCATACACACACATATACACACATAGACATATACACACAAGAAAGTAGGGTGGACATGCACACGCTCTCCTTGTATTTTCGTCATTTTCAATTTTTGCCAACGAATTACACCCCTCTCATCTATGATTTTTTTAATCTAATCTAAGAGCATTATGTTAAGAAATTTCTTTATTTATGGTATTCCTTATTATTTTCACTGGTCGCCACGTTTGTTTTCGCATGGAACTGCATTCAATTTTCGCGCGTTTATACATTGAATCTGTATACGCATTTGCACTTTTATACATTAATAAAATATATTTAGTATTCCCCAACTAGGTATAACATATACTGACCCAACGGGTAACAGATAATCTAGTATATATATATATGCCTCTCTCTCTCTCTCTCTCTCTCTCTCTCTCTATATATATATATATATATATATATATATATATATATATATCTAAACATTGTAAGGAGTCTACGTGGATCGATTTATGTTTCTACATCTCCATATTTCGCCAGGACTGTAAATGAATTTTGCTATTCGAGTTCTGACGAAACATGAAAGACTCTTCACAATGTTTATATAATGTTATTTATTTTTAAGTTTTACACTTGTATTGAACACTTTTTAAAAAAGTTTGTCTTTATTTTATGTTATCAATATAGCTGAACTTAATCATTTATACACATACATATATATATATATATATATATATATATATATATATATATATATTATATTTTATAGAGGGAGTTAGACCTGGAGTATAAACAGCCAAGTATATTTTAATGTATTAATACTTTACAAGAACAGTGCTCATAGTACTGTAGATAGGTATATTTATCATAGAACCTTATTAATATTGAGTATAAAATTAATTATTGTAAACTGTAAATCAGTTTCAAACGGATGAACAAACAAAATCAAATTTAATGTACGATCGTTTCGAAAACGATATTCCTTTTATTAAAATTGACAATAAACATTGACAATAATTCACAAATATTGAGTTTTTCAACCATTTGTGGCCATTTGTCAATTTTGATAAAATGAATATCGTTTCCGAAACGATCGTACACTCACATTGATTTTGTTTGTTCATCATTTTATAACTGATTTATAATTTACAATTCTTAATCTTTATACCCAATATATATAGGTATGTATAGATATATACATATATATATATATATATTATTATTATTATTATTATTATTAGTTAGGTTGTGTTCTCTGTGATATAAGAGTTGTTTAATTTTAAAATGAAATACATACATGCGTTTAAAAGCCAAATTACAACGCAAATATTTTGGAAAATAGATAAATATTTTTTTAATGTCCGGGAAAACTTGTTGGCGCGCGAGATAACTCAACTTAACTATTTAAGACCACGCACGCAACGCATTTTCCCTGGCATGAAAAAATATTACAATTGAAGAAAAACACTCGGATATTCGACAACTAAATTCTTTCGGTTTTAATCACATGATTGCACTGAGAGACAAGAAAATATATTCTGAAGAAGACATATCACGTCGAAATTATTAATTTTAAACAAATAAATGTCTATTTTGCAAAATGTTTGCGTTGTAAGTTGGCTTTTAAACGTATAACATGCTTATATCATCTAATATATAAATCTCACTATGTGTGTGTGAGTGTGTGTGTCTGTGTGTCTGTCTCCATTTTTCAAGTTGTATCTCTTCCTAGACGGATGATCGTTGGACGCCGCGCAATAGCTCAAAAATTGCATTTTGGGTGCAGAATTTTATTAGAGGCGTTTCATCGATTAAAATAATTGCTAAGGGCTTCAAAAAGGGTTCAAACTTGAAAGCAATAACACCTTGGCGAGCGTAGCACAATGGCGTCACCCTGCGTATACGTACATCGAGTAACAGAAGAAATGTATTTATTACCATATTTTACAACGCACAGAAATTAGTTATCCCTTTGGTGAACAGGATAGCGTGATCGGTTACTAGCACAAGTGTTGCTGCTTCGATCTCCATCATTTCCCTCCCTCTTTTTTTTTACACATTCCGATATTCTTGATTTTTAAATGTTATGTAATAAATACACATGAACACTTTTATTAAAAAATACAGAAGAATGTTTTTGATTTATGTAACGAAAATGTCATATTCAAAATATATATGATATATCGGCTTATATCTTACATTCCAAAAAATCCCGTATATAGATCAAGTAATTGGATTTGTATTTGATTCCCTCCTAAACTAATTGACCGATCATTATGAATTTTAATTATGTGCACATGTTTGTATATTTCTATGTATTGAATTCACTCCTAAACTAATTAACCGATCATTATGAATGATTAGTATGCGTATATGATTATATATTTGTATATATTGAATTCACTCCTATATTAATTAACTGATCATTATAAATTTAATGTATTATATAAGTTTGTATATTTGTATAGGTCTCATATTCAAATAATCACATACAATGATCTCTTACTTTTTAATGTTTTTATGTGTACAAGAAATTCTATCAAAGTAATGAGGTACTTGTGTAGTATAGTACTCATATGAAAAAAACAAAGAAAATATTACCAGTGACATACATAACATTTATTGAAACAGAAAATCACGTTTAATATTCGAGTAGTATGAATTACATATGAGAAATAAGGTGTTTGTTCACTATAGCATCCAGATAAAAAAAAGTCTTACTCCTGGCGTGCAGAAAATTTAGCACAACAGAAAATTACGTAAACGTTTATAATTCTTTCATTTTTAAATTAGAAAAAAGTTACTTGTACAGTATCCTACCCGAGAAATAAGGTACTTGTACAGAATAGTACCCATATAAAAAACAAAGGAAATCTTACGTGTAACCTACATAAAAGTAATCCAAACTGAAAATTATGTAATATATTCGAGTAGTATGACATTTATATAAGAAATAAGGTGCTTCTTTAATATAGCACTCTAATCTAAAAACAAACTCTCACTTATTACATACGGAAAAGTTCGCACAACATAAAACTATGTAAAATCATCGATTAGTTTCATCTATATATTAGAAATAAGGAACTTGTTCATTATCCTACCCCAAAAATAAGGCACTTGTGCAGTATAGTACTCATATGAAAAACAAAGAAAATCCTACCTATGACGTGAATAAAAGTTCTTTAAACCGAAACTCACGTTATATATTCGAATAGCATGACTTTTAAATGAGAAATAAGGTACTTCTTCACTATGGCACCTAGATGAAAAACAAACACATTCTTAATCTAGATGCACAGAAAATTTAGCACAACAGAAAATTACTTCAAATATCGAGTTCTTTAATTTTTACATTAGAAAAAAGGTACTTCCACAGTATCCTACCCAATAAATAAGGTACTTGTACATTTGTTATATCCTTACTTTAACTAAGAATACAGCAAGAAACACGGGGTGAAAGACAAAAGGGGTTATTTACAAAGGAATACATGTGAAATAAGAGTTACTCGACCGCTTTTCTTATTCTCTTCCTGTCTCTTTTCCTTCTCTCTCAATCATGTGTGAGGTTCAATATATCTATAGGTCATTTCATCTATGAAGGGATGTTAGGTCATTCCATTACATCACCTTCCTCCCAAGCTAAATATTTTCATAGAATTTTGTTTCTACCATTTTTTCCTTTTTAAACTTTGTCCAAAAAATTCGGTCCTTTTTCTTTTCCTTTCACTTCTCACCATTTGTGTTTGCCGATTTTTTTACTTTTGGAGAGTGACTAGATTTCTGAGTTACTGGTACTTTCTTGTTTGTAGGTTGTATATGGAAAGTGTCATATAGCACTTCCAATGGTAACTCTTGGTTTCTGACTGTTTCTATGTATCGGGGTATCAGCTGGTATGTTTTTGGTGGAAAAAAATGTCTGTCCTTTTATAATGTAAACCATTCCCCAAATTCTTCTTGAGATTATGCCTTCTTCCCAAAAACTCTTCCCTGCCCGATAATTTTTGAATAACACTTTATCCCCGTTATTGTAAGTCTTGTACCTTACATTATCCTTGATACTTTTTTTTTTACTTTTTCTCTTGGGATTAACCGGTCGAACACCGAACGTACCTTCCTGGCAAACATAATTTCAGATGGGGATAATTTAGCATTTGTATTTGTATTTGGTGTTTTTCGATATATTGCTAAGAATTTTTGAATGATTTTTTTTCTTCAGTATCGATGTTATTATTCTTTTTTAAAGATCGTTTAAAAGTATCGACAAATATTCCGGCTTGTCCGTTTGATCGAGGGTTAAAAATTTATGTTGCAATGTGTTCAATGGCCAGTGCCTCAGAGTAGTGCTTGAATTCTTGACCTGTGAACATAGTGCCATTATCACTAACAATTGTTTTCGGAACTCCGAACCGACTAAATACCTCGTCCAGCGTTTTTATTGTGTTTGCCGCTGTACGGTGTTTGTATTTAAAAATTTCTGGCCATTTTACATACTATCTACGATTACTCGGTAATAATATACCTTCAGAGGTTCTGCGTAACCGATATGGATGCGTGTCCAGGGTACATCTGTTTTAGGCCAAGGTTGCGTCCATGTGTGGGGGGAGATCTTGCGGCTAGCTGGCAATCTTTACATAATTTCACCATTTTCTGAATGTCCTGATCCATTCCAGGCCAATATGCGAATCCTCTCATTGGGGCCTCATTCTGGAGATTCCAGGATGTCCCATGTGGAATTCCTTTAGGATTTTCTTTTGTAATACTTGCAGTATTACCACTCTGTCTGCATACATCAGAGTTTCATCACACATAGAAAATGGAAACACTTTTAATCCTCTTCTATTCTTTTCGTCTTGTCCCACTTGTGTTTTTATCTTATTAATATCTACTTTCGCTGCTTTCTTTATTTCCTGAAGTGTAATAAGGAGTTCCCTAACAGTATTTATTAATATATCTATTAGTTCATTTTCTTCTTTTAGTGCTGCTATAACAGTTTCTTCAAATTCAGTTTTACTGGGGATCAATCTCGACAAACCATCTGCATGTGCAATTTTACTAGATGCTAGGTTTTTCATTTTGAAATCGTAATTGAGCAAAATAATACTCCATCTCTGTAATCTATTTGCCGTATGAGTAGGAATCCCTTTTATCGAACCAAAAATCGATAGTAATGGTTTATGGTCCGTTTCCAAGACGAAAGATCTTCCATGAATGAATCTATGAAACTTTCTCACGACATACACAATCGCCATACCCTCTTTTTCGATCTGACTGTACTTTCTTTCAGCGGGTAATAAAACCCTCGAGGCGTGAGAAATTGGTTTAGTAGATCCATCTTCGATTCTGTGTTGAAGCACCGCTCCTAAACCGTATTCGCTCGCATCTGCCGCTACAATTAAATCCTTTTTCGAATCGTAATATGCTAACGCTAGATCCAATAACACACCTCTTTTAATTTTTTGGAATACTACCTCACATTCTTTTGTCCAGAGCCATTTTTTTTATTCTTCTTTAATAATTCATTTAATGGTGCTCTTAATTCGTGCATATTTGGGATATAAGAATTATAGTAGTGTTCTAGACCCAAGAATGCCTGTAACTTCATTACATTATCTGGTCTAGGCATGTCTCTAATTGCTTTTGTCCTATTTGGGTTAAGTCCTTTCCAATCAATTATTTTTCCCAAATATTCATTCTTGTCCATACCAAAATTACATTTTTTCGAGAGCCACTTTAAATCCGTAGTCTTCTATTTTCTCGAATACCTTCCGAATATGGTTTTTATGTTCTTCAACATTGTTGCTTCTTATCAAAATGTCGTCTAAATAAGCCATTGCAAAATCCAAGCCTGCTAGCATGGCATCCATAATTTGTTGGAATAAATTCGGTGCTACTTTCAACCCAAACGGCAATCGTTTTAGGGAAAATATTCCTTTATGAGTATTTATTTTCAGGTAGTTACAACAATCTTCGAGGAGTTTGACTTGCAAATATGCTTCAGAGAAGTCAATTTTTGTGAAAACTTTTCCTCCATTTAACTTATAAAATATTTCCTCAGGGGTAGGGTTGTGGATAGTTATGATCCTTTAAGGAATCATTAAGTCCCGTCGAAAAATCTCCACATACCCTGATTTTTTTCTTTTTCTGTTGTATTACTCCGAGTTCTTCGAGTCTATTTAATTCTTTCTCGATTGTTTCTAATGCCGAACGCGGAACCTTCCTTTTGGGTTTAAACACCGGTTTCCTTTCATCTTTAAGTTCAAATTTCACTTCCGTTTTGGTGCAGCAACCCAGACCTTCAGAAAATACATTTTTAAAATCCTTCTTCAAATCCCCAACAAATCTTCCTGGCAGTTTGGGACTTTCAGATCCTGTCACATTTACTGTTTTGCAAAATGAGTTTATTGGTTTCTCCCATAAATTGAAAAATATCATCAACTCTATACCGAATAGATTAGACGTTTTTCCAGGTATCACATTTCTCTGGCAATTTTGTTTGTATTTTGCAGCTTTGGAGAACCAATTTTCTTTCATGTTGTTTCATCAATTAAGGATATGTCACTTCCAGTATCCAAAAAACAATTTACTTTCCGGCCATTGATTCTAACTTCAACATATCTCCTTTTTTTACAATACATGGACTCTTTTTTTTAGAATCAAAAGTCTATATTTCAGGCTTACAGTATTTCTCCTTTTTGCATATTGTTGACTTGTGTTC
Source organism: Euprymna scolopes (assembly GCF_053919585.1). Lineage (NCBI taxonomy): Eukaryota > Metazoa > Mollusca > Cephalopoda > Sepiida > Sepiolidae > Euprymna > Euprymna scolopes. The sequence continues at coordinate 153,982,454 of NC_136490.1, forward strand.
TTTACGCCCGCACTTATAGCATATTTTGTTTTTGAAGTAGCACTCTTTTGTGAAATGATTCTTTCCTCCACACGTCTTACAGTATTTTTTTTACATAGTGGTCACCTTGCTTTACCCTTTGTATTTTGTCAATAATTTTCTATTCGATACTAGTATTATCTTGTTTTAAATTTAACAGTTTATGACATTACTCAGTAACTTTCTATAAGGTTATTTCTATGTCTTGGTTCATAATGGATAATATCCTAGAACGAATCTCCTTATACTTCGAGAATATTAACCCTTGCAAAAATACCAAACATTTAAACATGTCCTCTTTTAGGTTTTCAACTTAAATATCTCGCATTGGGCATTTGCTCTCCCAGAATAAGGTATCTAAAGCAGAAAAAAAGAAAGAAAAAAAATTCCCCGGATTTATATGGGAGGGGAAACTATATTAAAGCACTATCCTTAAACTGGGAATGGGGCAAAGGACTAAGTAGATATAAATAAGTCCCTCTTACATTTCTGTTCAATTTTTTATGGAGTGTAGTTAATGCAGTGGATGTGTTATAAGCAGCCACAGTAACTCTCGCTTCTCCTTTTCTGTCCCTCGGTCCTCATTTCCAATGAATGATGTTTCTGACAAAGGGCGAAGAAAAAGCTGCTTCCCAGTTCGGAAGTACTTCGTGAACAGTAGTCTGAGATGCTTGAAAATTTTCTGTCTCTATGTCTATCCTTGCGGCCATGTCACTAGTAAGGGTGCTGGAGGTAAACGTTTTCATCTGGGCTGACGTTAACCGCCTGATAGTCAGGGACCCGAACCTTGGATTAACCACTAAGGGGTCTATCCTATCAGCAGGTGCAAAGTACTGGGGCTGCTGTATTGCCATTTGGTGAATGGATTCTGGACCATGCAGTAGTCTCTGGTGGGGCCTCTCGATGACATACTAGTGGGTAATTGTTAGGGCTTTACCTTATCATCCCGTCTTTTCTCTCTTACTTTCCCTCTCTATCCTGCTCTAACCAAGTATGTTGACCTGTTCCACAAATCCCAAAATCCTCAACATGAAATATCTAAAAAAACACACAAATAAACCTAGAACCCCATCCTTCAACGTAGACCCCTACTACCATGTCTCATTCTCCAACGTCAGGGGTCTACGTTCCAACCTTCCAGAGGTTGAAACCCAATTACAGGAGACGAAACCAGACATATTCTTTCTAAACGAAACTGGAGTAGGGCCGACCACCTCCCTAAATGAGTTTATAATTAAAGGATACTCTAACTTAACATCTAAATCTGACCCCCAAGATCGCCATGGGCATGGAATATGTGCCTACATTAAAGATGGCTTCCCGTGTGGCAGGGATATCTCTAGAGAAGACCCTAATTTACCTTATATGTGCTTCTGGTTTGCACTTGCTAACACCACCGCATTTATATTTGCCCTCTATCGCCCCCACAGCAGCAGTTACTATCTTTAAGAGTATATCGGAGAAACTTGACCACATCCTGTCTGCTCATCCCGCGGCTAACATTCACATTTGTTGTGACTTCAATGTCCATAATGTGGAATGGCTGACCCATTCAAATAAGACTGATGATGAGGGGAGGTTCTGTCATGATTTTGCCATTGCCTATTACCTCACTCAGATTGTTCGCGAGCCCACCCGTGTGCCCGATACTACCGGTCAGTACGCAAGCCTTCTAGACCTTTTTCTCTCCACTTCCCCTGAGCTATGCTCATGTGCCATTCTATCTCCTCTGGGATCCTCCGACCACTCCGTCGTATCAGTTAAGATAAAAATGAAATATAAAAAGTCTACAGACGTACCACTCCACCGTACTGTATATCGATACTCTATGGCTGACTGGGATAGCTTCCGTACATTCATATCTGATCTACCTATCCATTCCATGTTTAAAAAGGATGTGTCCTCTGTAGTATCAGACCTGACCGAATGGTTACTCGTAGACATAGACCAATTCATACCATCCAAAATTTCCAACAAAAACCTAACAGCCAGCCATGGTTCTCCCTTGAATGTGCTGCTACCATCGTGCACAGAAATCACTTTCTCCATAGCTACCAATGTAATAGATGCACTGAGACTAAAGCTGCGTCCAGGACCGCCAGCAACCACTATAAAAGAGTAATAAAAAACGCAAACAGCTATATGCTTAATCCGTTAAATCCAAAGTAGCTAAGCGTTGGCTTGGTTCCCACCAGTTCTGGCAAATAGCAAATAGGATCCTGAACAGAAGCGTGCGTTCTATCCCAAAAATTATCAATGGACCAGAGGTCATCTCGTTAGCATCCGACAAGGCCAAACTATTTGCCAAGAACTTTGCAGCTAATACTACTCTATGCGACGAAGGCCATCAACTCCCTGTATTTCCTCCTATAACAGACAGCACGATATGCAACATACAAATATCTATGCCTGACGTCGCAAAGCTAATCAAGAAGTTTGTTTTCCAGTAAAGCAACTGGCCCTGACGGCATTCCAGTTATAGTGCTGAAAAAGCACCAACCAGAAATGCCCCCATACTTACAAAACTGTTTAAGCGTTGCCTTAAGGAGAAGTGCTTCCCAACATCCGGGAAAACTTCATCAGTATTCCCTGTATTCAAGAACTCAGGTTAAAAGTCATCTCCCTCTCAGTACAGACCAATAAGTCTCCTGTGTGTCATGAGTTAGTTGTTGGAATCCATATTAAATAGAGAAGTAGTCAACCACCTCAGTAGAAATAACCTTCTTAGTGACACGCAATATGGTTTCCGTTCTGCAAGATCTACCGCATACGTGCTAACGGTTATATCTAATAGAATTAGCGAATCTCTCGACAAAGGCTTCTTTTCTAGGGCAATTGCTCTCGACATATCAAAGGCCTTCGACAAGGTATGGCATAAAGGCCTACTTCACAAGATTTCCAGCTACGGTAAAACTGGAAATGTTTTATCGATCATTAAATCATTTCTCTCTGATAGGCTCATGAGAGTAGTGGTTGATGGGCAGAAATCAGAGGCCCACAGTATTAATGCTGGAGTCTCTCAGGGGCCCATCCTGGGCCCAACTCTCTTCCTGATCTACATCAATGATCTCCCAAAACACATACTTAAATCATTCGTTGACATCTATGCTGATAACACGCCTATCTACGGCAACACATCAAAGGCCGTAAATAACAATGTTCTCTCTGATTCTCTCTCCTCAGATCTTGAGCGTGTGGTACAATGGGGGAAGAGGTGGCTGGTTACCTTTAATGCATCTAATACCAAGCTCCTATCATTACATCATAAACGCTCTGATCCCCATTTGGCATCGATTGAAATGAATGGCTCTCGTCTAGGGGAGGTCCCATGTTTTGACAAGCTTCTGGCTTTGACCTTTACTCCTGATCTGAAATGGAACGCATACATCATGTCTGTGGCCAAGGTCGCTGGGAAAATGGTGGGATCCTTCTACCGCTCCAGAAGATATCTCACTAATGATACAATTCTTTATCTATATAAAAGCCAAGTACGTCCAAGGATGGAATACTGCTGCCACATCTGGGCAGGAGCTGCTAAAAACAGCCTATCCTGCCTTGACAGAGTAAAAAATAGACTTCGTGGTTTTGTGGGGGATGCCCTTTTCTCTTCCTTGCAACCTCTCTCCCACAAAAGAGACGTTGCGAGCCTGTCTCTGTTTTATCGTAATTTCCATTGCAAGTGCTCGTCTGAGCTCCATTCTCTGGTCCCCCCTTGCCAATATTCCATGAAAAACACCCGACTAGCTGAAACCACTGTCAATAATTTTCCCCACTCTTTATCCGTGTATAAATGAAAACGTAGATTCCATGAGCAAAGCTTCTTTCTTAGAACTGCACACCTGTGGAACTCTCTGCCGCTTGCCTGTTTCACCCCCGACTTCAACTTGGATGTCTTCAAATCCAACACAAACAAATTCCTGATGAACCGCCCCCTTAAGTAATGACACTTTATCAAATCTCCAATACTAACTATTACTACCATACTATCCAATTGATTACTGTACACGCAATAACTCGTATCCCCGAGTGGCCCTGATAAGTGGTGACCTCCATGTAAAAAAAGTCTTCATCATCTTGTTTTAGAATATTTAAACACATACAACGAGTATAAAATAAGCTATCCCATTCCCGAAAATGTTAGATTAAATTTGTATAGTCTCTTTAAAAGAAATATCTTCGGGTTTCCTTGGGAGGATAAAATTGGTATACTTTTTTTTTCATAGGAACCCAGTTTTTGCAACAGTAAAATAGTTTTTCTTCATCCGACCAGGCCTGACATCATTTGGAATTTTTTTTTTCGTATCTACGATAATATCCTGAAAACGTTAAGCCATTAGTTGGTTCATATAAAAATTCTGTCAGGTAATTTGCAATTCCTTCCGGAGAGAACCAACAATCCTATTTTTCTTCTTGTTTCATTAATATTATTTTTAATATCTCATTTTGTTTTAACTGTTCTTTTTGTAAAAATCCCATCTGGCTTTGTTGAGCTGCCAGTGCTAATTGTATCGTTTTTGTAAACTCGGTTAATTGATCTATGTTGAAGAATTTGTTTTTTTAAACACAGTAATAAAACAAAAGGTTAACAGTACCTGCACAAAGTATTAAATAAATTTACTGACTAGTTTTTGCTTTTTTAAACCACAAAAAATACTTTTGTAGACAAAGTTTTTGCAACACACACGAACTTGACACTCAACCAACAGCATGCAAGCGTTCTTTGCCGCCGTATTTTTTCTTATGAAACAAAAGAAATTTGAAATGGACAAATGTCAAAAATTGTTCTTTTCAATGCTTCGAAAAATGTCAATTTCTCTTTTCTTTCAGTAGGACCGTAACAGACTGAATTTAAAAAAATATAACTTACTTTTTCTGTGTGCCTTAGCTTTTTTTTCAGTAGTTGAATTTTTCCGTGCAATATTTTTCTCTTCGTTTTCCAATATGTTTTTGGCTTAAAGTTTCCTTTTTGTGAATTCGAATCCTGTCGCCATTTGTTATATCCTTACTTTAAATAAGAATACATCAAGAAACACGGGGTTATGGGTGAAAGACAAAGGGGTTTATTTACAAGGGAATACATGTGAAATAAGAGTTACTCGATCTCTTTTCTTATTCTCTTCCTGTTTTTTCTCCTTCTCTACCAGTCACGTGAGATGCTCAATATATCTATAGTCCATTTCATCTATGAAGGGATCTTAGGTTATTCCATTACATCAACTGTGAAGTACTCATATGAAAAACAAAGAAAGTCTTATATGTGAAGTACATAAGTGATCAAAATCGGAAACCATGTGATATATTCGAGTAGTATAATAACATTTATATACAAATGTATAACATTTATATAAACAATCCGGTGCTTCTTTACTATAACACTCTGATGTAAAAACAAACTGTGACATACCGAAACTTTAGTACAACAGAAAATGATGTAAATAATTTTTAATATGTGTTGTACATTACCCGCCCTAGGTAAGGAATTTTTTTACACACGTGCTGTAAATTCCCTGTCCTTGGGAAGGTGCAATTATTCCATACAGATGTTGTGTAATACCCGTCCTAGGGATGGTAAATATTCTTTTGCTCCAGATACCAAATGGTACATAGGCATAAACACTTCCTCTATTCTAAGAAAAACAGGTATGTTCAAAATTTTCCTCATTGTCTTATACGACCCCGAGCAACGCCGGATGGCCCTGCTCGTTTTAGATATATTAATGCTTGTCTGCGAATACCTCTGCTATAAAGTTATATTGTAGGAAATAAATAATCAAACAAGTAATACATTGCTATAAGTCAACGATTTTATTAAATCCCTGCGGTTTGATTGGATATGTTACACGCATACATATTAATATATGTGCACGTTGGGAAATCAGTCTTCCGATTTTATTATGTACTGACTTACATTTCGCATATTTGAAATGCTAAATTAACAAAGGGTAGATTTAGTTTAGAATACCTTAGCAGGAAGTGGCGTGTCGAAGGCATTATTACCTTTCTTCACCTATGTTTCAAATGAAAATTATGCCTTCGCTATATTATAAATCTCCCCTATATGTTTAAATGTATGTATGTATTACGTATGTATGTATGTATGTATTATGTATGTATATATGTATCTTTTCGTAAAACTTTTGACAGAAGGGACAGATTTTATCGAGATCGATATTGTTTTGAAGCGCGACCCTTCGGTCGGCAAACATCGAAAAATTGGCCAAACATTAATTTCTTCATCCTCCACTGGCCACTTTTCTACAAGAAATGGTCGCTTTTTCGCCGATATTTTTTAAAGTAATCTCCTCTTCTCGATGGTCTAGCCTTAAATTAAACCTCCGCCACTTCCTGTATGGCGATGGACGCTACACTAATGACGTCACATTTTTTTCACGTTCTTTTCCAGTACAGGTTTGAGCTTACCTACTACCACTTTTTTTTGCTCAACAGACACCTCCAAACACCCGGAAAACGCCTGGTACCCAGGCTAGTCGCTATATAAAGGCAATAACATTAAGCAGAAGACCACTTAAATCGAAAACAGAAAATTGAACAGTTCTGAACAGCAGAACTAATAAACAATATATATATATACATATATATATATATATATATACATATATATATATATATATATATATATATATATATATATATATATATAATTATTTCCACAGTCAAACAAAGCCGCAACTCACAAAGGCCATGAAAGCTAACAAACCAGAACCCCAAGACTCGAATTATTTTTATCATGTTCTAACTTGAGTCTTGGGCTTCTGGTTTGTTGGCGTTCATGGCTCTCATAGGACTGCGGAAATAATGATATAATCTCTCTCATTCCGAAAAATATATTACTTTTGTAAAATAAATATGTGAACTGTCTTACCGATATATATATATATATATATATATATATATATATATATATATATATATTACTCACTTACGAAACACGTGCAAATACACATTCCTTTACAAAGTAAATTAACGCACCAATTAAATTAAGATTTACAGCAAAAGAATTTCATATTTATCGAACCTACTATTTGAAGAAGGGGAGATGACTTCACATTGTTATTTTCAGATCGGCTACACTCATTAAAAGCGCACGTTAATCATTGTAACACTTGTTTTATATAAGTAATATTTTGAGATATCTTACACAGAAGAATTTTTTTTTATTTACACAAACATATCAATAGAAAAATCTTCCTTCTCGCCATCACAATAAAAAAAACATCTAGTAAAACTTAAACTACAGTGGCCCTTATACATACGTGATTAATTCGTTCCCGGATGGAGCTCGTATCTTGGATTTCTCGTCTCTCGAACAAATTTTCCCATAAAAATAACTGAAAACAAATTAATTCGTTCCAGACCCCCAAATCGTCCAAGTTAATCCTAATTAATTACAGTATACATTCAAACAGTAATTAAACTTAAAAATACAGTAATACGATAAATAAGATTATACTTTGGAAAAAAAAACAGCATGGAAGAAGACGGTGAATGCATGGTGGTGGAAGAATGAGAGAGAGAGAGAGAGAGAGAGAGAGAGTTGCGGAGGAATGGGGAAGAACGAGGGACTGTTGACGAGATGTACGCACTTACACTTAAAATTAAAGTTAACTTTAAATGAACTTGAACTAATTTTTTTTTACTGCCTAATTTTATTTTTCTGTTTTTGTTTTGTTATTTTTACTTCTTTTTTGCAGTTTTTGTATTTTAACATTATCACTTTTTAGTTCTTTTCACTTTGTTTTGTCCTTTTAGCCGGACTCGCAACACTTTCAATTTCTACTGGTCTTTTAAATGAAAGCCTACTCAATAAGCTTTGTCTCAGCCCCCCTCCCTTTCAAAATGTTACGGAAATGTGTAAGACAAGTGCCATTAAAATGGGCACCTTTTCTGGGCGTTTCTTTTTAACGAAAGTGGCAATTTCCTCCCACTTAGCCAACACCTCTCTTTGTAGAGGTGACCTTCTTCTAGGCCGTAGGACACAGGAGCATTGTCCAGAACGAGCAAACATTTCAAGGAAAGGCCGTTCTCCTGGAAATATTGCTTCACTGAAAGGCCAAACCCTAAATTCAACCATTCAGTGAAGAACTGTTGGGTCACCCACGCCCTTGCATTAGCCTCTTTTTTTAAGACTTTATGAGTCTTAAATGCATGTGGATACCTTTGCATGGTATACTATAAGTAGCTTTACTTTGCAGTCACGTCTAGCATTAGCACATAGTGCTAAGGTTAGACGATCATTCATGGGCTTGTGACCCGGCAGCTTTTTCTCCTCAGCGGTAATGACTGTTCTGCGTGGCATTTTCTTTAAAAAAAAAAAGCCCGTCTCGTCGCACTTAAGCACTTGGTGCAGGACATAACCTTCTTCCAAATTAAGTTAAGCGAAGTGGTGTGTTAACTCGTCTGCAGCTTAAATATTTGCTCTCACTGCTTCGGCATGCCTTACAACAGAGGTAGTGCTAGTCCTCTTCTTGAATTTCTCAGATCAGGCAGGACTGGTTTTGAAATCCACTCTACGCTTAGCCAACGATATCTTCTCCTCTGTTGACGCTGGCTTACGTTGTAGGTATTTGTAGATGGAGGACGCCTTCTCAAAGGTAATGCTCTCCGTAACAGTATCTCCCACCAGCTCTTTGTCGCATATCCACAACAATAGAAATCTCTCGATCTCGTCATCAACTTGAAAATAATAGCCACACACTTGGTCGATTTTATAGCTTTTATGGCATCCTTCTGCTTCAATATCGTAGAGATTGTCGATGATGGTCGCTCGTGCTGCTTTGCGAGAACACTCACATGAACACCATGTTCGTGTTTGCTTATTATCTATTGCCTCACCATCGAGCGACACCATCTACTTTTTTTTTTCCAGAGGACGCTTGGATATTTCCTTTTTTTTCGAACATTGTTTGGATTGCAAAAAGGCACAAAAAGGAGATGCAATGTGATAAAAAAAACACATCATAAGAACGCGGGATCAGGTCTGTATGGCAGGAACTCACACGTGCTAACTGGGACGAGCTGATGCTGAGCGGTCTCGACCACTTGGTCACCTTGCGGTAGCATCTGAAAAACCCTCGTAACTTGAATTTTCTCTCATATGTAGGTTAAGATTTTTGCTAGTAAGACATCCCCTGTCTCGAATTCTCTTAAATAAGTAGCTCCTATGTAGAGGGACCACTGTATCTGACATACGTATATCCGGTTCAAGTTGGTTCCCAAATTTTCATAGGCAACGTCAGGACACGAATCCCAGTAGTAGTAAATATAATAGTAACAATTTATTGGATATCCAAAAACAACAGTTAATAAAACGTTTTTAAAATATATTCGGTATTAATGTATCGCTTTTTAATGTGAAGTATATGTTCTGTCAGAAAACGAATTATTCTAAGGTTAATAATTTTAAATATAGATTCAGAAAAATTGTTATATCGCTTGGACGAAAACTAGTTTTTAAGCAATAGTTCACGAAATCTTCGAAAATAATCATCACGAGATTCTGTTGGAAACAGTTGCAGAATTTTTTTCCCCAATACTATAAAATATAAAATTATATTTATTTTTAAAAAAATTGTTCAATTTTTTACAGTATTAAAAAACAACTGCTTTAATGTTCAAACCTTACTTGTTGCATAGGGTTTACTGTCTAGAATATGATTCCTGACAGGGTCATCCATCTTCGAGAGATTTAGCACGAAGCCATTCGAATCACAACCCAGCTGTGGTTGAAATCAAGGATGAGTTTATATCAGGATCCATTGTCTCCGGATTGTCCCACCCAATGTGTTCTGAACCCAAACTCTTTGTAGTCATTATTAAGAAAGCTATATTTTTAAGTTACTAAATGATATGCTAACGATGTATTAATTATACACGATGGTGTTTATCAGATCATAATACCACTCGGATTTTATAGGCTCACTTTAGAATAGGGTGTTTGATAAAATTGATACATTGGAAAAATAAAAGCGTTTGTTAAATTAGAAACTCCCACAAATTAAAATAAAAAACTCAAGTTAAATTATATAAAATATAATAATATTTAATATAACCCCCCCCCCCACAAAAAATAGAGACGGATTTTCCTGTGCAGAATAAAACATACGAACACAGACGCCACATATAAATTCAATATTGTCACACTACTTGTCAATACCAGATGTAAGTTTTGTGGATATACTCTGTCGATTTTATGCATTAGCATAAATCTCTATGATATTTTAGCCTTTTTTTTACATAGGCATCACCACATTATCAAAGCCAAGAGGCCACTCAAGGATAAGGGTTAAAGAGTGTACATTAGAAATTGGACAATATAGTAATCATTAGTAATGAAAATTTGGAAAATTTGATAACTTATATGGAACGGCTCATCAAGAACTTATTTACGTTAGACTTGAAGACAACCATATTGTAGTCAGCCGGAAAGCAGGAAAACGGAAGACAATTCCACAGGCGTGCAGTTCTAAGAAAGAAGCTTTGTTCATGGAATCTACGTTTAGGTTTAGGCACAGATAAAGAGTGGGGGGAATTATTGATAGTGTTTACAGCTAGACGAGTGTTTCTTGTGAAAGTTTGGCGAGGGGGGACCATAGATTGAAGCTCAGTCGAACACTTTCCATGAAAATAACGATACATCAGAGACAAACTCGCAACATCTCTTCTGTGAGATAGAGGTTGCAAGGAAGAGAAAAGGATATCTCCTACGAGGCTACGAAGTCTATTTTGAACTCTATCAAGGCAGGCCAAGTCCTTTCTAGCAGCTCCTGCCCAGATGTGGCAACAGTATTCCATCCTTGGACGTACCTGGGTCTTATATAGATAGAGAATAGCATCAGCAGTGAGATATTTACCGGATCGATAGAAATATCCCACCATTTTTCCAGCGGCCTTGGCAACAGATTTGATGTACGTGTTCCATTTAAGATCAGGAGTAATGGTCAAGCCTAGAAGCTTGTCAAAACTTGAGGCCTCCTGAAGACGAGAGCCATTCATTTTAATTGATGCCAGATGTGGATCAGAATGTTGATGATGTAAAGAGAGAAGCTTGGTTTTAGATGCATTAAAAGTAACCAGCCACTCCTTACCCCATTGTACTACGTGCTCAAGATCAGAGGAGAGAGAATTGGAGAGAACTTGGTCGTTTACTGTCTTAGATGTGCTACCATAAATGGTAGTGTCGTCAGCATAGATGTCTACAAATGATGTAAGGATGTGATTTGGAAGATCATTAATATAGATCAGGAAAAGAGTTGGGCCCAGGATGGATCCCTGAGGGACACCGGCATTAATACTGTGAGCGTCTGATTTTTTGCCCCTCCACTACTACTCTTATGAACCTATCAGAAAGAAATGATTTAATAATTGAGAAGACATTTCCAGCAATACCATAGCTAGAGATCTTATGAAGTAAACCTTTATGCCATACCCTATCAAAGGCCTTAGATATGTCAAGAGCAATTGCCCTAGAAAGATTGCCTCCGTCGAGAGATTTGTTAATCCTATGAGATATAACTGTAAGGACATCTGCTGTAGATCTAGCAGAACGGAAACCATATTGAGTGTCACTAAGAAGGTTATTTTTGTTGAGATGGTTGATTACTTCTGTATTTAACACAGATTCTAGCAACTTACTCATGACGCACAGGAGACTTATTGGCCTGTACTGAGAGGGGGATGAGCGATCACCTGAATTCTTAAATACAGGGCATACTGATGAAATTTTCCAGGGAGATGGGAAACTATTCTCCTTAAGACAACGTTTAAACAGTTTTGTAAGTATGGGCGCTTGTTCAGGTTGGAGTTTTTTGAGTACTATAATTGGAATACCGTCAGGGCCAGTTGCTTTACTGGAATCAAGGTTTTTGATTAGCTTGGCAACATCACGTACAGATATACGTATATCACATAGCGTGTTTTCTGATACAGGAGGAAATATTGGGGGTTGACAGCCTTGATCACAAAGGGTAGAATTAGCTGCAAAGTTCTTGACAAAGAGTTTGGCTTTGTGTGATGCTGACGAGATTACCTCAGGTCCATTGATAATAGTTGGGATGGAGCACACGCTTCTGTTCAGGATTCTGTTTGCTATTTGCCAAAACTGGTGGGAACCAAGCCGCTGCTCAGCTACTTTGGACTTAACAGATTGAGCATACAACTCTCTTGCATTCTTTATTACTTTCTTACAATGGTTGCTGGCAGTCCTGAAAGCGGTTTTAGTTTCCATACATCTATTACGTTGGAAACAGTGGAAAAAGTTATTTCTGTGCGCAATGGCAGCAGCACATTCTGGAGAGAACCATAGCTGGCTGTTAGGTTTTTGCTGAAACTTTTTAGAGGGTATGAAACGGTCAATACCTACAATTAACCATTCCGTCAGATCTAACACTATAGAGGACACATCCTTTTTAAACATGGAATGCAGAGGTAGATCAGATATAAATGTACGGAAGCTATCCTAGTCAGCCTTAGTGTATCGATATACTGTACGATGGAGAGGTACGTCTAGGGACTTATTACATTTCATTTTTATCTTAATTGATACAACAGAGTGGTCGGAAGATCCAAGAGGCGACAGAACAGAAACTGAACATAGTTCAGGGCAAGTTGTGAGAAAAAGGTCTAGTAGGTTCGCATACTGGCCGTCATTGTCGGGCACACGGGTGGGTTCCTGAACAATCTGAGTGAGGTCATAGGCAATGGAGAAATCATGACAGAACCTCCCCTCATCATCGGTCTTGTTAGAGTGGGTCAACCATTCGACGTTGTGAACATTGAAGTCACCACATACGTGAATGTTAGCTGAAGGATAAGCAGATAGGACTTGGTCAATTTTCTCAGATATGCTTTGAAAGATAGTAACTCCGCTGTTATGGGGGCGATAGAGAGTAAATATAAATGCCGTAGTGTGAGCTAAAGCAACCCGGAAGCACATATAGGGTAAGTTAGGATCTTCCCTGGAGATGTCCCTACCACATGGAAAGTTATCCCTAATATAGGCACAAATTCCATGCCCATGGCGATCTTGGGGTCAGATTTAGAAGTTAAGTTAGAGTATCCTTTAATTGAGAACTCTTCTAGGGAAATAGCCTGTCCAATGCCAGTTTCACTTAAAAATAAAAGGTCTGGTTTAGTCTCCTGTAATTGGTTTTCAACCTCTGGAAGGTTAGAACGTAGACCCCTGATGTTGGAGAAGGAGACATGGTAGTAGGGGTCTACGTTGGAAGTTGTAGAACCGGGTTTAATCGTGTATTTTTTCTTGAAACTTGTCATGATGAATTTTTGGAATTTGTGGACTAGGTCGTCAGATTTACTTAGCGCAGGACAGAGAGGGGAAACTGACAGAGAGAAAGAAACGAAGAATTTTTTTTTATTTGTAGCTAATGATAAGGTAAAGCCGTAACAATTACCCACTAGTATTGCATCGAGAATCCCCACCAGAAGCTACTGCATGGTCCAGAATCCATTCACCAAATTGCAATACAGCAGCTCCAGTACTTTGCACCTGCTGATAGGACAGCCTCCTTGGTGGTTAATCCAAGGTTCAGGTCCCTGACTATCAGGCGGATAACATCAGCCCAGACAAAACGTTTACCTCTAGCACCCTTACTAGTGACATGGCTACAAGGATAGACATAGAAACAGAAAATTTTCGCCATCTCTGCCAACTGTTCGCGCAAAATACTGCCAACCTAGAAAACAGCTTTTTCTTCTCCCTTTGTCAGAAAAATCACTCATTAAAAAATGAGGACTGAGGGACAAATAAGAAGAAGCGAGAGTAACAGGAGCTGCCGATAACGCATCCACAATGCATTTTCTACTCTCCATTAAAAAAAAAAATATTAAGTATTGTACTTAATAAAAGTCCGACAGACGTGTTTCAGGGAAAGTATGGTGATAGATTCCCCTCTCACGAACTAAGAATGAGTACAAATTCGTAATCTATTTTTGCAATCAACTTGGTAGATAAATAAACATTTATGGACGAGAAAAAAAAGCTAGCATTTAATAAAACAGAAATACATAAATTAAATACTGAAATAAAATGGAGTTATTAATATTTGAATCTAAAAATAAAAGGTATGATTAAAATTGAAATCACTTATCTCAACAAAAACACGTCCGTCTCCATTAATGTAAACTGAAATGAGGAATTTAAGATTAACAGCGTTCAAAAAGATTTTTTTTTAATTAACCGTTAAAAGAAAAGCGTGATTTTATTCTGAACTTTAGCTAGTCACGTTTACAGAAACGTATGATAAAAAGAAAAAGCGGATGGGGGGGGGGTTCTTCCAAAAGTTACATAAATTAATTACTGAAATAAAAATGAGAGCTTTTAGTATGATAGAAATGCTTACAGAAATGAAAGTAAAATTAAATAATATAATAATATATTAAATATAATATAATAACATATTAAATAACAATTGCAATAAAAATACTAAAATCCAAAATAAAAATTCAACTGAATGTTATACCAACGAAACTAATCTAAATATAAACTAAAGATATGAAAAATTTAATGAACTTATCAACCAGCCAATTCTAAAAGTGAAGGAAAACAATTAAATGAATAGTTTTTATTGTTATTTCACCCTAAACCATTTGACCGCGAGTAGCTACTATTTAGGATCAAATCTATAGGAATAATATGTAATCAGTATAGGCAGTGAAGCTAGAAGCCAAATGAGGATTCCACAGTTTAGCTGTCTAAGTGAAAGAAACTGTTTGATTAGAAGACTTGCCGACATTTCTAGAATGTGGAGGTGGGATTTTGCCGCCTAAATATTAGTCGACTTGATAAAAAAAATACGAAATTTAATTAAAGACATTTGAGCCAATATTATGTTTGAAGTAATTCTAAATCATTTCGCTGGACATTTTTTTCAAATAATTTTTTGTTGTATTAGGCACGCATGAATAATTAGTTTTTATTTCATCGTTTTTTATTCTGCTTGAGTATATCATAACATCGACATCGCTTGATCAATCATATACAGACTTGATTCAAATCATCTAAATATGAACTGAATTAATTTGATGATACCTAGCTTAAAATTTAAGGTCAAGGTTGTGTAGCAGGTGAAAATTACAATGATGTCTGGATTTCGGCCTACGAAGTCGCACATTTGCATGACATTGATCTTTTAATTTGATTTCGATATTTTGTAAGAAAGTTTTACCTTTTGATTTTTCGAAATTTGATTAATAGATATGATACTCTTTGGTAATCTACACTATTAATAAAATTCAAAATGTTTATTTATTTATGCGTGTGTATATATACCAATAGCACTTCACAACAGATGCACCGAATTGAAAAAATCTTTTTTCCCTGAAAGTTGTGAGTACCTAGATTGTCCTTATCTATACATGGTTCGTAACGAACATCGCCGAGTCACACAAAAATCCCGAAATAAGGCTTTTTGGGGTGTTTCGTGCAATTGCCGAAAAAGTTATCTGCCCATGTAAACGGAATTTAGCATTCTCTCGATACAGTCGCGGTAACATTTTTCGGCATACGGATAGGACTTGTGGCGCAATGGATAACGCGTCTGACTACGGATCAGAAGATTCCAGGTTCGAATTCTGGCAATTTCGCAATAATTTTAACCATCATTTTAGCCTACATTTACTTATTATACTTACCCTTAGGGTAATTTTGTTTTTTTCAGTGATTTTGTTTTGCACGTATGGGAATTTCCCACACTCCCAGTACACAAGGTAAGCGTTGATGGTAAAACGATGTTGAGTGTACTTGATGTTGAATGTACTCGATTTATTGTTTGAGTCGGGTTGTGTGTGTGCCGACGCAGTGCAGCCGCTAGTAATAAAATATAAATCTGGGCAAAAATATTTTTTGAGTTATCAACATTTCATTGACATAATTTTGAGAACACTTCATACAACATAGAGAAGTGTAGCTCACACAACAATTTTATCTTAAGGTTTCAGGCGGAAGTACACAGTCTCATAATTTACGCATATTCTAGTTTAAAATGCTCTTATTTTATTCGAAGGAATTGCTATTCAATTAACGCATTTAAAATTGTGCCGCTATTTCTCAGTTTATAACGTATAAGTTATAATTGACAATCTATAATGAGATTTACAGTCTATGTATGGGAAATTGCTGATGGAATTTGTAAGTTTATTAGCAAGTTTTATAAACGGAATTTGATTTTCATATTTTCAGCCGGCAATGTTTACTTTCCATAGTCAATTTGTTGATAGTTTTTCTTTTTGGAAAACCGTTTAAAATCACGCTCGATTTTAATGTGCTTAGATTTGACGGTGTTTGTATTGCGTAATTCTATATATATGTTCATTAAAATATTTTTATATATGCATATATATATATATATATGCGTACACACATCTACATAGATATTATCACAGATATAACAAGTAAAGACATTTATACTTAATATAATTGAATACATATATGTATATATAGGCATATATGTATATACTTATTGATTTGTAAATCACCACTTGTTTTCGTCTTCTCTCATCAACACCGACTATATCTCATTCATCGTATTGTGATAGCCTTCTAAATCTCTAATATATATATATATATATATATATATATATATATATATATATATATATGTGTGTGTGTGTGTGTGCGTGTGTGTGCGTGTCTTTCAGTTTGATGTGTTGGAAGTAAAATCTTTCTGTCTGTTATGATTCCATTATCAGACGTTTTGAAAAATAAAATGGCGATTTATATTGGCAAGCGCGGTTTGTAGAACGATATATCTCATGAAAAGATAAACATTCTTTATACATAATTTTGCTTTCCCGATGGCGTGATGAGAAGACAACTAAGTAAACTGAACTCTAATATAAAAAAGGAAATGAGAGAAGATTTACAAGAGAGAGGTGGAAAGGAGAATAAACGCAGAGAAAGTAATAATTTGGCTGAAAAATGCGAAGCTCGCGGTTTGTTTACAAACAAACGTTTGAGCACTTTACGAGTGGAGGACGGATGTTTATTTAAATAGACATTCGGACAGATTAGTTGCTTCCGTGGTCGAGGGGTAGAACTGCCGACTGTCATCACGACGGTTCTAGGTTCGATCCTCAACTTGAGATAGATGATAGTCTAGCGGCACTGATGAGTTGTGATACAACGAAACATGACTGTATGTCGATGACTAAAATATGTTTTATATATTATATAGCCCCCCTCCTTGGGTAGAGCACTATCGTAAATAATCTCACTCGCTACTTAATTTGGCTGAAAAATGCGAAGCTCGCGGTTTATTTATAAACAAACGTTTGAGCACTTTACGAGTGGCGGACGGATGTTTATTTAAATAGACATTCGGACAGATTAGTTGCGGGCACCGCTTCCGTGGTCGAGGGGTCGATCCTCGACTTGAGATAGGTGATAGTCTAGCGGCACAGATGAGTTGTGATACAACGAAACAGGACTGTATGTCGATGACTAAAATATACTTTATATATTATATATATATATATATATATATATATATATATATATATATATAAGGTGGTCGAATATATGATAAAGTGGCAGTTTTAGTCATTTAGAACAGCTTCACCGCTCAGTTATTTTTCGACCAAATTTCAAACAATTATATACAGTTTATAGATCACCTTCTCAGGTATATTGTGAAAAGAAAATCAATTTTCGATCAGTAAAACAAAGTTATGATGATTATGTAGGGAGGTGAGCAACACTTTTAATGACTGGTTTCCATAGCAACCACGTCGCTTTAGCGACTACTGATACTACTAATTCATTGCTGTTGTGAAAATCGAAGTAATAAGTGAAACACAGAGAATGAAAGCATGAAAGAGAGATAATTGAGGGGGTTTTATTGAAAGCAGACGAGTGTCGTGCATTGTTATTACATATGTGTTTGTGGGGGCAAAAATAAGACTGAAATTAAACAAAGAACAAGTTAATTTATTGAAAGCCTGGAAAAATCATGGTTATAGAAAAATGCTAGCATGAAAAGTAATATGGTTAAGCTTAAACATGGAAAAGTAAATGACTAGTTGTTAAAACTGGAAAAAAGGAAAAGATATTCTAGTAAAAAAATATGATACATTTATAACTGAAAATATCGCAGCATTAAGTTTTTTAAATGTTTTTTAATTCAATTTATAACATTAGATAATCAGTTCTTAATGCTGCAATATTTTCAGTTATAAATATATATATATATATATATATATATATATATAGTACATTTGGAAATTAGATAAGCCATTTAAACTACACTGTAATTTAAGCGTTTCATCTTTGTGAGGATTTGCCAGGCTTTTGTCTCTCAAATTCTCACAAGTATGAAATGCGGAAACTCCTGTTTAGTTTAATTGCCATATACCTCTCCAAAATATACTGCATAGGTCTACTCACGTATTGAACACTGTTAAAGTAAATATTGTAAATAGATACGCAAACTGTCTTGTATAGAAAGGACATAATATATATATATATATATACATATATATATATATAGTCAACACAAATAAATTACAAAATATTATGTTAAGTATATTTTATTTTGGTATTTATTTCAACGTTCTGTATACATGAGTGAGCGTTTCTAGTTTTCAAGAGGCTCTCATATTTCAAATGTAGAGGATAACAATACACGATATACTAAATTAGCAATATGAGCTTACTTGTGAATTAACCATAGATATTATACGAACCACATTAAATGTAACGGAAAAAATCTGCCTTTTTATATTAGTGACTAACGATAAATATAATGTCGGGCATTAAAGGCACGCCATTCTGCGATGGGAACATATGGATATAAATATACAACCCTCTGGTTTAAAAACATGTCTTATATAATGAAATAAAATACAAAATGGATGTAGAAATTTAGACGCTGCGCACTGTTTATATGGCTTCCTTAATTTATAAGTATGTCGCAAATACTGGACTGTAAAAATTAAATACCTCATAAATTTGGAACATTTGCGATATCTTGGTGGTGAACCGAAACAATTGTATGCTGCTCATTGAAATAACACAATTACATAAACACCACAACCCAGAAAAAACGTGAAAGTCAAAGACTAGAATTCTTACACTCAAGTTTCCGTCTCTTTTGGATTATCAAATTCGAACTTGTGATTTGAAACCCGAGTCACTTGCTGCCTGTGTCCTCAGGCCACCTACGATAACGGCTGTTAACGAACAGATCATGCAAACAGATGAGTTATCGGCTGCAGAATAATCTATTTTTCTCAATCATGAATGTAATTATTCAAAGAACCAAGGCCATGCCTCACAACTAGGATATTACACTCTCTAAGCCAATACTAGTCAGCAAATGAGCCTAACCGGAAAATTGATATCAGAATTAATATAATTATGAATTTAATTGTTTTATTTTTAGATATTCTGCCAACAGTCACGCGTGTGGAGATTTTAATATGCAGAATCGTGAATGACTAGTCAACTTAAACAAGACTGATGATGAAGGGAGATTTTATCACGATTTTTCTCGTGTTCATGATCTAACACATATTCTGGACAAACCTACTCGAGTACCGATGGTGATGAAGATTCTGCAAGTCTTGTTTTTCTTTTCTGGCAACTTGTTGTGTGCTAATCCACGGGTCTTTCTCAGCTGGGATCTACCGATTACTTATTAGTCTCAGTTAAGATTAAAAGAAACTACAACAAAAAAAATCATGTCGCTCTCCATCGCACAATGTTTTGACAGGAGATGGCTGAAGGGGACAGCCTCAAGACTGTCATATAAGAAATTTATCTGCATTCAATTTCTGAAAACAATCTGTCTTGTATCGCATCCAGTTTAACGGATTGATTAATTGTTGTTATAGAAAACTTCGTTCCCTCTCAAGAACTTCCAACAGAAATTAAATTGCCAGTCGTAGTACATCCCTAAATATTTCGCGTATAGTTCACAGAAAACAATATTTAAATTGCTTTCAATAGCAAAGACATTCTAAAAGCAAATATGGCTTTAGAAATGCACGCAACCTCTACAACAGGTTTATAGAAAACGTGAGAGAGTCATAAGCCCAATTTGTTAAATCTAGAATTACTGAGCAGAAGATTTGTTCCCATTAGTTTTGTCGAATAAAAAAAAAAAAAAAAAAAAAATCCGAAACAGTTTCGTAACTACTATCGCAACACTTACCAATTGGAACAACGGTGATTACCCCAACATTCGATAAAGCCAAACTTTTTGTAAAGAACTTTTCACCAGTTTGAATGCTTTGCGATGAGGGCCGCTTCTCACTTCAATCTCCTCATATGACTGAAAATACCCTCCGTGGAATCCATATATCTCTCCAGAATTTTGCCAAACTTACCAAAACCCTAATGCCACCAAAAATACTAGTCATGGTAACATTCCAATTAGTTCTTTAAATGATTCAACCGAATATAGCCCTATTTCGTACAAAGCCGTTCAATCGTTGCTTAATAGAGTAATGCTTTCCATCAAATTGAAAAATTCGTCAGTCTGATTCGTAGTTAAAATATTGGAGAACGGTCTTCTGCATCTCAGTACAGACCGAACAAGTCTTCCGTGCTTTATGAATCAATTGCTTGAATCTGGGATAAATAAAACAGTTTTCAATTGTGCAGCAGAAACAGTCTACTCAGTGACAAACAATATGGATTTCGTCTATCAAGTTGATCAGTTTGTGTGCTGACTGTAATACCATCAGTGAATCTCTTGACAATGTCACAGCTTCTTGATCTTTGATATTTCAAAGGGTTTTGATATGTTTTGCATAAAAATTAACTTCATAAGATTTCTAGATATGGAAGATTCTGAAATATACTTTTAGCTATCAAATCATTATCATTTTATAAAAGTAACCATTGAAGTGAAGCACACTCTATCAACGCTGGCTCTTCTAAGAATGGATTTTGGATCCAACTTTCTTCCTGATATTCGTAATGATCTCTCAAAACACATTTTAAGATAATTCGTCGACATTTATACAGATGACACGCCAATCTATGGCAATATTTCGAAGAACCGCAATAATCACGATTTTTCTGATTATCTCCCGTCCAATGTGAAGCACACGGGGTGCATAAGGAAAAGAGTGGCTTTAAATTTTGAATAATCTAAAACCAAACGTCTCTCCTTTATCTCCAACACTCGAATCTTCATTTTCTCTTAGCTGAAGTAAATAGATCTCTTCTGAAAAAAAGCTTCTTGCTTTGATAAGCTTCTAGGACTTACCTTTACTTCAGACTTGAATTGGAAGACTTATATCAAAGCAGTTACTCGATTTGCTAGAAAAACGATTCGAATCTTCTAACGTTTGAAAAAGTATTTTGTTCCTATTGCAAACATGCATCAGAATCAAATACGTAATAATATTGAGTACTGTTGTCACATCTGAGAAAAGTACCGCCTAGAGCAGGGTTTCCCAAAATGGACTTTACGAAGCCCTGGAGCTCTGAGAGTGAAGCTGAGGGGCTCCGTACGCCCGTTGTTAACGATGACCAAATGCTTTATATGGAAAACTTAAATGGCTGGACAATTTAATTAATGAAGTTTTATTTTACTGCAAAGAGATGCGATACATAACTACAGGTGTAAAGAGTTTCAGGATGCTTCATGAAAAAGTAATTCAAAAATGGTTGTAAACACAAAAATATATTAAAATCACGAACAGAAACAACTAATGGACAAGTATGAGTTAAAATTTGAAATTGATATTTTTCATATTTATTTTAGAAATTATCTTGTTAGTGCTCCATGAAAGACCTTTGCCTTGCTCATTTTAAATTAAGTTGGTCATGGCATCTTCCCTTCTATCTTTTTTCAGAAAATACGCTGCTAGTCTTGTTGTGTTTCACTATTATTTTACAGTAAGTGTCCGACTGAGATTCAATGTATAGTTCTCCCCAACCCTAACCCTAACCCTAACCCTAACCTCTCCCCAGTAAAACATTCACAAAACACTCATTTGCAACGTTTCTTAATAATTATCATTTCCCTTTCTCTACACCTAAAACTAAGCGGAACTTCCATGAACAAAGTTTATTTCCTAGAACTGTTAGTCTATAGAGCGATGACACGTTAGTAAAAATATACATACGCTCATCAATAATGATGAATTGATTATTTGATATATGAAAATAAATCAACCAATATTATCTCATGCGTCTTTAAATATATAAAGCAAACGACCGCAGCAATATAAATTTACATGAAAAATGTATAAATCGTCTAAAACAAATCTTTTCAACAAGAGAAAATATATTTAAACAAATTAAACCATTAAGCAAGTTTTAAGCAGCAATCACTTTCCCAATAAAACTGTTTATGTAAATATTGAATTAATTATTAAAAACTCAGATAATATTAATAATCATTAGCTTAATTGTTCTATTTTAACAAAATGCGTTCGAATTTCAAATCATCAGGCTGACAAGAAAGTTCTTGCAGTTTTTACCTTTTAAATTTAGATGAACATATCATGGCTCATACAAAGATTTATTGATAGAAATAAGAACCATCAGAATGAACAAACTTTTGCAAACACGAAAGATGCGTATTTATGTCAATGACGCTAAAATGTTGCGTTCTGATGGTGGTCAAGTCGCTGAAGGCGTTTTTTTTTATATTGTTTAGGTTTTTTGAGCATTTTTCACGCAGAAAGTCGTCGATATGCTTGAAAAGTGATAATCGGTAGATGAGAGGTCTGTAGAGTATGACGGATTAGTCAGAGTTTCGTAGCCGAATTCGTTCCACTGCTGCAGGGTCGTAATAGTTTAATCTGTATAAAAAAAAACTGTTATGGATGAGACCGGTCACAAACCACCAAACTGTCAGCATGACTGCTGTTAGTGCAACTCTGGCTTCAGGAAATGTCGTGAACTTTGTTGGCGTTTAACTGAGCTGAGGGTCACCAGTTGTGTAAAAAAAAAAAAAGACTTTGTATCGCAAGCCACAATCCGGTCGAAAAGCGAGTCGTTCATATTGCATAAAAAAGTGAGTCGTTCATATTGCATAAAAAAGCGAGTCATTCATATTGCATAAAAAAGTGAGTCGTTCATATTGCACAAAAAGCGAGTCGTTCATATTGCATAAAAAAGCGAGTCGTTCATATTGCATAAAAAAGCGAGTCGTTCATATTGCATAAAAAGGGAAGATTACATTGCATAACGACATATCGTTTGATTGTCGTTCAGTTCTTGAGGCACCCATTTATAAAATTCTTTATTTCAATCTCCCTCAAGTGATTAGAAATCGTCGTATATGTAACGTATTATTAATAAGCAAGTTTTCGAACAGTTGTGCGTGGATTGGCCTCACTTGAAACTATTAGCAGTTTCAGCAGATTTTTGGCTTAGCTGGAATTGAAAAGAAAAATTGTGCGAATTTGCTTTTTTCCATCTTGTATTAAACGTCCTGAAAAGAAGATATAATTGTTTTGAAAGGATTTTAATCTAAACGATTAGATAGAGTGAAAGACGCTTTTTCAAACGACATATAAAGTAAAGGTATTAAAACGAAAATTTAATAAAAATAGATCATTTGAAATTAAAATTAAAAATTCCGCAAGAAAAGCTCGCAAAAAATCTCCATACATCTACCTACCTTTATATTAACAATTAAAAAAGCAAACATTGTAAACAATAACTGTTGCTTGCACAGCAGCATTGCTTCACAAAAAAGTCTTCATCAGATTTTTTTCAGGCATGGTTTTTGGGCAGAAGCATCATTATCATTAGTCCAATGCGCCGCAGTAGTATCTCACAATACCACCAGACTTTGTTTGATTATCGACTATAGCTTGGTTGAATGGTCACATCTCTTGTTCGAGACGAAGTGGGTCCATTCCATAGTCGAATTTCGCCGCAGTTTGCTTGATCTGTGTTAGATAATGAACTTTCTTGTGTGTGGCACGTTTGCTCAGGTGGCAAAGTGCTCGCCCACTTGCAAAAGATTCGGGTTTCGGATATGTCTCACTGATGATCCCTAATGAGGGCAACACTGGAGTCTTTGGACTTCCGGCTTTTTAACTGTAATGGCTATTTTGAGCTACAACGTTGTTTGGCTGTGGAAATAATTATGTAATCTCTCTCATTCTCTCTCTCTCTATATATATATGCATATATATGTATATATATGCATATATATGTATATATATGCATATATATGTATATA
The DNA here is from genome assembly GCF_053919585.1 of Euprymna scolopes. NCBI lineage: Eukaryota > Metazoa > Mollusca > Cephalopoda > Sepiida > Sepiolidae > Euprymna > Euprymna scolopes. Next base: position 154,006,657 of record NC_136490.1, read on the forward strand.
TATATGCATATATATGTTTGTGTGTGTTAGTGCTAGAACGTATTCATCCTAATTGCTACGCAATTATGCACATATAAAAATATGCATAAATTATACAGAGCATAATAGTAAAATGTGCATAATATTTAAATCGGTAGTACTCAATGTATAGTAGTGACACCCTGCATGACATAGTCGTAAAACGCTTAAATATACTATTTTAATTCATACAGATTTCGTATTTATTGTTATACAACCAATTCTCTATATATTATTATATTGTAATCAATTTATAGTTATAATTTTAAAGGTAAAAAAATGATGAGCTAGAATCGAAGCCAAAACATTTACCGCTCCAGCCTTCGTTATAATCATTTGACCTATCGGCAGATACATTAGAAACTTTCAAAATAAAGCAACTTCAATTCATAAATGTATATATTCGCATATGTAGAAGTAACAGGTTTAGGTCAAAATATTCTTGCCGAAGTAATTTTTTATAAATTTTGAAATCTTAGCAGCAGCAAGTTTTATCGACTAAAACTTAATCAAATTTATTGCACTGTTCAAATCTCCTATATATCAATTTTAAAGTCTGTATACCAAATATATAAAGAGAATTTGGTAGAGACCGTTCCGCACACACACACACACACACACACACACACACACACACACACACACACACACACACACACACACACACACACACATATATATATGCGATTGTAAGAAAATATTCATCCTAAATATTCATCCTAAATATTCATCCTAAATGCTATGCAATTATGCTCAATGTAGAAAATAAACATAAATAGAACTGAGCATGACAACTAAATTAAACCAATCATCAAATAACAAACCATAAAAATGAATAATTAATTAATGGAAGTTCATTTTTCAAAGGAATATGCAAATAATTAAACCTTTATGACGTCGCTCGCATAGCTATGACTGAATATATTAAGAAGTTCGGTTTAATTATTATGAAAAAGAAAAAGCCGGCTTTTAATATTAATGTATGTAGACAAGGTCTTCATTTTTATATGCGTACAGATATATAGATTAAACATATTATGCTCTAGCGATTCATAACAGTTGTCGTCACAGAATCATGACGTGTACTTTTGTAATACACTTTTGCTCATACATATTTTGTTTATTATACCGATGTGTTTTTCATGATGTTTATATCAGCCCACAACGCTACAACACTAAGGCTATATAATATTTTAAAACGTGTTCACAAATGGTTGTCTTTGAAATCCTCATTTTAATCAATAGCCAATCCATCATCACTATAATGGTCGAAGTCACTATTTTTAAATATATGTGAAGGCGTATAGAATATACAGGTCTACAAATGTTGATGCTTTGCAGACCTTATGGCCTCCATTGATCATTCAGATCTTTATCAATTAATCATTATTGCTGACCATTAACGATGTTCCGGGCGGATTTAACCGTTTAATATGTCAATTTTAATTTCTGAGAATTCTAAGGCAATACTTTATCTTTTTATTATCGCTCTTTTCCTATTTCTAGACATATTACAGCAATAATATATATATGTATATATATATATATATATATATATAGTGTAAAATTTTGTTGAAAATTCAAAGACTCACGTTTTTTTTTATAACCTTCATTTATTTCCTTTTTTTTCCATTACAGCTTTTTCATTAGTCGGTAGGCAATTTTACGATTTATGTGTCCATAAAAATATTCTATCCCCACCAACTTCTTCAGATGTTTATCCATTAGATTTTTACAACAAAAGGTATATTTTTAACATGATGGATATCGTATTCGGGTAAAAAGATTCTCAAAGCCATGCCTCCTCACTTCCTCCATCTTTTAGTGTTATGTGAAGATAGTTTTCCGTTTTAACCCGTAGTTTCATATTTTTATTTTTTATTTATTAATTAATTTATTTTTGTTTTATTTCCCCCCTTTTTGTATTTTTTTATTCCAATTCCTTAATATATATATATATATATGTATATATATATATGTATGTGTGTGTAGTGGTTCTATAAATTGGTTCTCTAGAAGTAAATCAAATGAAATTCGTGTGATTATTACAGCGTGCTCAATGGAGGACAGAGCTGGTATATAGTCTGTTTATTCTACAAATATTATTTATTACATATGTGCATAAATGTTTCAGTGAAATCGTAATTAAGACCAAAAAAGAGCGATATTGAAAAGAGAGTAAAAATTACATTTTTTTTATAGAATATTCCGTTGTAGTTTTCGCTTTAAAAGAAAGTGGGATGTATACTTTGTGAATGTGAGCAGTAGGGATTTGGGGAGGGAGGTGTGGCGCAGGAAAAGGAGTAGGGGTGGGAGTATAGGAGAAAGGGGAAGTGCGATCTCATGTGGTCAAGTTTTAGCAACGGCGTCACTGGTATTATTTTTACTTGACGGTTGTTTATTGGACTAAGTTTTTGCTTGGATCTGAAGTACTATTTTACCTTCATCACTGTTAAGTTCCCTATCTTTGGTTTTTATGGTTGTTTTTTTTACCTTTTTGGTGGTAACCATCTATTTTATTGTTAAGTTCTATTTATTTATATATTTATTCATTTTATTCCTCACTTTTTTATCCGTACATTTGCTTCTCGTTTTCAAATTCTTTCTTTTTTTTCTTTGTTTATTCATAAGATATATGGCCATATAGTAAAGTAACGACCAATGAATAGATATACAAGCCTATTTATATGATTTAAATAAAGGTGTTAGAGTGGAAAATATCTCCTCTGCCACCACCTAACTTCCTTCACCAGACCTCCCTCTAAAACCTCTACTGCTCACATTCACACTCGAGGCCACCGAAAGTAAGTACAGGCCAATGAACATGACAGCGTGACGTAATTACCAGATCATCATGTAGGTATATGATGCCTTATATGATTTCTTGTATTCAACCACGTGACCACGCTAACAGCCATAAAATTTTTTTTCGTTGTCCCTTACACACTAATAGGCATAAGAATATTTTTTGCTTTCCCTCCTGGTAATTCAAACGTATTTTTTTTCTAAAGAGAAAGAACAATTATTCATTTGATGTTTATATAATTGCTCATTCATTTTGATAATTTTAATCTAACAAATGATAACAGCAAGTGAGCTGTTTTTGAAATTTTCTTACATGTCTATCGAAGAAAATCGAATATTTAATTGCATTATTTTTTTAAACTGCAAAACAAATAATTTTTATATGAGAATTTTTTCAGTCGTTTTTTTTTTAATAATAAAAAAACTTTTCATTGAGTATTTTCAAATATTTAAAACTTAGAAACATTTTTCACGACAGTTTTTTTTTTAAATTTTTATTTAACCAAAACGCCGGGCGTAATTTATTTCTTTGAAATATATTTAAAATTTAAAGTTTGTTTGTGTTATAACATTTCGACTGTAAATAATTTACATGACTGAAATGGGAAATGAAATAGGAAATTCTATGTTCATCTTTAAAATTCATTAACTAATCAGTTTTAATTGAGATGAACTAAAAATAAAGAGTACATTAAATTTTAGTTAACATATTTTCTTGTGTTTTATCTTATAAATAAATGGGTACATCACGGGGAACGTGGACCCTGAGTTTTTGTTCAATGGTTGCTCCCTGAAAGCGTTTTCTTTCACTTTCTTCGTATATATCTCAGACTTTTTTTTAATCGTGCGAGTATTTAGTTTTTAAAATTCTCTTTCGTTTTTTGGGGGGTAAATTTGATTCATACTTTTATTTTGTGCTTGTGTTTATTTTATTTCATTTTAATTTTTTTTCATTTTCTCCACTACATACTTTTGTTTTATTGTAAAATTATTTTTTCATACATATTCAAATAATGCCCCCCCCCCTTTTTGGCCTCAAATAGTACATGCAAAAAAGTTTTCGTGATTAAATAAACAAAAGAAAACCTTTTGCGCATGCGCTTACAGGGAGTAATCATTAAATAAAAACACCGTTTACGCAGGGTCCACGTTCTCCGTGAAGTACGAGTAAATGTTATACGTGCCCTGTTGAAATAAAATTATTATTTAGAAAGCCATTCTTAAAAGGGGAGGGGCTTTTTAACTATTCCGTACTTTCACCTAACAATTCAATGAAAAAAAAGATACCATAAAGATTTAACTTGGAAATACTATCTAAAATATAGCACGATGCGGAAACTACAAAAGCACTATTATTATTATTATTATTATTATTATTATTATTATTATTATTATTATTATTATTATTATTATTATTATTATAAAGATGATAGAAATTAGAAAAAAAACTGGTGTAGATGACATCGACTGCCGCCACATCAACTAATTGTGAAAGGTCAGGGGGGGATGGAAAGACCGAGAGGGGAGAGTACTAATCAGATCTCCACTGGAAGTGTGCAGTTCAAATCTGGTACCTTGGGGGGAATTTTGTCACCCAAACTCCAGGAAACACAAATGGCTGATGCCAACGACAAATCAATGGCAAACGGCTGTTGTGATAATGTCGAATCATTTGCAAGAGTGGTCAAGAGGTGGAGAACATTGGAAATCTGAGGAAACTTGTTGTCACGCGGTCTCCAGCGAATACCACAGGTTACTGCCAGTAAGCGATTATTGATGATAACCTGTGAGACAACTCCTAGTGAGTGAAAAAATAATAATAACGTCCCCTGCCAAATTTACCACCATCCTGATTTTATATCGTACATTGTTTAGTATATTTTCTTAGTTTTTAACCAATATTCACATTATAGTATGATTGTCTTTTAGTAGGTATGTGAACTTCATTTCCGTATTCATGTATTCTGCTCTGATATGAAAAAAAAAGACAATAGCGGAGTATAGGATTCCTAACCATGTAATTGATGAAAATACGTTACACACTTTTGATGAAAAACATGGGAAAAATGAACATAGAAGAACAGAAAACCAAAACTTAAAATGTAATTTCTGTATTAAAAGTAATAGTTATTTAAATATTTCAACATATAATCTTGTGAAGAAAATCCAGCTCCCCAATAAGGAATGGAAAAAATGGAAAAAAAAATAAAAATCGTCTCAGTCATGAAGGGTTTCTCCTCAACCGGCCGAGGACAGACAAGGTGAATTGTAGTATCCGAACAGATACTACTACACTGTGATTTTGTCCCAAAGGCCAAGAATTGTTTGTGTTTTATGTTTCTTTAATTGTTTGTTCCCTAAATTCATAATTTTTAAAAATCTTTAAAATTACGTAATTTAACATAGATAATATGTATATTTTATATTGAATTAAGTTCAGTTTCATTATTGATCGTATTTGGTGCATTTCTTTTCTTTTTTTAACATGTTTTAATGCTCGTTTTAGAAATACCGTCATATAATATCGACAGTAGCAATTCAACAAATCTTACGTTGCCTGCAGCCATTTTTCAGTTAACAGGCCTTCTGTATAATAAACACCACTTCCTTCCAAAGTGGAAACCACAGCCAAATATATTTTAGTCTGATGAGGTGGAGTCCTTGAATTAAAATTCCACTGAAACATGTATGCACATATGCAATCAATAATGCTTGCATATGTGTGTGTTACCCTTAAAGTAAAGCCTGGTATTTCTTTATTTAAAAGTGTAAAAGCTACGAAAACGGCAGTGATGCCAAAAAAATGAGTTACATTAGTTGCTCAAGAATTTGTTTTCTACATAGTCACCACCATTATCTTTACACTTTTACCAGGAATTAATTGACGCTCCTTTGCTTTCTTACGCATGTCTATGACACAATTTTATATCTTAGAGTCTAAAGCTGCCAATATCTCCAACAGAAAAATGAAACATTCAGATCATGAATGCATTCAGCCATCATAGCATGACAATGCAATTTGCAAGCTCAAAATACAGGCTAAATTAAAATAAGAGGCACTCATTTTGACCGCTTCTTTGATATATATATATATATATATATATATATATATATATATATATATATATATATATATATATATGACTACTATTTAATCACATAAATTAATATACGAAAGTATAATTTTATGCGTAAAGTAAGTATTTATTTCAACAGTGCTCAATACATGTATATATATATAGGTAGAGCCAGGTAGTTACTATATATATATGTATATATATATATACACATAAATATATAAATATATATATATATATATATATATATATATATATATATATCATTTTAAGTATCTACATATGCATTAATTTCAGTATTTACTTCGACAGTGCTTAATACGTAAGTAGAGATTAGTAGAAAGTTTTCCGCGTTTCATCATTGTGAGGATTCGTCAGGCTATTGCATGGAATCGATGTTTTTATATGTTCCGCTGATACTAGGTTTGATAATCAGCTCATCATTCTTTGTTATTTACACATCGAATAAATAAGATGCGGATGCATGGAATAATAATAAAAATTATCTCTTAAAATAGTCAAACATCCTCAATCGAATTTATTTCACCAAATGATAAAACAAATACAGAAAATTTAACTTAGAAATATCGAGTAAAACATATGGACACCTAGTAAGTATGGATACAATATGGATCCAAGGAAAAACAAACTTAGACGTCGAATTCGGCGACGAGCACATTTCTTTTTTAACAAACATGAACGACATGATACAGAAGAATCCTATGGATTCAAAAATCTATAAAACGGAAAACTAATAAAACTCATGATTAACTACGAAAATTAAAGATTTAGAATTCCAGAAACAACCAAGCACCTCCCAAGAAAACTTACACAAAATCATTAAAAATATAAACAACCCCGACAAAATCATCGTAAAAGCGGATACAAGTAGGATTTTTTTATAAAATAGATAAACAAAAGTATAACAAATTAATCACAGAAAATATCACAAAAAATGGATGTAATTGATATAATAAATGCTGAAAGTAAAATAAATCACGAATAAACTAAATACAGCGACAAAGCCATTAAACTAAAACCCAGGGAGATCTTCATCTTAAAGATTTATTAATAATTGTAGAACTTGCTGATTGAATTCGACCAAATATGAAATAGGTGAAATTAGTAAGAATAATCTTTTCTGGAATAAACAAGCAAATATAAAGAGACTTGGGGGTAAACCAAATCCTGCGAATACTGCCAAAGCAACTGCTTGGTTTAAAAGCATCGAAAACAAGAACAAATGCATTTTCCTACAATTTGACATCGTGGTCTTCTATCCATACACATCCGAAGAACTCTTCAATATTGCCATATCGTTTGCCGAGATATATACCGATATATATATATATATATATATATATATATATATATATATATATATATATATATATATATAATTATTTTTTTACTATAATAATTAAATACCTACAGACACTAGTGTTTCATCCTTTCGGGATTCTTCAGTGCAGGGTGTCACGATTACTACCAGTCGAACGATTCGAACCCCGCGACACGAGACATCTCTGGCTCGATTAGCGGAGGCCGTATCCATTCGGCTACCATTAATCATGTGAAATAGCGTTGAATTTTAAACATTTTAATTTAAATGTTCATTACGTCAGACAGATATATATATATATATAGATAGAGAGAGAGAGAAAGATAGATAGATAGATAGATAGATAGATAGATCGATAAAATCCACAGTATTAAAAATGTAGATCAGTATTAATTAATAATAACAACAAATAGGTTAAAACAAAACATGACGACCTCGTTTGGTCTTGCCATTGATGATTTGGAGTCGTTAGAAGTATCAACCCTTGTAAGGTTTTTCATTTTATATACAGTCACAAATATATTGAATAATACTAATATCAGCCTATAAATAAATGATGGTTAAGTTATAATAAGAGAATCGAACAAAGTCAAAAAGGAAAAAATGATAAAAATAATGCACATGAAATTGGAAAAATAAGGCCTAAAAGTAGACGTATCGGCTAACATAAAATAAGGAATTTCTTAGAGGTAGCTCTAAATCTAAATAAAATAATTATGGGCAATACTTAAAAGATAACGCTAATCTAATATACATGAACCTGAAGTCTAACCATCCTCATCAATCATAAAGCAGATTCTTTAATCTACAGGGAGTTGGCAATTAAATACTTAGCAGGCATCCTAGCGACGAAAATACACACACACACACACACACACACACACACACACACACACACACACACACACATATATATATATATATATATATACTAGTAAGGAGACCCGCCGTTGCCCGGGATTGAATGACGATCAAAGAATGTTTCACACTCTCATTTTTATCGTAATCGAAATCGATGAAATTACACAGTTTTCAATCAAATCGATTGATTGCCGCTCTAGTTGGAGATCCATTGTAGTGGACCGGGACGAAAGCTTTGCATGCTTTCCCGCAGTGAATTAACCCACATTATATTGATATCTATACTGCACTGAAGGGAACCTACTGTTGATTTAAAAATATTATATATATATATATATAATGATTGCAAAGTCTTGTCAGACGAGTGCCACTCCCTCAGACACTTAAAGTCCATGAGCCCTAACATGATTTTTTTTTAGTGGTACCGGCGAATTCACACACTCAAGCAGACATAACACTGAAGACGGTCATTGCTATATATACATATATATATACGTACACGCATACACACATACATACACACACATATACCCATAAACATACACACATATATGCATATATACATACACAATACCTGTACATACACACATGCATACATACACAAATACATACGCATATATACATACATTTACAAATAGAAACACACATATACATATACACATACAAATACGTAGACATATATGCACATATACACATAAATTAAACTACATATACATACATACCTATGCATTTATACACACACATACACGTATGTATAGATACACATACATATGCATACATACACAGACAAACATATATATACATATATACATCCAAACACCCACAAACATATATACATATATACATACATGTACACGTAGATATATATACATATACATACACATGTACATGTATGAACATACGTATACATATACGTACATACACTAACGGATACATATAATGATGGCAGATCAATTATTACATGCTTCTAGCATTTCAAGTCTACACGCGTCAACACTTTTCCATTGCTATAGTACTATTTTTTATAGACAAATGCCTGAGGGAGTATCTATACAAAGATGATGTTACAGAGATTTAGCTTTGTACGACAGCTAACTCTCTCTCTCTCGGTTCAAAATGTTGAGATCCAGCAACAAGCAAGAGCAAGATAGTCAGCAACAAGTAAAACTGCAGACCAGCTTAATGCGGGTACTGGTCTCCCGCTTTATATTTTTTAAATCAGAGATTAGCTGTTCCTAGAGGAATTGCCTTAACCACGGCTTACGGGAGCCCTCTCTACCCCATATACACATGGAAATAAACACATGCATGCACACATACATGCATACACACAGAATGTGCGCAAACATACATATGCATGTACACACACAAGCAAACATACACACATAGACGCACACATTATAAGCATGTACTTACATACACACACGCACACATACACATACATGTAAAATACATATGAAGGAACGTTTCAAAAGTCATATCTCCTCAATGATCAGGACGAAAGTGATGGGTACAATTCAATGAGTTTGGCAAAAAAAAAATCCAAAACAAAAAAAATATACATAGAATCAGACGAAAAATTCAAATGAATAGAACAGCTTTACAAACGGCTGGAGTTTCTTTCTTTTTTTTGGTCTTTTTTTGTCTTTTTTCCTTCTTTCCTTCTCCTTTTTTTTCTTATATATATATATATATATATATATATATATATATATATATATATATATGGACTTAAATCAAAATTTAAAACGCAAAAGTCAGGTACTATGCTTTAATTATGCTCTTAATAAAAACGTTCATTTTGAACGGTCCTCCGTCAACCAAAGCACTTACTTATAATGTTATATACCTGGCTTTACTGCTTGTGCGGTTATAATGGCTCGGATGTAAGTTTAAAATGAGAAAGTAACCTGGTGAAAGTGTGCTTTAAAGAGAAAAATTCATTTCGAACGCGCCTCTATCATTTAAAATAACCTACTGTTATATATATATATATATATATATATATATATATATATATATATATAGTGACTGAAAACTGGAAGAGAGAGAAAGGGCTAGAGGAGAGTGAGAAAGAGGGAAAAAGAAAAGGTCAATTCGGAAAAATATAGTAAGAAAATTGGAAGTGAATAATAGCAATAGATGAAAATGTAAAATAATAAGCGTAAGAGGAATACTTTGAACAGAATATGTGTGTGTGTATATATATGTGTGTGTATGTGTGTATATATATGAGTGTGTGTGTGGTGTGTTTGTGCATGTATGTATATATATATATATATATATACATATATATACATTCACTTTCCTGGGCATGGAGTTTACCAGAGCTTCACATGTAGCCACTGGAATGCTCTTCCACTCTTCAGTAACACCTTCTGCTTGCAGATGCCCCAAAGATGTTCTATTGGGTTCAAGTCTGGAGATATGCTTCACTAGTCCACCACCTTTACCCTCAGTTTTTTTCAATAAAGCAGTGGTTTTCTTGGATGTGTATTTTGGGTCATTGTTACTCTTGAACACTGCCCGGTGACCCAGTTACTGGAGCGAGGGGGATCATGGTCTGCTGCAGTATTTGACAGTACATGTTGGAGTTCATTGTTTCTCTCAATGAAATGTAACTCTTCAATACCTGCAGCACTCATGCAGCTCCAAACCATGACATTCCCACCGCCACGCTTGCTTGTAGGCGTTACACACTTATCTTTGTAATCCTCACATTGGTCTGCATGGCTGTAAACCCAGGAGGAAGCCTCTTCTGAAGTCAATACACAAGAAAGCCCGCAAACAGTTTTCTGAATACATATCAACAAAGCCCATAGATTACTGGAACCATGTCATATGGTCTAATGAGAGGAAATTTAATTAGTTTGGTTCTGATGGCCATAAGCATGTGTGGCGGCGACCAGGTGAGGAGTACAAAGGTAAGTGTGTCATGCCTACAATCGATCATGGTGGTGGGAATGTCATGGTCTGGGGCTGCATAGATGCTGCAGGTATGGAGAGTTACATTTCATTCAGGGAAACATCAACTCAAACATGTACTGCCAAATACTGCAGCAGAGCATGATCCTTCCCGCCAGAAACTGAGCCGCAGAGCAATGTTCCAGCATGACAATGATCCAAAACACACATCCAAGAACACCAGTGTTTTACTGAAGAAGCTGAGGGTAAAGGTGATGGACTGGCTAATCATGTCTCTAGATTTGTAACCCAACAGAACATCTTTGGGGCACCCGCAAGCAGAAGGTGGAGGTTCGCAAAGTCTCAAATATCCGCTAACTCCGCGACGTCGTAACTGAAGAGTAGAAAAGCATTCCAGTAGCTACACGTGAAGGGTTGGTAAACTCTACGCCCAGGAAAGTGAACGCAGTTTTGGATAATAATGGTTGTCACACAAAATATTTAGAGTTGATATGTTATATGTTTATGTTGACAACTTTTCGTAAAGGCTGTATTCATTTTTATTGCCAGGAATTTAGTTTGTAATGACTATATTTTGAGAGGGGGGGAATAAATTAACTCTGTTATATATGCTGGAGACAGACCACTTTTCATTGTGTTAAAAAATAATTTTTTTCAGTGTTTTTCAATAAAGAGCTATACTTAAATATTTAAAGAAATGTGAGGAGTGTACTCACTTTTGTGAGACACTGTATGTATGTACGTATATGGTGGGTACCCGTACATTTGCTTGGGGTTTGTGTGCGCGTGTCTCTGTGTGTGTGTGTGTGTTTAAACATACAACGGCAGAGATGGATTAGAAAGCTGAGAAGCAACCTGCAGAAGAAATAAATACAGAAAAAGATTTAAAAAAAAAGAGTATAAAAGAAACACGGACCGCGAGAGGAAAATAAGAAGCAAATGAATGAATAAATAAATAAACAAATAAATCAAATGGTAAAAAGAAAAGAAAAAGGATATATATATATATATATATATATATATATATATATATATATATATATATATATATATATATATATACTCACGCGCAAAAAGAAACAGTTTTGATGAAAATCCATTAAATGATTTTCTCTCTCAAATTTAAAGCTTAAAGTTTATAGATCGCGAAAAAATTTTTACATACAGTGAAAATTTTACTTGATTTCTGTTTAATGGCAATAAACTTTAACGTAAAATTAATATTTTAATTTTTAATTGGAAGTTTGTGACTCTAAACCCTTTAAAATACTAGAAAGATTCGGGCATTTTGTAAACATTTATTGAGAAAAATATTCAAAATTCATAAAAACCGATTTTTAAACTAAACATTCATGCACGTTACATTCTTTACGTAAGTTAATACAACTTTAAAATATTTAAACATATATAATGTGTGGTTATTATTTTAATGAATTAGTATGGGGTCATTTACAGAAAAAGAGAACGTTCGCAATTTCTACGGATTTTTTTGTATTAAATAGGTAATTTTCAGAAAACTATTCGAAATATATAAAAGTACATTAAACTTTTAGAAATTTGGCGACTATATATTTTTTTGATCGTTATATTTTATTTAACGTTTTTTGGCCAATCGATTATTGTATTGATAACTAATAATATAATGTGATTCTATCTTTAATTTGGGGAGTATATAATTTTTCGATCGTTATATTTTATTTAATGTTTTTTGGCGATTCGATTATTGTATTGATAACTAATAATATAATGTGATATTATCTACGTCCCAAGTGTAGGGAAGTAAAAAAAAAAGAAGAAAAATATGACAAAAAAAAGAAGATGTAGGTTTCTCTGTAGAACAAAATTATAGGAAGTTGTTTGCAAAAGAAACACAAAACGAAGTTGAATAGAATTGTTAATCAAGGTGTGGCACTGATTAAAATAAAATAATTTGACAATAAAGGAAGTTATATTTTGATTTAGGTTAAGGACAGTTTTTGAAGAGTAGCTATGAGATTTGTAAGAGTTGAGGATGATTTTCGGACATACTTTAGTTTACGACAGTTGACGACAGTTACGGTTAGACATAGTAAAACGCAAATCATAGCTAGGAGAAGATAAGTAAATGAATTGATCAACCGGTGACAAAAATGCCTCGGAAGACGACTTATAAGATGTTGCCGATTGCGGGTAGAGGCTCGATTGTGTCACATACACACCCGTTATAAAATGTGTCGTAGTTTTTTTTGTGCTTTGTTTGATTCTTAAATTTGTGAGCCACTGTAAGAGACGATAACATGGCTAAAGGAGAAGGCGACAGAGAAGAAGACGACGAAAAACAAACCCAAAACGTATGGCAGCATTTTATCGTTTTGTTACAACGTTAAAAACATACCCAAATGTTTATATGTTTGGAATTATTACAGTTTTAATGTTCACAAATTACAAATTATTTGAAAGTGATAATATGAAGTCTAATGTATCGTGAATAAAAGCTTAATAAATGACGGAAAAGTACATGAAAAGGAAAATGCGCGCTTTAAATTTAAAAGAAAATAATATAGATAAGAAAACAATAAAAAAGAAGTTTACAGCTGAATATCGGAATTTATAGCATATCCGAAGAGAAATAACATTATCAATTAGTATATCGATCTGCTGAAGTTCCTATATTTCAAAAGGAACAAGAGGCAAAACATTTGTAAAACTCAAATCAACTAATCATAAAACATAACAATATATATATATATATATATATATATATATATATATATATTTGGTAAGCTGATTGATAATTTATAATTCAAAATTAAAATTAAAAATTAAAAATCCGTTTCATAAGAAGGAGCACAGCAAAGCTAATAAATTGTACCATCGTTTCGGAAACGATGTTTTTTTTATTATGACAGACATTGAGTCAAGGACAATAATTTTAGCATATAGTTTTTTATGAAAACAAAGTCTCCTCATCAGCAAAATATTGGGTGTTTTTTTTTCAATAAAAGACACCATAAGTTAGAGCATGTATAAGCTACAGACAACATCTAAATGAATTGCTCGGAGGATTATTACGGTTTTCAAAGGATGAACAATTTTAAGATTAATCTGCACTACTTAAATGCTAGGTTTATTTATGGTGTCTTTTTAATAAAAAAAAAAACACCCAATATTTTGCTGATGAGGAGACTTTGTTTTCGTAAAAAACTATATGCTAAAATTATTGTACTTGACTCAATGTCTGTCACAATAAAAACATCGTTTCCGAAACGATGGTACAATTTATTAATATATATATATATATATATATATATAGTAAGTTATAAAATGTATAAGGTGATTAAGCTACACTGAATATTCCGCGTTTCATCCACTCTAGGTAAAAAAACACGAGTGAGGAATGATATCCCGTATATATATATACAATGATGATCATATTTATTGACACGGTAAAATAAAAGTTAAATTTTGTTTAATAAATTCTAAAAAAGGGATTAAATTAAAGAAAATAACAAAGTATATTATGTATTTTTAACTGGCCTTTCCGATGCAGCAATCGGATTTTAGAAAAAATAAATAACAAAGGAACAACAAACATAATTGCAAAAAACCCTTGTTCAAAATTATTGGCACGGCTTTGTTTTTCTTTTAGTATCAGTATAATATCAATCAATTTCCGGTTTACGTGCTTTCTGAACTTTTTTATAGCCATATTATGCTTGTTTAACGCAAATTCAGTGAATAATTTTTTTCAGATAATTTTTAGATAGCGATTTATTTAAACTATTATAAGTGACTAAATTATAATTTTCAATCGCCATGGTTAAAACTAAGGAACACAGCGAAGACGTCAGGAAGCTTGTTGTAGCATGCCATACCAATGGGGAGGGCTATGATAAGATTTCAAAGAAGCTAAACCTTCCCAAATCCACTGTTAGAGCCATAATAAACAAGTTCAAATCGCAAGGCCACGTTATGAGTTTAGAGGGTAGAGGGAGAAAAAGGATTCTTTCCCCAAGAGATGAACGGAAAATTGTTCGACAAGTAAAACAAAACCCAAGGATCTCTGTTGGGGAGATTGTTGATGAACAGAGCACCTCTGGAGTGAATGTATCTCGACATACAGTTGGTAGAGTTTTGAAGAGAGCTGGTTTAAAAGCATGTCGTCCGAGAAAGACTCCCTTATTGAAGCCTATGCACCTGAAAGCAAGGCTAGCCTTTGCAAAACGTCATATTGATAAAGATGTTGCATTCTGGAAACGTGTTCTATGGACTGACGAAACGAAAATAGAGTTATTTGGCCATAATAAAGTGTCTTATATTTACAGAAAATCTGGCGAAGCTTTCCTGCCTAAGAACACCATACCCACAGTGAAGCACGGTGGAGGCAGTTTGAATATTTTGGGGATCCTTTGCTGCCTCTGGACCAGGGCGACTTGTTAAGGTCACAGGTAGCATAAAAAAGGAAGATTATGTTAAAATATTGGATGAAAACCTGACAGACTCTGCTAAAGAGCTCTCACTTGGTCGTCGTTGGTGGTTCATGCAAGATAATGACCTAAAGCATTCGGCTAAACTGACTAAGAAATGGCTTGAGGACAATCATATTAATGTTTTGGAGTGGCCATCACAAAGCCCAGACCTTAATCCAATTGAAAATTTATGGAGAACATTAAAATTGAGGGTAATGCAAAGGAAGCCTAAGAATCTTATTCAATTGGAGGATTATTGTCAGGAAGAGTGGGCTAAAATTACTACTGAAGAGTGCAACAACTTGGTTGTAAACTATGAAAAGCGACTGAGGAAGGTAATCAAGGCCAAAGGCTATACAATTGATTATTAAATAAATCGTGCCAATAATTTTGAACAAGGGTTTTTTGCAATTATGTTTGTTGTTCCTTTGTTATTTATTTTTTTCTAAAATCCGATTGCTGCATCGGAAAGGCCAGTTAAAAATACATAATATACTTTGTTATTTTCTTTAATTTAATCCCTTTTTTAGAATTTATTAGACAAAATTTAACTTTTATTTTACCGTGCCAATAAATATGATAATCACTGTACATATATATATATATATATATATATATATATATATATATATAATTTAAAGGGGGTTAGAGTGGATTAAACGCGGAATATTCAGTGTATCTTAATCGCCATATACATTTTATAACTTACTAACTAGCTCTACCTACGTATTGAGCACTTTTGAAGTAAATACTTAAAGTTTACGCATAAATCTATACTTTCGTATATTAATTTTATGTGAGTAAATTAAGTAGTTATATATATATAATAACTGATTTAACCCTGAGTTAGTCATATGGGTGTTCCAAACATGGTTAATCCCATTGAGTTATTATGCACCCTTATACAAAAGATTTTTATAGTGTTATTATTTTGTAAAAAATCGTATTCCTGCTGATTCATGATATATCTACTGTCCCTGATGAACAGTTTGAATCACTTGTAACTTGTTGATATTAATATAAAATAATACAATAAAACAAATTATAAAACACAAGAAAAATTTTAAAATCTTAGATTTAGATCACATTTATTAAAAATAACCACAAGATACACCAGTTCGTGTTATTTCTTACTAGTTATGGTGAATACAAAATGTCTCCAAAAATTGAAATTGCTAAAAAAATGAATGTATGCTTTCAAATGTAAACAAATCTTTCAATAAATTGAAATAGCAAGAAAAATAAATGTGGGTTCATTAATAGTGTTGGGACGATAAATCGTAATCGGAATCGGGAATCGGAAAAATCGGAAGTTTTGGGGTTATTGGAATCGGTAGGGGGTTCGGAAAGATTTATGCATATTTTCTGATGCCAAAACGATTCTTTTTATTTTTTTTTATTTCATTCTGTTTAAAACAAAACCTTTCACTACTGGTAGTCATAAAAATAATAAATGTTTATTGATTTTAAATTATGAGTAAAACTAAAATAACTCCCACACAAGTGTGCTTTTACGTTTGAGAAAAAAATATGCATATTTTACACGTGTTTTTATTTTATTTTTTTTTTATTAGGGTAATAGGGGAAAATAACAACTTTATAGTTAAATATTTAGAGATTTATAAGAATCGGAATCAATAATTATATCGGAATCGGTAATTATATCGGAATCGAAAATTTATTGCGGAATCGGTAATTGCATCGGAATTGGGAAAAATTAACTATATGCGCATATATTGTCTTTAACTCTTTGCTTCCATGCGAGTCGTTTGTTCTATTACTTTATTTTTTATTTATTTATTCACTTTGTTTATTTATTTCTCTTTTTGCTTTTACCAACTGTATACCTTCTCTTTAAATGTATTTATTTAATGCATTTTAATTACATATGCGTAAAAATGGTCTCTAACACTTAGTCCCACGCGAGCCGTTTTTATGGTCAGAAGAACTCTACTCGATAACGAATAGCCTATGCAAGAATATAGAAGAGCTAGGACCACCTTTCTTTCTACTATAGAAGACAGAAGAACTTTATTAAGTAGTACACTTAATATATGCAATCACCGTACGCTTGCTTGTATTTATGTGTCCTCCATGATACCCATACCATACCAAACCACTGCACGTTGCTCATAATTTGACTGACACTATATTTGTAACTGCAATATACATAATCCCAGCTGTGATACTAGGGCTAATTTTCTGAATAGATGCAACACTCTGCGCCTGACCTTAATGACTACAATTCCAAATCCCAACGAACTAGCTGTCCCTATAACTGGGAGGGAAAAACCTAATAGCTAGCTACGAAATCTTATACATTTTACCTCCAAGACGATTGCGTTTGTCTTACCTGCATGCATAAAAAAAAAAAATTCCTCCCTTCTTCAAACTAAACCTTACCTGTAACTCAAAAATCCTAATGGAAATCCATCTGTAAATAAATAACCCCTCTTCTCTTGAACGCTAACAATCTACTCCTTCCAACCTATCCGCCACTAAACTCCCACATTGCTCCGCATCTGTAGTGGAATCGCTAACTTCCAGCCCCTAATCCCTCACATGCAAACTGATTTAATAGCCATCACTAAACATCTATATATTTCTACCTCTAAGGCATGCATTACAGCTCATTCCTATCCAGTAAGGGACTTAACAGCCTATGCACATAAAGGCAGGTACTTAACAGCCAAAGTACCCAGAAACAAAGCGATATGCACTACACAACTGTCTCCTCGAGTTTTGCAACGACTAATTACGTTATTGAAATGACACTCCTTGTTATGCAAAACGCCCCATGACTCTTACTAAAAAATACCTACAACTTCAACTCTATTCGCACCTACTGAAAACCTGCCCATATATCTATTCACCTAATTACGCATGACTCAAAACTTGCTGTCTTATCCATGCTATATTGCCCTTACATCTTAACCCTCCTATCATCTAAAATAGCTCGGGCAAAACTCGTAGCTCAATTCTTAATACCTACTCATACTGTAACACTATACTAGACCTAAGCTAACATTAATAAAATAAAAAAAGGGTAAGACTAAAATCACATTATCTCCTCCCTAACAAGCCCTCTTACAAACATAGACGATTACACTGCATGAACTTCACCCCCCCCCCCCTTTGTCCATTAACAAGTAAATAGCATGTCCCTAAATCACTTTGAGGAGTGTAACTAATCAGTAGAGATAAAATCCCTCACAAACTAACCCATTAACACTAACAACGCGGGGTCGCAGAAATACCTGGATTAGAACCTAGGCGCGGAGAAAACCCTCTCAGGGCTGACGGACCCAGTAGGTCTTCCCAGATCATCCGTCTAGGAGAAGGAAAACTCTGAAACTAAACCAAAGGGGAGAGAGGCCTCTTCAGTCTTGGATGACAACCTTCCTAGAGCTGGTGACTCAAACAAATTCACCGGTTTGCAAACCTAAATTGCTTAAGGAGTAGATAGGCTCTGTCTATCGCCTGGCTTCCATACTCCTTCTTTGCCTATTAGTCAAGCGCAGAGACACTATCTCAGTGATTCGACAGAAACACCCAGCGGTAGATCTTGTTTCCTGGCTAGGGCAATGAACGCCGTTCTTCCCCATTCCCAGCATGCCCCACCCCTAAAACTGAACATTTGGGAGTGCTTGAGTATAAGATATGCCTGAGCGATTAGATTGGGTTGACCTTCTTCTAAAGGGTTGAGGGTACCGGATTGACAGTTCCTGGCTGCTGTTCCCGACTGGTAGTACAGGAGCCCTAACTCTTTGGTAGCGCTTAGAGCGGCTGCTTCATCAACAGTTGAATAATATCGGGTTGTTTGCAGTGCCATGACGCGCATGGAAAGGGACCCTGCACTCATCCCCGGTGGGCTTTCCTGAGGCCACAATCCTAATTGGAGAAAGGTCAGCTGATGGTCTACTTGTGATGCATGTCTGAAGCTCCGCATAACCTCTTGTTTAGCTCCCCCTTACCGAAACTCTTAAAAAAAATATGACGACAGTACAATCTAAAAATAAGCTTAAACCAGGATTAGGGACAAACAAATTCAACTTGCCTCCTCCCTTGAGGCTCTCATTCACAAATATCCGTGGGCTTAGAACTAACTTAGCTGATGTTGAAGCATTTCTCTTAACAAATACCCCGGATATCTTAGCACTAAGTGAGACTAACCTACACTCCTCCATTCCCTCTAACCACTTTAACATGCCTGGATATCTCCCACTCTGCCGTAAGGACTCTGACAGACATATGCACGGACTTGGAGTTTACATTCGTAATACCCTTCCCTTGACTAGAGAAACAAACCTAGAAACAGATGATCAAGCCTTCATGTGCTTTAGACTAAACGTGCAACACAGTATTAGCTACTATTATTTTCTCTACCGCTCTCCCTCGACTCAGGACTGCTCTATAATAAACAAAGTATCTGACAGCATAGACACGGCACTGTCCCTCGACACTAGCGCACAAATACATGTGTTTGGTGACTTTAATGTCCACCACAAAAACTGGCTTGGATTCTCTACTCACACAGATGCAGCGGGCAGCATAACCCATAGCTTCGCTATATCTCACTCCCTATCACAAATTGTTACGTTTCCAACCCGTTTCCCTGACCAGGAAGAACAACACGCATCACTTCTAGATCTGTTTTTGACCACAGTTCCCGATGACTGCATAACGAAGGCCCACAGCCCACTCGGGAACGCTGACCATGCAGTGATAATGGTTGAAATCGCCCTAAACTCTAGACCCAAAACTGAAGAGCCAGTGCTCAAAACAACGAGATATTATAATAAGGCTGACTGGGAAGCCATCAGGGAACTAATTAGAGATGCTCCATGGAAAAATATTTTCTCTCTCCCTGCTGAACAATGTGCAAACGAGACCACTGACTGGTTCAAAACTGCAATCGAAGCGCATGTTCCCATGCGGAAATTTTATAGTAAGCCCCACTCTCCCCAATGGTTTACGTCGACTTGTGCAACTGCCATTACACAAAAGCAGCATGCATACCGTAGGTTTAACCGACATAAGTCCAGTTCAAACAGAATGAAGTATATAGAAGCTAGAAATAAAGTTAAGAAAGAAATAGCGACAGCTAAGAGAGAATTTACGGAAACCACTAAAAAGCGCATCGAATCACAAAAACTAGGAACTCGAGACTTCTGGAAAATCTACAACAGTGTAGTAAATAATGGGCAATCAACAATTCCCCCACTAACCAACACTCACGAGGTTGTCTCCTCAGCAACCGACAAGGCTAACATGCTTGCCAGTCGGTTTGCCTCAAACTCCACACTGAACCCTTCCAACCACCCCCTACCTGACTTTCCTATGCGGACAGACGCCACACTAGACGATCTGAAAACCACCCCTGCTCAGGTGCATGCTATCATAAAAAACCTTGACACCTCAAAAGCATGTGGACCCGATCTTATCCCAGCTGTGCTATTAAAAAAGTGCTCAGCCGAAGTAGCTCCCGTTCTCTCCAAACTCTACAACAAATGTCTTAATGAAGCTTGCTTTCCGGGCTGTTGGAAAACTGCTTCTGTTGTACCAGTATTCAAGAATTCTGGCGAAAGGACAGACCCATCAAATTATCGCCCCATTAGCCTCCTCCCACTTTTTGCCAAAATATTTGAGACCATAATTAACCATGCTCTAGTCCATCATCTTACAGATGCTAAACTACTGACTGACAAACAATATGGATTTAGACGAGCCCGTTCCACAGCAGACATCCTCACTGTGATCTCTGAACGTATATACCATTCACTGGACAAGGCGGGGGAAGGCAGAGCGGTAGCTCTAGGTATATCTAAGGCTTTTGACAGGGTATGGCATGAGGGTCTCCTCAGTAAAATCAGATCATACGGTATCACTGGTAGAATACTTAACATAATTAAATCCTTCTTAGATAAGAGAAAAATCCAGGTAGTCCTCGACGGTCGCACATCTAAACAATATGATATAAATGCGGGGGTGCCCCAGGGTTCTATCCTTGGACCTCTATTGTTCCTGATATTCATAAATGACCTCCCCGACAACATTGCCTCTGAGATGGGTATATATGCTGATGACACTACACTCTATGGCAGACACGACAGGAAGACGAATGAACACATTTCTAAAGAAATGGCAGAAACACTAGAGGAAGACCTCCAATCTGTAGTGGAATGGGGACAAAAGTGGTTGGTCGCATTCAATGCTGCCAAGACTAAACTAGTTTCATTCAATAATTACAAGAAACCCTCTCTACCACCCATAGCAATGGCCAACGACTCTTTATCTGAGAGTCCATCTTTCAAACTCCTTGGCCTAACGTTCACGGGAAACATGAGTTGGAACAATTACATTGAAGGCATTGCCAGGGCCGCTGCAAGAAAGGTAGGCTCTCTCTACCGTGCTAGAAAACTACTAACACCCGAAAGTATCCTGTACCTCTATAAGGCCACCATTCGCCCATGTATGGAGTATTGCTGCCACATCTGGGCTGGTGCATCTGCTACTAGTCTCTCGCTCCTTGACAAGGTTCAAAAGAGAGTCGCAAACCTGATAGGCCCTGAACTGGCATCTAAGCTTCAGCCTCTGTCCCATCGACGAAATGTTGCATCCCTCTGCCTTTTCTACAAGTATTTTAGTGGTGAATGCTCTGACGAACTGCAATCACTTGTGCCCCCACGACGCGAGCACCCTCGACAAACCCGACAGGCTACTAGATCCCACCCCCACACTGTAGAGGTCCCTAGATGTAAAAGATCTTTTTACTCCAATAGTTTCTTCCCCAGAACCGCAAGACTCTGGAATTCCATTCCAGGTCCCTGCTTCCCCAACAGTACTGACGTGCAGAAGTTCAAGTGTAACGTGAACCGACACCTTGCTGCCCAAATCCCTACATAGTACCCCAGTAGTTGTTGCCCCTGATAGTAGCCCCCTACACCAAAGTGGCAATTTGCCTTGTTTGGGGTGAAAATGTAAAAAAAAAAAAAAAAAAAAAACTATTCATTATATAAACATTACCTTTCAATCTGATTCCTCTCCAAGAAAAACTGAAATATAACTGCGCCATACCACGTGTGCTACACCCCCACGGAGCCAGGAGAGTACTAGGGTGGGAAAGAAAAGAAATAAGTTGTCAACTAGGAATTGTGAGCACTTAAGCAAAATTGGGGTGACAAAACACCCCATTGGACTAACGCAGATATAAGGAAAGACATTCTCACAGACATGTTCATGTTCACCTTTTATGAGCTTGGTATATAAGCATAAGATTGGGCCAGTAAGCCAAGTGATTCAAAACAATTTGTAATCGGTTATAACATGGGTGGGTGATACTATCAGCGCCCCTGACGTTGGGAGTGGGTGAGAAAGAGGACAATTTAACCAAAAGAGCGAATGTAATTCTTTCGGTAGAACAATGGATAGGAATTTGTTCCAAAAGGAAGACAAAAGAAAGCTGAATAGTATATTTATCAAGGTGTGTCGATCAGAAGACCGGACATATAAGGTAGATGTATATAGAGTTGGATTATAGGAAGATTTTTGGGTGTATATGGGTTTTGTGAAAGTCACAAATGGTTAGCGTTGATGACAAATGGTTAGCGTGACATCTATCCAATTGAAAAACTGTGGATTACTGTTACATGGTTAAATATGTATCAAAATAAGAAATTAAATGATAACAATTAGGAGAAATGAATGAAATATAATTTTTTACTTAACACAGAAAACACCTGATATAAACGAAAAACAAAACATTTAAGCAGACGATGAAATCAGGGAGGTGAATAAAAGTATTAAAAAGGTCAGTATATGTTGAGTAGTTTTCTTTTTTACATGGGGTTCACCACTTATCAAGGCCCGAAGGCCACTCAGGGATAAGGGTTATTGCGTGTACAGTAATCAATGAGATAGTATTGTAGTAATCATTAGTATTGGGGGTTTTGATAGAGTGTGTTACTTAAAGGGCGATTTGTCAGGAGTTTGTTTATGATGTTGGACTTGAAGACGTCCAAGTTGTAGTCAGGTGGGAAACAGGCAAGCGACAGAGAGTTCCACTGGCGTGCAGTTCTAAGAAAGAAGCTTTGCTCATGGAATCAACGTTTGGATTTAGGCACAGATAAAGAGTGGGGAAAATTATTGACAGTAGTTTCAGCCAGACGGGAGTTTCTCGTGAAAGATTGGCGAGGGGGGACGAGGGATTGGAGCTCAGAGGAGCACCTGCCATGGAAATAACGATAAAACAAAGACAGGCTCGCAACGTCTCTTCTGTGGGAAAGAGGTTGCAGGGAAGAGAAAAGGGCATCCCCCACTAAGCCACGAAGTCTATTTTGTACTCTGTCAAGCGGGATAGGCTGTTTTTAGCAGCTCCTGCCCAGATGTGGCAGCAGTACTCCATCCTTGGACGTACTTGGCTTTTATACAGATAGAGTCTTGCATCACTAGTGAGATATCTTCTGGAGCGGTAGAAGGACCCCACCATATTTCCAGCGTCCCTGGCAACGGATTTGATGTACGTATTCCATTTCAGATCAGGAGTAAAGTCAAACTCAGAAGCTTGTCAAAACATGGAGCCCCCCCCCCTCCCCTAGACGAGAGCCGTCCATTTCAATTGATGCTGGATGGGGATCAAAGCATTGATGATGTAAAGATAGAAGCTTGGTTTTGGATGCATTTTATGATGAGCATAAAAATAATA
This sequence comes from Euprymna scolopes, assembly GCF_053919585.1. NCBI lineage: Eukaryota > Metazoa > Mollusca > Cephalopoda > Sepiida > Sepiolidae > Euprymna > Euprymna scolopes. The sequence goes on from NC_136490.1 coordinate 154,030,837, forward strand.
TCTAAATTTTAAATTTTTGCTATTTTGGATCAGCGAAATATTTCTTAAAAAAGAAAATTCTTTCGGCCGGATTTATAATCCCTGAAATCAAGGCAGATCTAAAGTATACCTCACCAAAAAATTCAACAAACAATTGCCAAATTTACGTTAACCCTCTTTTATACAGAGCACCATTAGAATTAATAGTACTTGAATATTCTTCAATTCGCTAAATCTTTCTTGAAGATTCTGGTGAGTCTTGGGATCTAGGATTTTCTATTTCCTTCTCTCTATTTCCTTTTCTCTATTGTCGTAAATTTTTATGAAAGAAAATCTTTCTAAAATTACAGATAAGACCACTTAATTGGGAAATATAATTTTCCTCATAGCAAGTACTCTTTTTAAGAAATATTTATTCTAATGATAGACAGTTCAAGAGCCAGCATGGACTCTGCCAAACACTAACAATTGCAAGTAACTTTTCAATTGTTAAGATAATTAATCGCAAATTTGCTATCGAGAGCAACATTATCAAAAATAATTCAAAAAGAAAGAAACACCAGCGCAATTAATGATGTCTTTTAATTTGCCTATTTTCTCCC